>NW_020954599.1:16665583-16677012 GCF_900497805.2 Vombatus ursinus
GGAATACCCCTATACCTTTGGTGGTCCTTGTGATAAGAACAAATTACGGACAAAGCTGTACCTCTTCCTGGAATACCCCGCCCCTATACCGGTGATGGAACTCCCCCACTCCCTCTTACGGTGTGTATAATTACCCTGAGCTAGCCTTCAATAAACGAGACTTGATCAGAAAGCCTGTCTTGTCTCCATTTCCTGTGTCCCCTGCTCCCCTCCTTCTTTTACAGGTCCGGACCTCCGTTGATGTCCCGCGGGACGGGACAGAAAAGGAGAGCAAATAGTATGCTTCCATCTGCATTCAGACTCCATAGTTCTATCTCTGGATGTGGATACTGCTTGCCATTTCTTATAGCACAGTAATATTCCATCACAATCATATACCACAACTTGTTTGGCCATTCCTCAATTGATGGTTATTCCCTCAATTTCCAATTCTTAGCCACCACTAAAAGAGCTGCTATAAATATTTTTGTACAAGTAGATTCTTTTCCCTTTTTAAAACATCTCTTTGGGATACAAACCTAGTAGTGCTTTTGATGGTACGCACAGGTTTATAGTCCACTGGGTTTATCAAACATTAGGTCACTACGATAATATCCTACAATGTATTGTGTACTTACCCTATTCCAAGGATCCACCACTCTATTTCTTAGCCAGTACCAGATTGCTTTGATAATTACTGCTTTATAATACCATTTGAGATCTGGTATGTCTAGACCACCTTCCTTTACATTTTTTTTCATTGATTCCTTTGATATTTTTGACCTTCTGTTCTTCCAGATGAATTTTGTTATTATTTTTTCTAGCTTTATCAAATAATATTTGATAGTTAGATTGGTGTGGCACTGAATAAATAGATTAATTTAGGTAGAATTGTCATTTTTACTATATTGGCTTGGCCTTTACATGAGCATAATATCCATAATATTTTTCCAGTTGTTTAGATGTGACTTTATTTGTGTGAAAAATGTTTTGTAATTGTGTTCATATAGTTCCTGAGTCTGACTTGGCAAGTAGACTCCCAAGTACTTTATATTGTCTACAGTTATTTTAAATGGAATTTCTCTTTTTATATCTTGATACTGGGCTTTACCAACATCTTTTTTAAGAAAACAAAAATTGTAAGAGCAGCTGGACAAGCTCAAGTATGTGTAGAGAGAGTCAGTGCTGGAAGCAAGATAATTTTGAAGATATCGATGGACCAGATCTCAAGACATCTGAAAGACCAGGGAACACCAAACACTTGTGGGGAAAAAGCGGCCAAAAAAAGCAATCAAGAGAATGTCAATAACTAACAACTCCTATGTTACTGTCCCCTTCTCAAGAAAATCTTTTTGAGAACAATCTACACCTATTATAAGTGTAGACCTGGTAAGGGGATGAGAAGAGAACCAGTCAGTTTTTGCAAATGATAGTCTACAACAGACCACATCTATACAGTCACCTAATTGACTGAAGGGCAAAGAGAACATAAGATCACATTATGCTTATTGATTACTGACTATATAAAAAAAGAGAATTTACTTGGCAGAGCAAAAATGCCACCTCAGATGCTCTCCTCCAAGAACGTGACCCCAGTGCATATGTTAAGATAATATGAGGGGGGCAACTAGGTGGCACAATGGATAGAGCTCTGGCCAAGGAGTCAGGAGGATCTGAGTTCAAATCCGGCCTCAGACACTTGACCCTTATTAGCTGTGTGACCCTGGGCAAGTCACTTAACCCCGATTGCCTCACCAAAAACCAAAAACAAAACAAAAAAATAATCTGTGATTCTTTAGAGAAACAACAACATACAACTGGATTCAATGATTCTCTGTTAATTACAAGTGAAGCACAAAACAGAGAGGTGTATTTCCCCCAAAGATGGACTCAATAGCCTCAAATGATGTTACTTCTAGCACTGATGCCTTTTATGCATGCTCAGTCTGGTCCAGCTGTTCTTTTTCCCCCCCTTAATTTGTTTTTCAATGAACTATTTATTCAATTTTTTAAAAAAAATTCAATTTTTTCCCAATTCTTTATTCTCTCTCCTACCTCTTCCTCCCTTACTCATTGAGAAAGCAACAAAAACAAATCCCATTACACATATGTATAGTCAAACAAAACAAATTATCCCATATAAAAATGCTTCAATTAAACATTTATTTTCCATTTCCACACAGGCATATCAGTGCCTGTTATAAAGAACTGATAAAGGAGATTCATAATCACTCAAAAGACTTTAGTCTTCATCTATAATTATCAATTTTCACATCTCCCCCTACTTTTTGCCCAGTTTCCACGATTTTCTCCTTCCCATCTTCTTACAAGTTAGTGTTGCTTAGGTAGAACCTGACCACTGTTGTCTGCATCCTGAAAGCAATTCCCCATCTCTTTGGTCTCTGGGACAACACTGATTTTGGATCTTGGCCATGTTTATCCCTATCCTTCTTTTAGAAGAAAGAAACTTGGGAACTGACCTTAGTTGATCACATTACGAAAGAAAGTTGTCATTGATCAACAATAACCCTGGATTAGGCTGGTTTGCCTGTTACATATGCATGTAGCCCTTTATAGCTGTCATTATAGCATTCAGGGAAAAAGTCAAAGTAATTTTTCATATTAGCTCTCCTACACACATGCTACCTTTCAGTCAAACTAGCCTACTTGTTTTTCCCTTAAGTGGTCATTCTATTCCCTAGGTCTGTGCCTAGGAGGCACTCTCTCCTTATCTCTCCTTTGTAGAGTCCAATTTCCTTCAAAGTTCAGTTCAGGTGCCTTTTTCTAAAGAAGCTTCTCTTGATCCCCTTAGTTATTAATACTCTCTCCCTCCTCTCTGCATTATCATTTACACACAAATTTGTTTGCATATTGTAACCATGTCTAGAAGTATCTGGATGGCACAGTGGGTAAAAATGCTGGAGATAGAGTCAGGAAGACCTGAGTTTGAATCTTGTCTCAAATACTAGCTGTGTGACCCTGGGCAAGTCACTTAACATCTCTTTGCCTCAGTTTCCTCACCTGTAAAAACCTCCCAGGGTTATTGTGAGGATCAAACGAGAAAGCACATGCTAGGAACTTGCTAAACCAGTACATCAGTGATCAGGTTTCTAGGTTCTTCACAGCTCCTGCTTTTAAAACCCTACCTCTGTTGATGTTCCTGTACCTTTCAACAAATCCTCCATCTTTACCATTGATGAGGTCTAGAGGTTAGGTGTCCTAGAATCCCAAAATTATGATACTTGGGTCCTGCCCAAAAGAATTCAACCCAAGCCTTCTTTCAGTCCAAAACAAAGTTTATTGAAGATTCACCATATTAGCTAGACTCTTAAGGAATCTGAGCATCTGTGAGTTATTGGTTAGATTGTGAAAATCTGAGTGCCTTAATAGAGACAAGATGGACCTTATATACAGAAAGACTGTGGGAGGGATCCAGGAGTGGCCAAGTAGTCTATGGGGTAATAGAATTCCAGGGAAATGGAGCCTAGGTGGCACCAAGGGTGGGAAGTGGCCTGGGGCCATAAGGAGGCAAGACAATGGAGGGCCAGGCTAGGTCAAGGATAACAGAATTGGGGGATTAGGTGTAGCCAAAACAATGGCCTCAGGGGAATGCCAGAGATCTCCTTGATCAAGTGGGAGAATTCAAGGACAGTCCAAAGGTTTTCTAGAACCCATAGGCAAATGGAGCCCAAATTGGGACAAAGTCTCACTTTGGGCCCATACCCCATCATTCTCCCCTCAAAACAAATGGGACCCAAAATCTTTTGGGGTAAAGGGCAATGGTCTCAGCTTCTGAAACTGCTTTCTGCTGACAAGGGGCGTAGAGCTGTCTCTCTCTCACTGGGTACCATTTCATTTAAGGGGTCAGACTTCAGAGTACGAGACTCGTGGCTGGGTCTAATGGACTAGAGACCTTAGATTCTGTTGGTTGATATATATAACATCTGGAAGTTGATGGCTCCAACCTTAGAAGGCAAGAATGTTACAAAAGGAGTATAGAGAAAAAAGCATTATGATTTCACTTCTTTTTATCCACCTGTTGGCTAGAGAGGGCCAGGGGCCTTTCTAAACAACAGCTTCAGATCCTCCAAGGGCTCACAGGTATATTCTGGAGTCTCTGGGGAGGGACTGAGAGGTGACACTGGTTTAATCCTAGAACTATGAGTCCAACTGGGGAGGCTCTCGAGTTTTACTGTGGTAGGAGTGTGAATATGACTCAGTAGGGTCCCTTCCAACTGACATCTAATTATTCTCTCTTTTGAGTTTTCCATGACTTTAAATAGATCCAATCTCTAGGTTGTACTGAGGCAGGAAGCTCCTTTTCACAGTCAAAAGGTTTTGGAAGATGCTTATTAGCATATTCTGTTAGGGCGTTCCTGGCAGCTCCTAACTGAGTTGCAAATTGGGTGATCAAATGCTGTTCTGTGTCTACAAGGATGTCAGAGGTTAGGAAAGGCCTCCCATACAAAAGTTCAAAGGGGCTAAACTTGATATTTTCCCGGAGGTGTGATAAGGACTGAGAGTGGCCCAATTAGGAGATTCTTAATCCAATCTTCTCTGGTTTCTATGCACAGTTTAGTAAGGATTTACTTAAGGGTATGATTCATTTTCTCTACTTTACCAGAGGATTTGGGATTCCAGGCTGAATGGAGGTGGTAAGGGATTTTAAGTGTCTTTGCCACACCCTGGGTTATCTGTGAAATGAAAGCAGGGCCATTATCACTCTGTAAGGAGCTTGGCAACCCAAAATGAGGTATAATTTCCTTTAATAAAAGTTTCCATACCTCCTGAACCTTTTCAGTGCTACAAGAAGAAGCTTCCACCCAATTAGTAAAGGTGTCAACAAAAACCAAAAGAAATTTGAAACCCCTGCATGGGGGTATATGTGTAAAGTCTATTTGCCAGTCTTCACCCGGGTAGGTACCCATCCTCTGATTAGCCTTTAAAAAGGTTGGAGGTTTGACTGCCCCTTCAGGGTTTACCTGGGCACAAGTTGGGCAAGCCTGACAAACTTGTTGTATTGTTTCTTTCAACTTACTGCTAGTAAAAATGGGCTGTATCAGAGACTAGAGGGCATTCTTCCCCAGGTGTGTGGCCTGGTGTAAACCAAAAAGAAGTTTCCACTGGTTCTTTTCTATGATAAATGATGCAGTTTAGGGGTTCAGGGGTCCTGGGACCCCAAAATCACAACACACGGGTCCTGCCCGAAAGAATTCGACCCAAGCCTTCTTTCAGCCAAAGACAAGGTTTATTAGAACATTGGCCACATTGGGCAGACTCTTAAGGAATCTGAACATTAGTAAGCTATTGGTTAGATTATAAGAATCTGAGCCAAGATGGCAGAGTAAAAGCAGTGACTTGCTTCAGCTCTCCCCTAAACCCCTCCAAAAACCTATAAAAAATGGCTCTAAACAAATTCTAAAGAAGCACAACTCACAAAAAGACAGAGTGAAACAAATTTCCAGCCAAAGACAGCCTGGATGGTTGATCAGAAAGGTATATCGCGCTGGGCTGGCAGAGGAGCTCAGTTCGGCCCGGGAGCGCAGGCCGCAGTGAGCCTGGAGCAGGCCTCAGAGGACTGAATTGCAGGCAGCTGTGGCATTTTCCAGACTTCGCAACCCGCTAACGAATGCCAAAGACAACATAGATGGTCAGTGGGAAAAGTCTGTGACTGCGGTAGTGATTGCAGGGATCTCTCTGCTGGTGCAAGATTCTCTTGCTTTGCCTGTGCTTGGATCTGGGTCACAGTTCTGGGTGGCGGTCCTGGGGTGAGGAGGTTTAGACTCTGGCAATGATGGGGTTGGGATCTGGACCCCAGAAAGGAAAAATCCTGGACTTTCCCACAGGGCCAAATCTCTGGCATTCACCGGAGGCTATAATCCCATCGACTGGCCTTTCATTATGGCTACATCAATCTCCCCTCCATTGTCTTACCTGCCTGTGGCCCCCAGCCATTGCCACCCCTAATCCTGGCTAGGCTCCATTCTCCCTTGGCCACGAGGTCCACATCCCATCACCCCAGCTTACTGGCCACTCCCATTCAGATCTTCCTTAGACCCCTTCTCCAGTCATCCTAAACTACTTGGCCACTCCTAGATCCCTCCACAGTCTTTCTGCATATAAGATCCATCTTGTCTCCATTAAGGGGCTCAGATTTCTAAAATCTAGCCACTGCTCTGATTCTTAGAATCTAGCCAATACCTCACAGACTCTCAGATTCCTCAAGAGTCTGGCTAATAGGGCGGATCTTTAATAAACCTTGTCTTTGGCTGAAAGAAGGCTTGGGTCTAATTGTTTTGGGCAGGACCCATGTGTCATGATCTCGGGGTCCCAGCACCCCTAAACCTCTAGACTTCATCGGCAATAGGAGTTGTCCAGTTCATAATATGTCAGAATTATCAATGGACTTAAGTTGGTGAAGTGAGACCTTTTACCTGAAGCCAGGCCCCAATGCAAGTCTTTAGAGAAGCATTTCAGGGGTACAAGAACATAAGCATTTGTCCTCTTAAGCCCAGATATTAAAAGTCCCATGAGCTAAGAGTGAAAGAATTAACTGAATACCCTTCCAAAGTGAATTCTGATTGTAGCATAATACAAGTCTCGTGGCAGAGATGACTAACACAAAGATGTTAAATATATAGAAAATTTACTGGTATATATGTCTATTGCTGAACACATCATAAATGAAGTAACCAAAGTTTTGGGAAAATGGGGGAAAAAACTCCTTTTCAAGAAATAGCTTCATGCTTAGACTTATACTATTTATCAACTATAAACCAATAAAAATTATGGTCTTTAAATCAGAAATAAACACAAATCTTGAAGTGGTTGTAAACATAAAGAAATGGCTCTATTGAAAACATAAGGAATCAAATGCTTTATGCAGCCAGAAACCACAGTTCATATCTGAATTCACTGGAGAAATTATTCAGCATGGAGGTGTTACCATGGATTGTCTAGTGAGGAAATCATTTTGGGGAGGTCCTTAATACTTTCATATGTATGTATGCTCTGAAGAATATAACTAGGATCCTTAACTGCACACCCAGAATACCACAGTTGGGTGGAAAGGAATGTCATCATCATCATCATCATCACCATCATCATCGCCACTATCATCATTACCATCATCATCACTACCATCATCATCATCACCATCATCATCACCATCATCATCACCACCACCATCATCATTGCCAACATCATCGCTACTATCATCATCACCACCACCATCATCATCATCATCAGAAACTAAAGCTGAGAGAAGTTAAGTCACTTGCTCAGGGACACAGCTGGTGTTTGGGGCCAGATTTAAACTCAGATCTTCTTGAGGTCAGAGCCAGCATTCTGTCTATTGTGTCATGTAGATGCCTTTTATTTTCCTATAAGGTGAGGACTCTATTTCACCTTATTTCACAGATTCTGTTCTTTACTGAACTTGTAAATCTCATTGAGAAAGAAGTAGGGTATAGTGGATTAAAGGGCAGCCTGGGTACCCGAAAGACCTGAGGCACTATGTGGCATCAAGTCCTGCTTCTGACATGTGTTAGTTGAGTAACTCTTGATAGTGCTCCAATCCTCACATAACCCTCAAAAGCAAGACGGTAGGGAGGGAGGAAGGAAGAAAAGAATACTTCACTAAGACAGTGTAAAATAAAAACAAAACAAAACCCAGTAACACAGAAATGTGAAAGACAGCAAGCAGGAAACCCAATTGAATGAATGACTTTTTACATTTTAATACAGTCAAAACCTACACACTTCTAAGAAACACAGATCCGAGACAACTTAATTAAGTAAATTATAGTAAATGCAATAAAGAAAAACTAAACCAAATAGATTGAACTCACAAATTGCAATTAGGAAAATCCAAGCCATTTCTTTAAAAGAACTGATTATTGCTTTCCTGCCAGCTCCGCCATATTTCAGTGAGTTGCCAAAATAATGAACACAAAAGGAGAAAGGAGAGGGACCGTTAACATGTTTTCTAGGCCCTTTTGAAAACGTGGTGTTGTCCCTCTGGTTATGTATATTCAAATATACAAGAAAGGTGATATTGTAGACATCAAGGAATGCCCCACTAATGTTACCAAGGCAAGACTGGACAGGTCTATAACGTTACTCAACATGCTGTAGGCATTGTTGTAAACAAAGTGGTCAAGGGCAAGATTCTAGCCAAGAGAATTAATGTGCGTATTGAGCATATTAAGCATTCTGAGAGCAGAGATAGCTTCCTGAAGAGGGTAAAGGAACATGATCAGAAGAAGAATGAAGGGGGCAGCTAGGTGGTGCAGTGGATAGAGCACTGGCCCTGAAGTCAGGAGGACCTGAGTTCAAATCCAGCCTCAGACTAAACATTGACACTTACTAGCTATGTGACCCTGGGCAAGTCACTTAATCCCAATTGCCTAAAAAGAAGAAGAAGGAGAAGAAGAAGAATGAAGCCAAAGAAAAAGGCACTTGGGTTCAACTGAAATGCCAGCCTGCTCTACCTAGAGAAGTATACTTTGTGAGAACTAATGGCAAGGAACCTGAGCTCTTGGAACCAATCCCCTATGAATTCATGGCATAAATGGCTGTAAAATAAAAACAATAAAAAATTCTTGGGTTAAAAAAAAATACTGATCACTTTAGAATATTAATGGCCTGAGGTGATGACAAGACTTGTCAGAAATTCTGTGGGTAATGGGATTCAAAACCACAATACTCTGATAACTTCCATGTGTACTGTGTGGAGGAAAAGTGCATTAAAGTTTAATATTTTCCCCAATTATTCCTGCAGACAAAACAGAATAGGAAGTTAGAAGTACATATCACCAAGAATTCTGAGGACATCAAGTAAATTATTCCAACCACTCCATCCAACAAACCCTCATTAAGCACTTTTATAAAGTTATTTTTACATTCTCAGTATACAAAGACATGATTTAGTGCTACAAATGAATTCAGAAACAAGAAAAAGCTAGAATACATTATAATTATTCATTTTCCATTCTTTTCAGTGTTGTACTAACTTCTAGTGTATAAACTGTTCTTTTAAGGGAACTTAGTATAGAGGCAGGGGAAAAATAACTAAGAAAAAATAAAAGGAAAATTAATCCTTTGCTGTTTGTTCTTTTGTGATTTTTTCCTATATCCCAAGATCTCAAAAATGGATTTGCATTTACGTTCTTGATTGGTATCATTTCATTTTAATTCCCAAGTCTTGCAAGTATGGGCCTAGCACCTAAGCCAGGTGGCCCTGCATAGTTGGCCCCAATTGATCTGGGGTCAACTCAAGCGACTTCTATCAATGAACAAGGACAGCTATGGTAAAGGCAGCGACTCTTGCCTAGCAGTCATGGCCATCCCCTGTTTCCAAGAAAAACTTTAAGTATTATCAGATTGTCTGGAAAAGGAATAAGAAGTTAATGAAATCACCTGTTTCATTTTGACTTCATTGATTTTCATTGCTCACTGAGCCATTCTTGGGTGATTGAAAGAGTCATTTCTTTTACCTTTTTTGGGGGTGGGGTAGGAGTGGGGATGGGGGGAGGGGTGTTATTCTGTATTTCTCTCTGCAATGCTCATCATTCCAGTTCACTATGTACTGTACCACCTAGGTGCCCCTGAGACTGGGAGATATAGTTCCTCATCCTGTCTCTATCACATCCAGCTGTGTTGACCTTGGGCAAACCACTTTACTTCTCTGGGACTTATTTTCTTTCTCAGTAAAATAAGAGAGTTGAACTGGATTTATTTCACCAAACATGCATTAGCCACTGTGCAAGGTGATATAGGAGATGTGGAGTTTAGATGAGACATGGTCCCTCTGTTCATGGAGATTACAATCTTATAAAGGGATAAGCTATAGTGATAATTGTAAAACATGGAAATACACAATAAACGTGTAAAAGAGGTATGAAACCAAGCTGCAAAGTCCAAGGATATATACACTTATTAACAAGGAAATCAAAGAAGGCTTCAAGAAAGAGGTGGCATCTGAGTTGGACTTTAAAGGATGGGTGGGGAGGGTCAGAAAGAACATTCCAGGAATAGGAAAAAATGGGAGTGGAAGGCATTGGGGTGGGGAAGCATAGGGTGTGTGTAGAGGATTGATAACAATCCAGTTCATAATAGGAGATAAGGGTTAATAAGATAGATTGGATTATGGAAAGTCTTGAATATCAGGTAAGGGAATTTGAACTTTATTGGGTCAGCAAGTGAGGATTTTTAAACAGATAAGGGACTTAGTCAGATCTCAGTGGGAAGGATGCTAGTCCACTAATGGTGTAAACTATGAATTAAACAGAAGAAAGATTTGTTAAAAAGCAGTTGCAATGGCCCAGGCACTGGGTAGATAGCTACTTGGCTCAGTGGATAGAGCATTGGGCTTGGAGGGAGGGAAGTTCAAATCTGGCCTCAGACACTTACTAGCTGTGTGACCCTGGGCAAGTCACTTAACATCTGACTTAGTCCACTGGATAAGGAAATGGCGAACTACTGCTGTATCTTTGGCAAGAAAACTCCACGAACCGAACCACAAGGCACAAGGCAGTGAGATTCTGGACTAGGGTGGTGGCAGTGGAAATCAGAGAGGTATCAGAGACACAGTGGTCTAAGTTTGGTCTGGTCTAAGTGGTGAGGGGAAACAACTCTGGGCAAATAAGCTATAGACAGGATCAATTTCAGGGAAAAAAATCAACAGAGTTGAAGGCACAAATAAGAACACTGAAGTACTACATAGAAGGTCTTGTGGACAGAAGTAGTTAATAAGTCTCCCCAAAGCAAATGATTTCCAGCAAGTAACTCACAGGATCCAAGGATCATGGTTCTAGAATTGGAACGGACCTTAGAGGCTGCTCATTTTATAGGTGAGGAAACTGAGGTCATGTGGAGAGTAATCATGAGATATTAGAATCCTGGCTACAGAGCTGGGAAGGGCCTCAGAGGTCATCTAGGCCAACCCCACATAAGGAAACAGAGGCCTAAGGAAGTTAAGTGACTTGTCCAAGGTCACACAAATATCAAGGGTGGGATTTGGACCCAAGCCCTTTGAGTTCAGAGTCAATACTTTTTCCACAATGTGATTGTCAGCAGAACATGAGTGGTTCCATGATATGGAAAAAAAAAAAGCAACTATTGTTTTGCTTTCAAAGTTTTTTGGTAAAAAAGCTGTTTATATCACTTTCTGAAATGCACATTCAAGAGAATTTTTCCTGATGAAAAGCAAAACAAGAGGAAAAATGGAATACTCTGGGAGGCATCTTTGAGTTTTTCGAAGGCATGTATAGTTTTTTTTTTGCAGGATCTCTCTCTCTCTCTCCCTCCCCCCCTGCTTCTCTCTCTCTGTCTCTGCTTCTTTGTCTTTCTATCTCTCTGTCTCTGTCTGCTTCTCTCTATATCTTTCTGTTTCTGTCTCTATTCTCTCTTTCTCTTTCCCTCTCTTGTCTCTCTGCTTCTTTCTCTCT
>NW_020954599.1:16677022-16699331 GCF_900497805.2 Vombatus ursinus
TGTTTCTCTTTGTTTCTGTCTCTCTCCATCTTTGTCTCTCTGTCTCTGTTTCTTTTTGTGTCCCTCTGTCTCTGTCTCTCTGTCTCTCTGTGTCTCTGTCTCTCTCTCTGTCTCTCAGCTGACAGTGCCTTGGCATACAACTCTCCTGCAGTTGCTGATAAGTCCAGCATTGCTTTAACTTTAACTCGCTCCGTTGCAGGACTGGCAGTGGGAGGCATGCAGATTTGCTGTTTATAAGGTAGTCCTAACAAAAGTTTTCTTTCTCAGACTATGATGTCTTCCTCCACCAGCTGAATGCTTCTTTTAAAATCACTTTTCCCCTCTGGTTTACGAGTACTTCTCTCTTGGTGGGTGTTTGTCTACATGTTAGTATTCATTAACTGAATGGCCAATAGGAATGTGAGAGGAAAATGGGCGGGTCAAAGAGGAGGTGTGGGAATAGAAAACTGAGACCGTCAGCCTGGAGTTCTTTTCCAAACTTGAAAAAAAAAAAGGAAGCCTGCTGAAAGACGTGAAATCTGGTATCCTTTTCATGGTTCATACTTGGAAACAAAAATGAATTCTTTGGAGCATGAGACTTCTAAGAGGTACTGTATAAGGAAAACACATGTGGCCATTATCTGTGCAGTGGTGGCTGCTGTGGGATTAATAGTAGGGCTTTCAGTGGGACTGACCAGATCTTGTGACACATCTGAGGATTCTGGACAAACCCCCACCATACCGGGCTCTTCATCTTCAACTCCTTCAACTCTCCCGCCACATGAGGCCAGTCCTTGCCCTGCCAGTACTGATGAAAATGGCCCGTGGACGAGTTTTCGACTGCCCGCACACATCAACCCTGTGCACTACGATCTGGAGGTGAAGCCTGTGATGGAAGAGGATACTTACACAGGCACAGTCACCATCCATATCAATGTGACAGAACCCACCAAATACCTGTGTCTGCATCTCCGGGAGACGTGGATCACCGAGCCATCTCCTGCGCTAAAGAAATCCTCAGGCGAGGAGGTCCCAGTGAAGCGATGCTTTGAGTACAAGGCGCAGGAGTATGTGGTAATTGAGGCTGAGAATGAACTGCCTCGAAACGATGGAGGGAGCACCTATCTCCTGACCATGAACTTCAAAGGCTGGCTCAATGGCTCCCTTGTTGGGTTCTACCGGACCACCTACACAGAGGATGGAGTAACCAAGTAAACGTTCATTTTAATTCTTCCTACCCCACTCCAACTTTTTCTACCCCGCTTCCCCCCCCCCCCTCCTCTTGCTGTTGCTGTTTTCTCACACTTGGTTTTAATTTTGCCCATTCATATGGGACACAAAAGCTCTCACACTGTCTGTACTAACAAAAACATTTCAGAGCGCTGGGAAGACTGCACCAAGGGGGAAATGAGTGAGAGCCTTTTGTTGTATTTAGGGAAAACATAACAGAAGATATCTTGTCCTTAGCATTATTCCAAACTGCCTGGAGTTTGGCAATTATTGTACATAATTTCTTAAGATGGCAATAACGCTACTTTCTGGGATGGATGAGGATGGCTTAGATTTGAAAATGTCCAAGTGCTTTTTGAAGCAGGATCTTGCTAAATTTGACAATACTTTGAAAAGTGGGTTGTAACTGAGATACAGTGGGGTTAAATGACATTCTAGGAAGGGTCACTGTCACCATCAATATGACATATCAGTGGCTGAGTCATAAATAGCTGAATAGCTGTTTATTATACTTCATTGGATGGTGATATTAAGCCCAGGGCTCTGAATTGTACCCAGCTTTTCTTTCCATTTTTTGGGCATAAAAGACATATTATAGTAGTATTATAATGTAGTCCAAAAAAAAGTCCCCCACATTCTTTGTCAGGGGCAGAGCCAGACTGCGGCTTTGGAGGAGGAATAGAGAGAATCAGTTTTCTTGTGCTGCCTTGGAAACTCTTGAGTCTACCCTTTCTCCCCTATCTCTTCCCCAACTGTCCCCAACAATATGTGACCTTTTAAAAATAAGCAAGGTTTGGAATTCTTCAGTACCACGCTTGTGGGTCTTCACTGTTCCATTCCCTGCTCGAGTTCGATAGTAACCTGTACAGTACCGTCTCCCAAACAGATAGATTATTTTCCCTTTTTTAGAATTAAATTTTTACTTTTTTTTTCAATTAGCAAAAATCAGTTTCTCTCCCTCTCACATTCCTCCCCATCAGTGGAAAAAAAGAGAAGAAAGAGTAGCAAAACTCTTTTAAAAATATGCAGTCAAGTGAAACAGATCCTGTATCACTCATGTTTAAAAAATGACTCATTCAGTCTGTCACCTCATATTCAGGTATACTTCCTTAGTCCTCTAGAAGAATAGTTGGTCATTACACTGATCAGAGTTAAGAACCCTTCAGAATCTTTGAAGTTGTTTGTTTTTACACTGTTATAGCATAAATTGTTCATCTTTTTCTGATCACTTTACTGCATCAGTTCATATGTGTCTTCTGAGGCTTCACCTGCCACCATTGCTTTCATCATTTCTCATGGCTCAGTATTATCCCATTATGTTCATTTATCATTTGCCTCTGAGTAGATGGGTACTACCTTAGTTTCCAGTTCTTAGCTACTATAATAAGAGCTGCCCAATAGCTCTTGTTATTTATTTGTAGTAAAGAAGCAACTTTTAGGGGATCTAGGTGGCACAGTGGATAGATAGAGCATGGGGCTTAGAATCAAGAAGACTTATCTTCATGCGTTCAAATCCGACCTTAGGCTGTTCAGTTGTGTGCAACTCTTAGTGACCCCATCTGGAAGGGTGTGTGTTTTCTTGGCAAAGATATTAGAGTGGTTTGCCATTTCCTTCTCCAGCTCATTTTACAGAGGAAGAAATGAGGCAAACAGTTTAAGTGACTTGCCCAGGGTCACACAGCTAGTGTCTGAAGCCAGATTTGAACTCAGGAAGAGGAGTCTTCCTGACTCCAGGCTAGGCACTCTATCCCCTATGCCACCAAGCTGCCCCAAATCTCTTTAATGTCTTAGTAGAAGACAGCAGGATTCTCATATCTGTTTCTGCATTCAAGGTGTTGTGATATATTGTTTTAGTTGAAAGATATGAAAAAAATGTAATCTCACACAGATAATGTAATCTGAAAAGGGAACAGAATTTTAATAATAAAATAATGTCTTAGTATTATTATGAAAATCATTTTAACTTCAGACCCCTTGAAAGGGTCTTAGGGACTCCCAAGGGTCTGCCAACCACACTTTGAGAACTGCTGCAGTCCAGTAAGTAAGTAATTAGATAGTTACCATATTACATTGGACATGGCTTTATTTAAAAAAAAATACATTTTCTTTAATTTATTATTTATTTTAAATGTTCTTTTTTACATTTTAAAATATTTTGTATTTTATTTATTTGCATTTTAAATTTACATAAAAACTGTATTTTAAAATGTTTTACATTTATATACAGTACATTTTACAGTAAGTTTCAGAGATTGGATTTGAACTCAGGTCCTACTGATTCCAGGGCTAGTGCTGTATCCCACCTAACTGCCCCGTAACTCACTAGCATTGGTCAAATCACTAATGCTCTCTGAAACTTAGTTTCATAATCTGAAAAATGAAGACAATAATATTTACTCTGACCGTCTCAGAGAGTTATTATGAGGATCAAGTTAAATAATTCACATAAAGCATCCAATGAATCATGAAGTTCAATTCAAATGTCATCATCATCATCATTATCATCATCATCATCAAAATACTTCCATACTTAAGCATCTGTGTTTTCATCAATGAGGTACTCCCTTGAAAATAGATGACAAACCCTTTTATCCCTTGAGAGATGGCCTTCATGATTGGTGGGAGTTAAAAACATTTTCGTCTCAGAGGCAACCCTCTGGAGAAAAGCTTCCCCAAACTTAGTTAGACTGAACCTACTGTGACATACAGACAACATATAGACAATTTCTAATTCGTGTTCAAAGTAATTCCAACTTGGTGGTATGTTCCAGACCTTGTACTTCCTTGGCATAGATTTTGAGAACCCAGTATCAATTCCATAGCATAGGGAATGAGAACTCATTGGAAAGATTATCAACAGAATAATCATTTTTAAAGAATTAGGAAATGATACATAGACCCAAGCAGATTCTTAGATAATCTGTTTTTTAAAACTATTATTTACAATGACTTTAGACTTTTTTCTCAAGATGTGAACTCAATAAATATCTCATTGTGTTGAAATCATTGTGGTTTATTGCAGAAACTGTACTGCAGGAAAGGGAGCCAAATACGGAACAAGTTCTATGGCTGGCTTTATATCAGGCATTCTTGTCTGGAAATAGACTAAGGTCTATATCATTATAGCTATTTTAATTCCTTTTGCTGGGCTTGTTAGTAAGACCTAGCATAAGGAAGTTGTTATTTTTCAGTCACGTCCAACTACTTGTGACCCTTTTTGGGGTTTTCTTGTCAAAGATCCTGGAGTGGTTTGCTACTTCCTTCTCTAATTATTTTACAGATAAGGAAACTGAGGCAAACAGGGTTAAGTGACTTACTCAGGGTCACACAGCTAGTTAGTGTCTGAGGCCAGAGTTGAACTTACGTCTTCCTGACTTTAAGCCTGGTGCTCTATTCACTGTGCCACCTAGCTGCCCTGAGTTCAAATCCAGTCTCAGAAACTTAACTGTGACTTTGGGAAAGTAACTTCACCTCTGTCTGTGTTTTGGTTTTATCAGCTGCAAAATGGGGAAAATCATAGCAACTCTTTCCCAAGGTTATTTTAAGGATTAAATATTTGTAAAGTGCTTGGTACAAATATTAACACATGGTAGGTGCTTAATAAATGCTTGTTTCCTTTCCCATTATTGATATTTGTGCTGGAGGAAAACAAGGCAAGACTGAAACTCAGCTTTGCCTCATCGGGGAATCTGTAAATGTAAGACAAAATAGGGAGAAAACGATTGATAAGCAAGACCACTCAAGCTTTCTCAGGTTCCATTTTAAGACCGACCGATTCCAAAGTTTACCATGGGTTTAATCAGTTATCAGGCTTAATAAGTTCTCACATTACATGGTACATTGACAGTGCTTTCCAGGACGTGTGATTTTGAAAATATCCTGGAACAAATTGTAAAACCTTCCTTGGACTGACTGATCTTCTTTTTGTTATGGATTGCCAAGCCCTGATTGTAGGTTTATTTATAAGCTCCAGTAGTTTCCATCTAGTGTTTGGATTGCAGGGACAAGAAAGGGGAGGAAGTATGTGGGGTATAGGGAAGTAGTACAAGAATGAGTGCAATTAGAGCAGCATAATTATTTCATATAACAGAGCAGGTTTCATAATTTATGATAGTCATAAAAGTTAAAGGTCTCGCATCTTCAAATTTTCAACTTTGTAATGCAATTTAAAAGTAGAGTAGAAATTAACGTTAGCTCAAAGTAATTCCCTGTCTTAGAGATGAGTTGATCTACAGGGACGGTACTAATATTGAACTTGCTAAACCTTGCTGTTCGGTCACCAACCTGTTGGTATTAGATCTGTTTGACCAATTGGCACTCTCTCCCACCCTGCTCCTCTTTCCTTCTCCCTCCCGCCCCTCCCCTCTCTCTTTCTCTCTCTCTCTTCTCTCTCTGTTTCTATCTCTTTGTTTCTGTCTTTCTCTTCCTCTCTGTCTGTCTCTTTGTCTGTCTTGGTATCTTCTCTCTCTCTTGGTCTCTCTCCTTTTTTTCTCTCTTTCTGTCTCTCTTTGTCTCTTTCCTCCATTTCGCTCTTTCCTTCTCTCTGTCTGTTTCTGTGTATACCTGTCTATCTCTGTTGCTTCTTTCTCTGTTTCTGTCTATTTGCCTCTTTCTCTGATTCTCTTTGTCTTTCTATGTCTGTGTCTTTTTGCCTCTGTCCCTATCTGTCTCTGTCTTTCTCTCAGAAAGATTTTTTGCTTCTTATTTATGCGTCCTATAATGGCTGTTTTTTTTTTTAAATTTTGATTTTGGAAATCCCATTTGCCATCCATGTATTATTTGCCTCTCAGGATGAAGCATGCAGAGTACAGCTACAGGTCACAGAAAAAAAATCTATGTGACATTAATACATGTTAAAACCACAGCATTAGTAATCACATTACCCTGAATTTCTGCTTGAACTTCACAAAGTTAGGACTGGCAGAATTGGAGGCATCCCCCAGAAAGACCAGCCTCTTTCACAGTGGGCTACTCAAAGTGTGAGGAGCACAGGGGAAAGGGTGACTCATGGAGTGAATGAAGGGAGCTGTCTCCATCCCAACAGAAAGGGTAATTTCCCCTCCCTTTTGCTGAGGTTAGATTCAGTGTGGGGTTGTAGAAATAAACCAAAACTATTCCTGGGCTGTCCTAAAATCACAGTATCAGATTTGGGAAGGGACTTGAGAATTCTTCTAGTCCACCATCCCCCTCATTTTACAAACGAGGAACTGAGGCCCTGGTCACATTTGATAGTATCAAAACTGTGATCTCAACAGCTTTTGGTGTTTTGACACCAAATTTACCATTCTCCCCATGGTTCTGTAGTCCCCTAGGTCTATCATCAACTGTCCAAATTGCATGTCTGGAAGGCTAACCCCAAAAGACATTATAAAATACCCCTACTCCATTCCTTGTGATCCCACAATTCTTTCCTATTACCTATCAGAGTCTAGAATCTCCCTTCTCCACCTCTTCTCCCACTTACCCCTTACCAGCTCCTTACACACATATCACTTTTAGCCTGTCTTTAACAGCTGGGTGGAAAAGTGGATAAAATACTTAATTTGAAGTCAGGAAAAATTGAGTTCAACCTTATCTTAGACATTTGCTGGCTGTGTGACTGTGGGCCAGTCACTTAATTTCTCTCAGTCTCAGTTTCCTCATTTGTAAAATAAGTATAAGAACACCTACTTCACTGGGTTGTAATAGGGATCAAATGAGCTAATATATGTAAATCACCTTATACAAACCATAAAATATTTCATAAATGTTAGCTATTTATAATTGTTATTATTTTTGTTCCACACAACACATTCTAGCTAGCCCTGCTGTGGAAATCTCTTGCCTTCAGGGTACAGTCTCTTTCCTTCTACCTCAGCATCTGTAACTCTCTTAATTCTACCTCCCTCTGTCCTCAGGATTGAAAGCTTTTTTTTTTCCTTTTTTTGGGTGAGCCAATTGGGGTTAAGTGACTTGCCCAAGGTCATGCAGCTAGTAAGTGTCTGAGGCTGGATTTGAACTCAGGTCTTCCTGACTCCAGGGCTGGTGCTCTATCCACTGTACCACCAACTGCCCCAGCTTTTCTTCATTTCATCATCTTTTAGAGCTCTGAATTCTTTTCCTTTCCTTCTCAGTCTTGATTCACAATCTCCCTCCATCACATTTGGAATCCCATATATCTCGGCTATTTCTCAAAATGTAGTTACCTGAGTTTGACACTTTAATGTTTGGGACACACACAAATAGTATCCTCTTTGATATTTAGAGTAATTTTATTACCTACCCAACATGTTCATTAATTTGAAAAACAGTTTCAGAGGATTTAGTTATGTGCAAGGCACTGTGGGAAAAAAACAGTGATATAAAAGGTATAATATCTGCTCTATAGGAGGCAGTCTACTGATTATAGTTGAATGGATGCCAAATTTGGAGTTCCAGAACCTGAGTTCAAATCCCAATTCTGTCACTTATTCGTTGTGGGACTGTGGGTAAATTATTTAACTTCTCTGAATTCCGGGTTTCGGGGGTTTGGACTAGATGACTTCTGAAATTCCTACCAGCTCCAGAAACTGATGCAGTTCATAGGTGTTCCTGTCAGCTAGAAACAAATATAATAGTAGAATTCTCATGGATCTGTGATCTCATAGAATTGAGCTTTGCTTCAGTGATGCATCCTGTAACCAATCTATTTCTGCCTGCCCATAAATTTGTCACAGGTGATGCCTGAGACACACTAAAGACCTCCTCAGTTTCTGCTGACAACAAACCCAAGACCTTCCGTGATTTGTCCTGACATGCAAAGATACCAGTGGAGTGCTCTGGCTGGTCACCTGGTGCCCCTCACCCTTGCCATGCAGCTAGCCCAGATTTTGTTCTGATCCTCTATTTCCCCAATGACATCTTTTACTTCTGTTTTCTTCAAAGTTCCTTACTGGTGATATGTCACAGCCTATTTCCATGTACCACATGTCCTTCCCCATTGCTTTCTGTGCAGTATCCATTTTTAATACTTTAAAGATAGTTGTAGTTCATGCCTTAATGTTTCTTAGTGATCCTGGTAGAATATTGGCACTAAAGAGGTCTTTGTTTTCATGAGAAACTAGGGGTCATTGAAAGAATTTTGCAATTTCCCCATAGCATTCCGGTCTGGTCTCCTCCATTTGTCCACTTAGCTGGCCACCTTCACTCTTTGTCCCAGATCTACATATTGATGATTGAGTTCTAAGGCTGTCCATTAAAATGAATGTCCCAGACTGGATGAAGAATGTTTCCCTAAGTCTTTGTTGTGTGGATGGTCAGGTCAAATCCTTCTGAGTGATTACAGATCTCTTCCAGGAGACTTTCTAGTATTCTGTTGTTCAGTTGTTTTCAGCCGTGATTGAAAAAAGAGTCACAGCTGACTCTTTATGACCCCATTTGGTGTTTTCTTGGCAAAGATAGGGGAGTGGTTTGCCATTTCCTTCTCCAGTTCATTCCTCAAATGAGGAAGGGAGGAAAACAGGGTTAAGTGACTTGTCTAGGGTCACATAGCTAGTAAGTATCTGAGGCTGGATTTGAACTCAGGAAAATGAGTCTTCCTGACTCCAGGCCCTATGCTCTATCCACTGCACCACCTACCTGCCTAGCTAGATACAATATCATCCAATAATAGAAGCATTTTCAGGACCTCACCATTCACAGGAATCCCTGTTTAACTTGGACTCTTGTGCTATTTCTCCTTTATCATGGTGCCAAACACCTTCGGTGAGTGTAGAATTCCCTGTTTTATCTACTGTCTGATGACTGACGATTTATGTGTTATTGCAAAGTGTTATTTCTATTCTTATATCTTGCAAAGAATCTTGAATGATTTTAATGCTTGAATGGGATAATCCTGTGCATAGGCAATGAATATTATAGAACTATGGCAGCTAATAGTAAGGGTAAGCCTGGAGTCAGAAAGGTTCATCTTCCTGAGTTCAAATCCAGTCTCAGACACTTACTACCTGTGTGAGCAAGTCACTTAAGTCTGTTTGCTTCAGTTTCCTCATCTGTAAAATGAACTGGGAAAGGAAATAACAAATTACATCAGTATCTTTGCTAAGAAAACCCTGAATGGGGTTATGAAGAGGTGGATAGAATTGAAAGAACTCAACAATAACAACACTATAGAAATTCAGAAAAAGACAAATCCATTTTGATCTTCTGTGATCTTGGAATAAGTGGGATTTGATGAGTAGGATTTTGATAGTGGAGAAAGAAAGACTTTGTCATGGGAAAGATATGAACAAAAGCTGGGAAATTGAAGAAAAGCATAATCTTTGTTTAGTGTGTGGCAGATAGTTCAATTTGAAGAGGGTTTGCTTAAAGGAAGACTGAGATTATTGGGCTGGAAAAGAAAGATGAGGTGACATTGTGAAGGACCTTGAATGCAGGCTAAGATATGGCTTCATTCTTTAGGCTGTGGGGAACCACTGAAGTTTTTTAATCAAGGGTATGACATGATCAAAGTGGTGTTTTAGGAAGATTAATCTTCCTAATGTATAAAATGATTTGTCATTGGGAGAAAATTAGAATAAGAAGGCAAATCAGAAGCTATTTGCAACAGGACACTTATGAGATAACAAAGGCCCGAGTTAGAGAGATGGCAATGAGAATTGAGAGGAAGGGATGGATTCCAAAAACATAAATGAAGATTGACTAGGACTGATGACTAATTGGATATGGGGATCAAGGGAGATGACTTTGAAGTTTCAGGCCTAGGTGACTGGCAGAATAACTTATCAGAAATAAGTAAGACAAGAAGAGAAGCTGGCTGAAGGGGAGCAGGGAGAGAACAGAAGATGATGTTTTTTTTTAAGATTGTACATAAAGACAGGCAGTGTAGTGAAGTGGATAGAGAGAAGGCGTTGGAGCCCGGAAGACCTGAGTTCAAGTTCCACCTTTGACACATCTTGACTGTGTAACTTTAAATGAGTCACTTAATTTCTCAATCCCCTAGGCAACTCTCTGATGATAAGTTACAGAAAGATGCCAACCTGCTTTAGTAGAGGGAGTTTTCCTCATCCTATACCAGTAAAATCACAGGTCCAGTCCCTAAATCTGCCTTGTCAGCAAAATTCATGCCAATTGTAGAGGCCAGTGTTGATACTACACTGGTACAGTCTCCCTTTCTATTAACAATCACTAAAGTTAAAAAAAAAATTGAATGTGAAGTATATTGTCAGTTGTAATCATGTTATTTTTAGTTGGTATTGCTTAACTGTTTGGAGGGGGGAATATACTTTGTCAGGTGGTAGGATGTGTGAGTGGAGTTGTTTGCACAAAATAATACACATAAATATATAAAAGGAGAGTAATATTGTTAGAAAAAAGTGATTACTTTTAAGGTGATTGAAAAATGTCTACATGCAATTCCAAAGGACTCATATACAATAGATATCACCACATTATATGTACACAAATAATGCATAATATATAAAATTAAAGGTATATATATATATATACATACATGCATATGTATGCATGTGGACCACAGAAACAATCAAAAAGTGCTTTCTAAAAGTTGTCCGATTAAATAAAGAGGGGTGTACCATTGTATGCACATGTGTGTATGTATGTGTACAGATATGTATGTAGATCATATCCCAACATATTTCACTGGCTCCTCAAACTCAACAGGTCTTCAGCTGAGCTCTTAATTCCTTCTCTCTTCTTGCCCCTCCTCCAAACATCCCTATTTTTGTTGCTATAACTGCTATACTTCTCAGTCATCCTGGAAACTATATATCTACATATCTATATCTATATCTATCAATCCATCTATCTACCTACCTATTTATCTATCTACGTACACACACATATATATGCATATGTATATATATACATGCATATACAAACATACATATACTCATGAATGTATATACACACATGTGCTTACACATGTATATACACATACATATAGACACACATGTGTATGTAGAAGTGAATTCTTTTCAGTTGCAGCTTTTCACAAAGCCTGTCTAAGGGGAAGAGGACTTATGGTTTGTGTCAATGGAGTAAGTATCCATGCTGAGAAAATCATAAGTTCCTGAATAATTGAAGCATTATTAGTTTGGGGGTTGGTGCAGAAATAGGAACTTGGAAAAAATATTCAGAAACTGAAAAGGTAAGGAAAGGAAAGGATTGACGTCAGTCAGAGAGCTCCCTGGGGTAGCCATGAAGAGGAGTGCATGACCAGGGAGTCCCAGCTTTGACGATGGAGGACGTGATTTAATTGGGATTCTGCTGTCTGTGTGATCTGTGTGGGCAGGTCACTTAGGCTGTCTAGGTCTCAGTTTCCTCATCTAGAAAATAAAGAATTTTGTTCTAGTGCCTTTTCTGGCTTAAATCTTATAATCCTCTGATAAGTTATCCAAGTGGGGGCCACCAAGGGAATCTGAATCTTTCCAGCCCCCAAAAATGGGGAACAGGAAAAGAACAACTTGATAAAAAAAGTAAGAGAGGGATATTGTTGAATGGGTGGCCCCTGGTAACAATAAGAATAATGATAATCACTCACATTTTACATAGTATTTTTAGAGTTACAAAGCACTTTCCCCCCAGAAATTCCGTGAGATAAATAAGGGAACTCAGGCTTAAAGAGCTTAAGTCAGGGGTGGGGAACCTGCGGCCTTGAGGCTGCATGTGGCCTTCTAGGTCCTCGAGTGCTGCCCTTTGACTGAATTCAAACCTCACAGAACAAATCGCCTTAATAAAAGGATTTGTTCTGTAAAACCTGGACTCAGTCAGAGTACCCAGAAGGCCACCTGTGGCCTCGGGTCTGCAGCTTCCCCACCCCTGGTCAAGTGATTTTTCGAAGTCACACATGAAAGTGTCACAATGAAAGCACTTTACATTTTGAAAGGGGTTCTACATAGGTGGCTATCTTGCTACCTTTCAAGCATTGGAGCAAAAACAATTGCAAACAGTTTCCATTGCTTCCATTTGGGGAAAAAAAGGGGGCTCGTCCCAGGCATAACTGAAAAAGAGGAAAGTGGAGTCTGGGTTGAGCCAAAAGTGCCTCTGACTACAACCACCAAAGGGCACGTCGGGAGAGGGGCGGGGGAGGCCGTGACCATGGTTCCTAGGCCAGGGAAGTCAGCCCAGTGAAAACCTTATCTGGTCCTTATCAGCGGTGGTGAGATGACAGTTTGTTCGCACGTCCCTGGGCAAGACAGCTCTTAGATTTATGGTGAAAGCAGCATGCTAGATGGATCCTAACTGGCTACAAGAAAGACCATTTCTGATGGGACCAAAGGTGGAGAGCCAGAGCCTAGATTAAAAAAAATAATAATAATGTTCCCTTAGGGATCAAGGAAGCTAAGAAAAAAATATGCCTTGGGTTGGGAGTAGAAATCAAGCTATATTCTCTATGGCAGAGTCATTTAAGGAGAATGATATTTTTAAGATTGGCAAAGTGCTTTATATATGTTATCTCATTTGATTCTCACAACAGGTGAGGTGAGTGCTATTATTATTCTTGTTTTATACATATTATCTCATTTCATCACCTAGTGAAGTAGGTACTACTATTATCCCCATTTTACAGATGGCAAAACTAACACTGAGTGCACTTATTTGACTTGCTCAGGTTCACATAGTTAGTAAATGTCTGAGACAGGATTTGAATTCAAGTCTCACTGACTCTGAGTCAGGCAATACATGGCATAGATTGTCAGGTCTGGAGTCATTTAACATCTCGGAGTCTCATTTTCTTCATCAGTAAAATGGGGATAATAATAGCACCCAACTCACAGGCTGGTTGAGGACCAAATGAGATAATATGTGAAGCCTTTGTAAACTTTAAAGTGTTAGATGAATTTTGTCAAGTCGTTTTTCAGTTGTGTCTGACTCTTCATGACCCCATTTGGGGTTTTTCTTGGCAAAGATACTGGAGTGGTTTGCCGTTTCTTTATCCAGCTCATTTTACAAACGAGGAAACTGAGGCATATTTGCCAAATGATTTAAGTGATTGTTAAGTGATTTGTCCAGAGTCACACAGCTAGTAAGTGTCTGAAGTCAGATTCTAATTCAGAAAAATATGTCTTCCTGACTCCAGGCCCAGCACTCTATCCACTGTGCCACTTAGCAGTCCTTTTATTATTATTATTATTTAAGAACATGAGGAGGAAATAAGCATGAGAACTAGAAGGGTAGATAGTTAATAGTGACTGGCTAATAAGATTCCCTTAAAGTTCTGCAAAGGGCTGACATGGTAAGTATTTATGGAGCCCCAGGAGAAGGGAAGGGAAAAGTCCATGACCCTGAGGGCAGTATTCAACAAGAAATCATTGACTATTCTGTTGGACAGCATCATCAAATGCTCATCTGCCTTTGGAGGGAATTATGTATGTCACTGAATGTAAATGTTAAAAGCATTTTCTGTGTTATAAACTTATAAAGGCAGAATGCTGGAAGACCCCCCTCCCAGAGCTGGAGTATTCTGAGGGATGAATCATCAGAAAGCACTTTGGAAAAGGAACAACTATGATAAACGGGAATGACTTGGAGTTTCAATGGGCTTAGGATCTGCTAGTGACTTTTTCCCTTTAAATGGACTGAGAGCTGGTCCTTTAGACAGAAAAAGGGAATCTACTGGGTTAGCAAAATGGAGACCCTATTGCCACTGGAAAGACCGAGCCAAGAAGTACCTCAGTGCCATGATGGATGGAATGCAGGACTTCGAGTCAGGAAAACCTGAGTTTAAGTCCTGCCTCAGATACTTACTTGTTGTGTGACCCTGGGTGAGTCCCTTCACCTTTGTTTGCCTCAGTTTCCTCATCTATAAAATCAAACTAATAGTAACACCCACCTCCCAGGGTTATGAGGAGCAAATAAGATAATAATTGTGAAGCACTTAGCAGAGCGGCTGGCATATGCCAAGTGCTGCATAATGTTAGCTATCATTATTATTACTAGTGATTACTATTTATGTGACAGTGGGCAAGTAATACAATTTCTTCACCGGTAAAATGAGGGAGATTGATGAGAAGGGATCTGAAATCTCTTCCTGCTCTAGATTTATGATGGTTAATAGTCATGGTTATTATAAGGGATCATTCATTTATTTAGCCAAATTAATAGTTATTAAAAATAATAACAATGGATGTTATAAATAATTAAAATGCTAAGTAGTAAATACAGTTCATACAAAGTAAACAGAGAGAAATGAGTCATGAGTTACAACAGGCCTTCCAGGTCTCAGGGCATTGAAGACTTCCATGATTAGTGAAAGAGAAAGCTGAAAGGTCAGTGGAGATAAGAATTTGTTTTCCTCATCCAGCAAACAGGGAAAGACTTGGACAAAGGATAGATCCACAGCAGAAGTCCGGGATGGCCTGCATCCAATGAATAGGATCTGGGAGAAATCATAGCAGAGATAAAGAGATAAGACTAAGAACGTAAGCGGAGGGACTGGGCCTCAATCACCAGGTTTTTAATTAACTGTTAGGTCAGCCCCTTTTCTCATTCTCAGGCTAAAATGCTTCATTAGTTCTTCTCCTTAAGCCCCTCTGTCTTTGGTACCATACCTTGACTTCTCACCCCTAAGCCAAATCAGGGTTCATTCTTAGCATCCTGAGAAAGGGTGCTTCTTTCTTGACGGTGGGTGACAACTCAACTGGGCCTCTGGTGAGTATTTTGACTGACTTAGTTTAGTACCCGGGTGAATTCAGAAAAATAGATTCAGCAGATTTTGCATTTCTGTATCATTTCTGAGGGAGTGCTCTGTCCTTGATAGGTTGAACTAAAGTCTTGAGAGATGAGGGAATTTTAGAGAGAGAGAGACAGAGACAGAGAGAGGGACAGAGAGAGAGAGAGAGAGAGAATATGGAAACCCAAGAGAGACTGGAATGTAGCTCTTTTCTGAAGCTTGCCCTTTTCGGCCTTTGATAGAAGAGTAAGTCACTCAGGGCTGAAAATGATGAGGGTGTTTTCAGTTAATCAATCAACAAGCATTTACTAAGTGCTTACCTACTATGTGCCAGGCCCTGGGGATACAAAGACAAAAAAATATTGACTTGAATTAAACTCCCAGGATATGATCTTGAGCAAATGACTTCAAAGGTTAAAGTTGGAAAGGACCTCAGAGGTCATCTAGCCCAACCCTTTCATTTTACAGATGAGGAAACTGAGGTACAGAGAGACTAAGTGATTCCGCTAAAGTTGTGAGTAAGTGGTGGAGCCAGGATTTGAACCGAGATCCTATAACTATAACTTCACATTAGATTGTGAGCTCCTTCATGGCAGGGACTGTTTTTTGCTTCTTTTTGTATCTCTAGCATTTAGCACAGTGCCTGGCACATAGTGGTGCTTAATGAATGTTTCCTGACTGACTTTAACTCCAAGTTAGATTCTAACTCTTCCTCTTGTACCATGCCTTTCCGAGCCCTCAGTTTACTCATATGTAAATAAGGATTGTACTAGATGATCCTGGAGATCCCTTAAGCCTCTGAAAGCATTATGCAGTCTATATGTCTGAGAGTGCAATATTCTTAGTAAAGCAAGGAAAGTAGTGCAGCTTAGCTGTGGAGATAGGAAGTGGGGGAGGGGAGGGAAAAGGAATGGAATAAGCATTTATATGCATGCCTACTACGTGCTAGGCACATTTACAAATATTACCTCATATGAAACTCACAATAACCCTGTAAGGAAAGATACTATTATTATTAGGAAACTGAGGCAAACAGGGGCTAAGTGACCTGCCCAGGGTCACACGGCTAGTAAGTGTCTGAGGTCATATTTGAACTCAGGTCTTCCTAGCTCCAGGCCCAGCACTCTACCCACTGCACCACTTCAGTTGCCTGAAGGCAGCAGCTAACGCTAGCAGCCCCAAGGAGTACACTAGCCTCTGTAACACTGGTGCTATCTGCAGCCAGCATAGCACAGAACTTCCATTTTTTTTTTTAGAAAATAACTCTCCTCCCAGTCCTTGTGCAGAGCTTTTTTTTAAAGATGTTTCAAGGAAGGGGAGAAAAAGAGACAGGTATGACCCTGGCACAGTGAAACCTTGCAGCTGTCCCTCATGTTGAGCATTCCCGGTTGTAGGCGGGAGTTTTTGTCCGGTTGGGGCTGACCATTGGACTTAGGCCCAGAGAACAGTAAAGGGGTTTGCTTGTAATAAATCTGTCTCAAGGTAAAGATTAATGAAAGCTGCATTATTTAGAGTACTTTATGCCTCATGCCCTCTGGGGCATGTCTGGGGGATCCTGGGATCCTGGCATTTGGACTCATTTCATCACACGACCTCACAGAGTAACCCCAAAAAGAACTTCCCTGGGACAGAAGGAAGTTCTCTCCTGAGAGAAAATCTACTAATTCCCTCCTATCAGCTTTCAAGGACACAACAATGTGCCCTCTGAAGTAAGATAAAAGAAAAGAAGAGAAAATTAAAAATTTACCTTGAAATTTTTTTTTTATTCTTATCTTCAGGGTTTTTATCACTTCCATTCCCAGATATAAACTTCCCTCCTTTCGTTTTCCCAGTGTCATCTCTTGTAATGTATATTTTTAAGAAAGCATTTCAATGCAATGATCTAAGACAATTCCAAAAGACTCATGATGGAAAAATGCTATACACATCCAGATAAAGAACTATGGAGTCTAAATGCAGATTTTCTTTGTTTTTCTTTCTTGTGGTTTTTCTCTTCTGTTCTGATTCTTCTTTCAAAATAGAACTAATGTGGAAATGTTTAATATGATTGTTGTATAGCCTATATCAGATTGCATGCCCTCTTGGGGAGGGGGGAGGTAAGGGAGTGGAAAAAGTTTAGAACTCAAAATTTTATAATAGTCAATGGTGAAAACTAAAAATAAATATTTTTTAAAAGAAAAAAAGAAAAAATCAAGCCAAAATCATAAAAAAGCATTTCACTAAAACCAACAAATATATTGAATGAGTCTAATATTGTATATACATAGTTCCATATTCATAATCCCTCAACTCTGCAAGTATAGGAGATAAGTTTCTTTTTTTTTCTTAAGATTTTCTTGTGTTTTCTTCAGGGTCAGGCTAGGTTATGATAATTACATGACATCATATTGATTTTCTTTTGTTCTTTCCCACTTACGTTTTTATAGTCATTGGATGTATTATTTTCCTAGTTTTGCTTTCTTCATTCAATTCATATTAGTCTTATCTTGCTTATCTGTGTTCCTCATATTTAGCATGTCTTACAGAGATATAATATCTCATTGCATTTGTATACCTCCATTTATTTAGACATTCCTTACACATTCCTCGATCAATGAACCTCTACTTTGCTTCAGATAATTTGTTACTACAAAAACTGCTACTTTAAACATTTTTGTGGATATAGTACCTTTTTTCAATCTTTAAATTATTTGGGGCGTATTCTTAGCAGTAGGATCTCTGCCTCGATGGATATAGATATTTTTGTCATTTTATTGGCATATTTCCCAGCTTTTAGACCATTTTAGACCAACTATGATCTACCATACTGTGACTATGTTTCCACATCCCCTCTAATGTTGACCATTTTCATCTTTACTCTTCTATTGGGAGTAAGGTGAAACCTCGTGTAATTAAATTTTGATTTGTTAAAATTCTAATTGTCAACATTAGCTTATTCATTTGTTCTCCCAAAAGGTCTACAGAACTAATAATAGATCTCTTCTTACTAAATAAGAATAGATTGTCTTTGTGCTTTCTTGTTACAGTGAGATTCTCTACCTTTTATCATTTCTTTTATCGTAAAAACAAGGGAAGCAATAGAAAAAAAAAAGAGTAGGTTTATCTGCTATCATATGCCCAGAAACTAAAGCCATATCTACAGGGAAAAAGGGACCTGGAAATTGAAGTTGAGACAGTAAACTGGCTCACTGAAACCATGATGGCAAAACAAAACAAAACAAACATTGCTGTAGTTTTTTGATCTGGACAAGTTAGACTGGTCAAGTTCTCAGGATAACAGGCCACTCTGCAACCCACTTGACTTGGCCCAGCGTCTGAGGAGTCATGGAATGGAGCATCTGGGGATCTCAGTTCTAGTGCCAAGCCTGCCACTATGAGACCTTGGGAAAACTAAGAGATCAGCTCTTTAGCCCAGTTTCCTCAAAATTAGATAATTAGATAATTTCAGAGTTGGAAAGGACCTCAGTGACCATTGAATCCATACCCCACCTGACAAAGAATCCTTAATATAACATAGTAAGTGGTCATCCAGACTTTGGTTAAAGATCTCCAATGAAAGGAAATCTATCACCTTCAAAGGTAGCCCGTTCCACTCTTGAATTAGCTCTAATTGATAGGAAGGCTTCCCCACCCTTAGGTCAAACCAGAATTTGTCTGTTCACAACTTTCACTTGCTGTTGCCTAGGGTGAAGCAGAAAAAGCCAGATCCTAAGCATCAAAATGAGTGAATTGGACAGGCTAATTTCCCGGTTGTCTGATACTTTTACAATCCTATGTCCTGTGTCCTGTGTCCTTTTCCATGGTTCTTGCAGCTGTAGAGGAAGCTCTTTTTATAATGGCTTCCTTTGACCCCTGCAGCTATTCAGCTGGCTGGATTGTTGATGTCCCTCTCTGACTGACCACAGCATGAGCATCCTCATTGAAAACAATGTATAAGATGATTTGTGAAATATGCCAAAGTTTATTTTTTTTATTTTTAACTAGCTCAGGCTAAGTTGCTCTGACTTGCTTCATCGACATCTGCTAAAATCCATCTAAAATCCTCTCTAAAATAATTTTGTTCTGACATATTTAAGAGCAATTGGAAGGGGTGTTTTCTCTCATTAGCAAACTGATAAATTGCACAGCCTTGGCAAGAATCAGTGGGTTGAGCAAATGACTTATTAACATAGGGTAGAATGACTCCTCTGCCATAGTCCGTCACTTCCGAAAATCCAGGTGGTATCAGAATTATTCAAGGCACACCTAAGAATAGCACCTAAGTACAGTGTGTTCTTAAAGGGCTATTTTCCATGGCTTTGCCTTACAATGGATCTGAAAACATACTTGTAAGTGAGTTTTAACCCAAAGAAGGAATTTGTTTTCTGGGGTGCTACTCACTTTCAAATACCATGCAGCCTGAGAGGTCCTCTGAATTCTCTTTCCAGCAGTAACAGTTTGTGATCCTGAGCAGCTCATCTGGCCTCTCTGTGCCTTAGATTTTTTTTTATCAGATAAAAAGTTCCTGATATTTGGAGGTTATTGCACGAAAACTTTCACAGCAGGTGATTGCCCTTGGCTATATTTTGTACAACACTAAAATGTATCAAGTTACAGCTTTAACTCAACTTGTGATTTACTCTGATTTCTTTTTAAAAAATAATTTATTTTTAGTTTTTTAACGTTCACTTCCATAAGATTTTGAGTTTTAAATTTTCTCCTCCTCCCTCTCCACCCCCCCCGCCAAGATGGCATGCAGTCTGACATAGACTTTACTTATACATTCATATTAAGCATATTTTCCCATTAGTCATGATGTAAAGAACAATTAGAACTAATAGGAGGAACCACGAGAATGAAGCAATCAAACAAAACAATGAAAGAAAAGGAGAGCAGATAGTATGCTTCCATCTGCACTCAGACTCCATGGTTCTTTCTCTGGATGTGGATAGCATTTTCCATTGTGATTCTTTTGGGGTTATCTTAGATTCTTGCATTGCTGAGAAGACTCAAGTCTATCAAAGTCAGTCATCACACAATGTGGCTGTTACTGTGTACAATGTTCTCCTGGCTCATTTCACTCAGCATCAGTTAATATAAGTCTTTCCAGGTTTTTCTAAAGTCTGCCTGCTCATCATTTCTTATAGCACAATGGTATAACATTACATTCATATACCACAACTTGTTCAGTCATTCCTCAATTGATGGATATCCCTTCAATTTCCAATTCTTTGTCACCACAATAAGAGCTGCTATAAATATTTTTGTACATGTGGGTACTTTTCCCGTTTTTATGATCTCTTTGGGATACAGACCTAGAAGTGGAATTGCTGGGTCAAAAGTACTTTGATTTCTTAAAGGAGAGTGGTGGCCAATATGTTTTCAAAGTGGCCATATCTTTGGTAATTTCTACTTTATTGCAATGAAATTTTATATCTAGTGACTTCAGTTTCAAAAAGGTTATGGATCAATTTACCTTCTTGAAAGTAAACATAGGCTTGTATGAAGTGAATTAAACAAAACCAGAACAATGAATTAAACAATGACCACAATAATGTAAAAGAAAAGAACATTGAATAACAACTTCAAAATTCTGATCAATTCAGTGTCAAAATGCATTTCCAAAGGGCAGATGGCAAAGCTTGCCTTCCAGGTCTCAGGACCGAGGCTGTGGATTATAGGTGCAGAAGGAGACATAGGCTGCCAGACAGGGCCAATGGTTTTTTTTTTTAAATAATTATTGATATTTTTAATTTTTTTACATGACCTTCATTTCTCAATATTTTATTTCATTATTATATATTATTATAGTATTATTTCATTTCCCAATATTCTTAAACTCTTTCCTCCTTCTACCAAAGAACAATCTCTTCTAATAAAGAATAAAAAAAGGGAAGAGTTCAGCAAAAGAGCAATAATATTAACCGATTCAGGCATTGTATTCAGTGTTCGACATCCACAGTCCCCCACCTTTGCCAAGAAGGAATGCAAGTCCATTTGCATTTCTCTTCCTTGAGGCCAAGCTTGGTTATGACAATTCCTTAGCATTCAGTTTGAATTTTTTTTTTTTTTTACATTGTAGTGAACACTGTGCAGATTGCTTTCTGGGTTCTGCTTTACTCTGCTACAGTTAACTATGTTGGAACCTCTGTTTTCTGTATAGTTTTTATTTCTTACAGAACAGTGATATTCCATCACATTCAGATACCACAATTATGTCACTCAAAAGTTTTTATTAAATATTAATAATATAATCACAAATTAATAATATATTATATTAAATATCAAGTATTAAATGTCATGTATAAGTATTGATGATATATGTAACATATAATATATAACTATTAATAAATGTCCCTCATAAATATTTATTATTAGCAATATAAATATTAATAATGAATTGTGTGTAATAAATAATTATTAATAAAGGTCATGTTTAAGTATTTATAAGTGTTAATGATATATTATATGTAATATATAATATATAAGATGAATAAATATCACCCATAAGTGTTTGTTAATTATTAGTAACATAAGTATTAATAATACATTACATTTAATATATATTCTACATAAATAGTATTAATAAATAAATCACTCATAATTTATTTGTTAAATGTCTACTCCAAGGATGGGGAACCTGTGACCTCGAGGTCACATGTGGCATTCTAGGTCCTTGGGTGCGGCCTTTTGACTGAGTCCAAGTTTTACAGAACAAATTGTTTTGTTAAGGGGATTTGTTCTGTGAAGTTTGGATTCAGTAAGAGCGGCACCCATGAGGACTTAGAGGGCCACGTGTGGCCTCAAGGCCGCAGGTTCCCCACCTTGGGTCTACTCTGTGCCAAATTGAGGATTAAGTTAAGTGCTGGGGATACAAAGAAAGGCAAAAGGAGGACCTGATGGGAGAGACAATAGACAAAACAAAACAAAAAAACCCAAAACTTTGTACAAGTAAGATATATATAGGATAAATTGGCAATAATCACAGAGGAAAAACACTAAGGACTGGAAAATACTTTTCACAGTAGGAGAAAGTTTGGCTGAGATTGGAGGAAGCCAGGGAAGCCAGGAATTGGAGATGAATCCAAACATGCAGGACAGCTGGTGAAAATGCTCGTTGTTTGGAGATGATGGAGTGTTGTGTGTGAGGAATCCAGCCGGGAGACTCGTCAGTGGGCATCCAGTTCTTTGGAACCATGGACTGTCCCTATGAATACTTTATTGTCTTAGAGATCTGTTCTTTCTCCTTCCTTCCCTCCTTCTTTTCTTTTTCTTTCTTTCTTTCTCTCTCTCTTTCTTTCTCTCTTTCTTTCTTTCTTTCTCTCTTTCTTTCTTTCTCTCTTTCTCTCTTTCTTTCTCTCCTTCCTTCTTTCTTTTCTTTTCTTCCTTTCTTTTCTTTTCTTCCTTACTTCCTTTCTTTCTTTTTCTTTCTTTCTTTCTTTCTTTCTTTCTTTCTTTCTTTCTTTCTTT
>NW_020954599.1:16699341-16715033 GCF_900497805.2 Vombatus ursinus
TCTTTCTTTCTTTCTTTCTTTCTTTCTTTCTTTCTTTCTTTCTTTCTCCTCCTTGGGGTATATGCCTAGTAGTGGCTCAGTGTGTTGATTTGTTTTGTTTTGCTTATGCTTACTAGTGCAGGGTCATGAAAGTGGTTAGGAAAGTTACAGTAATATAAAACAAAAAAGGGGCAGCTAGGTGGCACAGTGGATAGAGCACTGGGCTTGGAATTTGGAAAATTTATCTTGAGTTCAAATTTGGCCTCTGATACTTACTAGCTATATGACTCTGGGCAAGTCACTTAACTCAGCTTCCTCATTCCTCAGTTTTGTTGGAGGACTAATGACATCACTATGGTGATGTCTTGACTTGTGTGTGTATTGGACTCATTTGTAAAATGGTCTGGAGAAGGAAATGGCAAACCACTCCACTATCTCTGCCAAGAAACCCCTAAAAAGGGGTCATAAAGAGTTGGACACAACTGAAATAACTCAACAACAGCAAACAAACAAAAAGAAAAGATAAAGGCATTAATAAAACATTTTTCTTTTTTTTTTTCTTTTTTTGAGGGGGGGTGGTGGTGAGGCAATCAGGTTAAGTGACTTGCCCAGGTCACACAGCTAGTGCCATGTGTCTGAGGACAGATTTGAACTCAGGTCCTCCTGACTCCAAAACCAGAGCTTTATCCACTACTCCACCTAGCTGTCACATTAATAAAACATTTTAAAAGAATAATGAACTTATGACGTGTAACAATTATGTGAAATAAAAATAATTCTCCCCTTGGTCATGTGAGTAGATATATATAGACAGGTTTGACAAGATTAGAAAGGCTGTTTCTTTGCCATCAGGTCAGGGGAGAAACTTGTATAAACACACAAAAGTATGGCCTGTGGCACTAGGTAACCTCTAGGTTCTTTTGCAATTCGTAATCTGTGACCTGGAGAAAAAGTCTGCAGGAGACCACTCTGCTGCTACATATGTGTAACCTGAGATGTATAGGCTTCCTTGGGAACATCATAGGGCAAGGTGTGGGTGGAATAGACTGACCCACATTGACATTGCCAAGCATTCTTGCCATCAGGCCCTAAGTGAAGGGAATAACCACATGTACCAGACACTGTGCTAAGTGCTTTATAAATATTCTTATTTGATAATAAGATATTATCATTATATGATTTATTATACATACTTACATATCTCACAACAACTTTGTGAGATAGATGATGTCATTTTCTTCATTTTACAGTTGAGGAAGCTTAGGCAAGGAAGAGATTAGGTGACTTGCCCAGAGTCATACTGTGAATAAGGGCTTGAGGTCAAATTTGAGCTCAGGTCTTCCTCATTCTACACCTAGTGCCCTATGCACTGTGCTACTTTTCCTACCTTTCTTCTACTTCTTTCAGAGGGGAATGAAAGTAATTCTCTTCTTGAATCCATCAAGATCTTAGCTTGGAGAGTGAAAGTGAGAAAGGGACTGAGAAGAAGGCCCCTCTAATTCTCTTGGCTTGAGGAAGGCATGTTCTCTGGCAGGTTGGGGTGGTGGTGGTGGTGATTTTGGTCTGGAACTGTGTCATTAGTATTCTGAGGAGGAAACATCTTTTTTTTCCCTTTGCTTTCCTTTTTTAAAATTAATTTATTTTGAATTATCAGCAATCACTTCCATAAGCTTTTGAGTTTAAAATTTTTCTCCCCCTCCCTCCTTGCTTCCCTCCCCTAGAGGGTGTGCAATCTGGTATAGGCTCTACATATACATTCCTATTAAACATTTTCACATTAGTGATGTTGTAGGTAAGAATTAGAACCAATAGGAGGAACCACCAGAAAGAGGAAACAAAACACAACAGAAGAAAAAAATAGCAAATAGTATTCTTCGATCTGCCTTCAAACTCCATAGTTCTTTCTTCTTTGTCAATAGCATATTGGAATCTACTCTGCAATTTATCTTCTGAAAGAGTTGCCTGGGCCACTGAGATGCTCAGGGACTTACCCAATGTCAGAAGACCATGTACCAGGATGGGGACTTAATTCAAGTCTTTCTGACACTGAGAACTTTTTTTTTTTTGTGAGGGCAGTTGGGGTTAAGTGACTTGCCCAGATGTACACAGCTAGTGCGTGTTATGTGTCTGAGGCCAGCTTTGAACTCTGGTCCTCCTGACTCCACGGCCAGTGCTCTATCTACTGTACCACCTAGCTGCCCCAAGCCGAGAACTTTTTAAGGATATTGATAACTTCTTTTCTTCTTCCATTTTGTCAGCAGCTACTGTTTTGGTTTTTTAATTTATTTTTTTTTAATGAACATAATTATTTATTTTCCTTCCCACTTTCCCTCCATTGCCAGAAAAACAACAACAAGCAAAATCTTTACGTCAGATCTGCATAGTCAAGCAAAATGAACTCCTTCATTGTCCATAGCCTTGACCTTGAGCCTTTTGCATTCCTGTGTCTGCTTGTCCTTGGTAACAATCTGCAGAGACAGTCACCTCCGTTTCGGCTGCCATCACCTTCAGCCCACTAGCAGAACTGTTAGAAGTCACAAATAGAATCAGCAGATGCTGTGTCTGAAGGAAGGGTTGAAAAGGGACAGACCGTCCACAGTTTATGAATATGTTTGTTATTTCTGGGGCCTGACTGAGAAAAGATTCTAAAGCATAATTTTTTATTATTGTTCAGACTTAAGGCATGGGGAACTCTCAGTGAGGAAAGTCTCACTACTGATGTAGAGTAATACTTGACTGGCAACTTACAGTCTTAGAGACAGGGACACCTAAGTGGGCCAGTGGAGAGAGTGCCAGGTCTGTATTCGAGAAGACATATGCTCCTGAATTCAAATCTGGCCTCACATACTAATTGTGTGGCCCTGGGCAAGTCACTTAACCCTGTTTGCCTCAGTTTCCTCATGTGAAAAATTAGCTGGAGAAGGAAATGATGGACCGCTCCAGTGTCTCTGCCAAGAAAAGCCCAAATGGGGTCATGAAGAGTCAGACACGACTGAAAAAAGTCTTAGACGACAAGGTCATAAGTTATATGTGTCTGTATGTGTATACACATATATACATACAGACATATACATAGCAACATATGTATACTATGTATCTAAGTATATGTGCCTATATGTATATACAAATACATATATATACATAGCAACTTATGTATATTATGTGTCATGTCATCTACAAAAAAATTAAAGTTTATTTCCTCATTGCCTATATTCCTTCAATTTCTTTTTCTTGTCTTAGTGCTATAGGTAGCTTTTTTATATAATATTGAAAAACAAGAGTGGTACCTATCTTTATAAAGACAAATGCAGGCATATGTATGTCACACATGCATTGCATATATATACATATGAATACGTGTATACACATACACACGTGTATACACATGTATATACATGTGTGTATGTATGTGTTTCTGACTCTGAGATGGTATCATATCTGTTAATGTATCAATCAGTCACAAGTATTTATTAAACAAGTACTGTGTGATAAGTACTGGGGATAAAGAAAAAGGCAAAAGATAGTCCCTAGTCTCAAAGAGCTCAAAATCAAATGGGGGAGATAACAAGAAAGCAAATATTTACAAACAAGCTACATACAGGATAAATAAAAAACAGTTTCTTGACGGAAGGCACTAAATTTAAGAGGGGCTAGAAATGCTTCCTGTAGAAGACGAGATTTTCACTGAAACTAAAGAAAACCAGGGAAGCCAGTGGGTGGAGATGAGGAGAGAAAGCCTTCTAGGCATGTAGCATACATGTGTTACTATGGCACCATAACTGAATTTATCAATATAAATAAACTTTTTTGCTGTGTAAATATTTACAGTTAAATTCAATATGATTTTATTATGTTTCTACTGAGCATCCAGTACTAATACATGACTCACTCTGACCTCTAAGGAAATATATGGCATAGTTTTTGCCCTCCAAGAAGTGATTGTAAAGTTGGAAAGAGATCATTTTCTGGCGTCCTTAAGAAAGGACAAAGTTGGGGCAGCTAGGTACCAGCCCTGAAGTCAGGAGAACCTGAGTTCAAATCCAGCTTTAGACTAAACACTTGACACTTACTAGCTGTGTGACCCTGGGCAAGTCACTTAACCCCAATTGGCTAAATTAAAAAAAAAAAGAACAAAGTTTTCTACAAAAACAAATCACCAATGTAGAGAACAGTAGCCCTTCTTTCCTTTGGTTCTTTTGCTTTTTTTTTTTTTAATACTCTATCTTGTTTCCCTTAAATGAAGCAACATTTTGAGTATTTATTCAGAGGAAAAATAAAAGATCCTTTTATTTCCATTCTATTTTGTGTGTGGTGTGATGTGTGTGTGTGTGTGTGTGTGTTTGTGCGTGTGTGTGCACGTGTGTATATGTTTAGGGATGAGTGTGCATGTGTGCATGTTTGCATGTTTTCGTGTGTGTGCGTGTGTGTATGTATGTGTGTGTGTGTTTTGGATTGGACCTGGGATCTCATCAGCGCAGGGAGCTCCTGACCAGGAAATTCTCTCTACCAATGCAAGCAAATCAGTGCCTGCTCTGTAATTTATAAAGATTCTTCAGGGATGCAGAGGTTAAGTGATTTGCTCGGAGTTACACAGCTTGAAACATCAAATATTACACTTTAATATTCATAAGCCAGAGGAGGCCAAAAAAAATCTGGCTGATGGTCTTCTGTTCTGGCTTTAAAAAAAAAAAAAAAAGCAAATGGCTAATATACAAGCAGGACAGTTCCAAACTCTGCTTTCTGTATAGGGTGGACTCTGGTTTTTGTCCCCAGCACCATGTAAAATGGAATGTGGCATTTGGGAGAGGGGCTGAGACAATGGAATGTACTCCCATATGATGACAGCACACAGCTGTCCAGTCCTCCTAAGGAATGTTAGAGACAGCCTCTCCCCCTTTGGTTTCTTTGGGATTCTTGTTTCTCAACCAGGTGGCATCAATTGCTTGTTTATCTTCTCATTGATTTAGAACTAGAAAAGACTTCCTGAATCAGCCAGTCTAATTCTCTCATTTAAAAGTAGGGTAAAGAGTGAGGATTTTTCATTCAATTTCAGGTCTGTGAACTTTAAAAAAAAATGATCATTGTATTTCAATATATTTTACTTTTGTTACTTTAGTATTTTATTTTGTGCCCTAAAAAAATATTCTGAGAAAGGGTCTATGGGTTTCACCAGATTTTTACAAGGGCCTTGTTCTGAACCCCTATTTTAGAGAATATGTGGTCTGCCCAAAGTCAGAGACTTAATAAATATTCCAGCTGGAATTCAATCTTAGGTCTGCTAACTCCAGATCTAATGTTCTTTCCACTAAACAGAATCATGCTTCTCCCCTCACTCTTCTCCCATGTCTTAAGAGTTAAGAATTGAAAGGGACCATAAAAATAATTTCAAAGAGCCTCCTAATTTTAACAATGAGAAAATTGAGGCCTAGAGAAGTTATGTGATTTGCCCAGTGTCACAGAGGTAAATGAAATTGAAATTTGAAGCCAGATTGTGTGACTATAAGTCTAGTGCTCTCTCCGTAATGTCCTGATGAATCTTTGACCTATGCACCATGCCCAGACACTTTAATCTGAGGATTTTCTCAAAGCTTTTGTTTCTTTTCTAAGCTAAAATTTTGAGAAAACTTTGGTACAATCCAAGACATATTTACTGAATGCCTGCTTTGTGTAAATTGGGGCTGCTAGGTGGTAGTGGATAAAATACTGGGCCTGGAGTTAGGAAGACTTGTTGTGAGTTCAAATCTTGCCTTAAATACTTACTAGCTGTGTGACCATGGCCAAGGCACTTAACTCTCATCTAGAACTTTCATCAGTTTCCTCATTTGTAAAATAAGCTGGAGAAGGAAATGGCAAACCACTAGTCTCTCTGCAAAGAAAACCCCAAATGGGGTCACAAAGAGTAAGACATGACTGAAAAATAACTCAGTGACATGTGTAAGGCATTCTATGTGATACAGAAGTAAGTATGGCATAGCCTTTACTCTCAGTAAATTTACCATCTATTAAAAGACATAAATCAAAATCACCAATGCCTTGAGTATAATTCTGAGTTCAGGCTGTGGTATTTGATACAGTGCTACAAGAGTATGGTGGAGGGGTAGGTTACACCTGGGGTAGAGGGACCCAGAAAAGGCTTAAAGAACAAGGTGTTATTGAACAAGGCTTTGAAGATTTGGTAGATTTTGACAGATCTACCAAAGAGGAAAATCCAGGCAGAGAACATGGCATAAACAAATGGAAATTAGTGAGAAATTGACAGGGCACATTTAGGGAACAATAAGAAAGTCCAAACTGGGGGAGATATAGAGTATACAGAGGAGAATGAGGAGATGAGGCACAAATTTTGTGGAGGGCTCTGTTCAAGAAATTAAGGAACTTATTTTTTAAAGATTTTTGAGCAAGGGATGTCCTGAACTGGCAGTGGGAATGGAAATCCAAACCAATCCAATCAACATTTATTAAGTGTCTACCTGTGCTAGGCACTGTGTTTAAGTCCTGGGGAATATAATAAAAAGAAAGACAAGTTCCTTCCCTCAAGGAGTTTACAGTTTAATGGAGGGAGACAACACGCAAAAGGGGCAGGAAAGTGGAGGGGTGAATAAAGGTTACCCAGCATGGGAGTATCTTGTTTCACCATGTTGAAATAAGAAACAGTCAGGGTAGCCGATGCAGAGTGGAGAGCCTGAAAGTACAGTTTCTGACCTCTTTAAAGGAAGGCACTGGGAGGAGTTTGGTGCTCCATCCTGTACCCCTCCAATCAGAGGGGGCTGAGGGAGGTGATGTCAGTCCAGGCTTGAGTCAATGGGAATGTTGATGAGATTGGAGATGAGATTAGAGTTTAACCTGGGAGGAGAAGCTTTTGTGGAGTTGACAAAACTAGTCTGGGCAGTAGATTCAGAATGGAATGAGAAAGGAGATGGCACATGTAAGAAATACTTTGAAAGTAGAACATGTAGGACTTGGTAGCTGATTGAATATGAGATTATGCAGTCAAAAATGAGGGGTTTGAACCTGAATGACTAGGAGAATGGGGGTGCTATTAATTGAAATAGGAAAGTCAAGAGGAGAATCTATTTTGGAGGGATGGAAATGGAGATGACAAATTCAGCTTTGACCATGTTGAGTTTGAGGTACCAATAGGACATTTGAGTGGAGATGTCCATAAGCTGTTGGGAATATGGGAATAGAATTTAGGAGAAAGTTCAGGGCTGGAAGTTTGGCAGTTATTTGATGTGCATTTGGGCAGGATTAAGGGCACGATAGTCTGGATCTTTGGTTTCATTATTGTGGGAAACTCTCTGACCATGGTCACACATTTACTATGTGTGTGTAATGCTATTATTTGAAATTTCCAGGCTTGCCCTCTATACAGTACACCAAGTCACCTAAGAATAAAGCTTATGTCATTTGTCTTCTCTAGGGACATGAACCATTGAGTCTTGAGATGAGTCAACATATATTTTGTTTGGTTGTTTGTTTCTCAGGAGCATAGCAGCTACAGATCACGAGCCAACAGATGCACGGAAATCATTTCCTTGTTTTGATGAGCCCAACAAAAAAGCAACTTACACAATATCTATCGTCCATCCAAAAGAATATAATGCACTTTCAAATATGCCAGTAGAGGTGAGTATGCAAACAAAATAAAAGCTACTCATAAAGATAGTCTGGATACAAATCGAAAGGGTTCTCTAACCTTGCCTGCTAAGGCTTTAAAATTCTTCAATATTTCAAAGTATCCATAGACTAATGAATATTCCCTCTATTGGTTTAGATCTTGAATTAATTAAATAACTAATCAAAAGACATTTATTAAGCCTTATTATGTACCCAATACTCTTAAGTGCTGGTGATACAAATATATTAATGAAGCCCTGACCTCAAGAAGATTATATTCTGATAGAGGGAGATGACACATGCAGGGGAATTTCAATGAGGTATGTTTTGGTTTGGAAAGTTACAGAAATGGTGAGTGGAGTCATAGTATAGGAGATTGACACAGCTTTTCCAGGACCATTGGCAGTAATGATTTGATTATAATCTCAGAATCTTCAAAACTTAATATTTAAAATCATGAATATTAAATTAATTAAAACATCAATATTTTATAAGGAAGAGAAAACATTGGAGGAATTCTTAATCTGATAGTATAATTTCAATCTATTCTTACTAGGGTTTTAGTAGCTTCCTCAAGCCACAATTTTTTTGTTCCTCCCCCTTGCAGGAGAGGTTCTTTGGAACCAACAGAATCTACTAAATCAGTAGGTTTTTTTTTTCTTTTTTGCTGATCTGAAAATATACTTTCTACCAGCTTAACTGAAAGTTAACTGACAATTAATTATGGAGTTTGTAGAAAAAAATAAGATCAATGACCCAGTATTCTTGGTCTAAAAGCAAATTACTATTGATGGACCTTTTAAAAAAATTACAGATTAACTACACATATTATACATATAGTACATTATATATGCACACATATGTGTGAATTAACTCTTTATCTAAATGCATAAATACATAGGGTTTAGTACAGAAAGGCACTTAAAGCTCATCTAGCATTTATTGTGACCTAGCATTTATTTAGGGTTATTATGTGCCAAGCACCATGCTAAGAGCTGGAAATAAAAAGCAAGTAGAAAGGCAGTGTCTGTCATCAAAGAGCTTACATTCTATTATCTGCTCCATTTAGTCTATTTAGTACTCTCTGCATTTTACAGGCAGGGACATTGGGTTTTGTCCCTACTGGGCAATTAATTGCCCCAAGGACTGGGAAATTTACCCAAAGGTGGGAGGCATAAAGCACCATAGACAGGAGATTTTATTCCTCTAAGTCAGTGGTCTCCAAACTTTTTAATCAGAAAAAAAAATTGAGCATGCACCTCCAAACATAGCCATATTTGTTTACAAATTATGCCCATGTACTTCTGTGTTACTGACCAACACCACCAAAAAAACCCAACTGTGTGAGGGTTGGGGGTGGGGGTGGTCTTATTCTCCACTGACATCATCTGAGGGGCACCTACCTCAGTAATCTGTGGGGAAGGCAATTGATAGGATGGGGGTAGCAGACCACCTGAGAAATGGTAAAATATTTCTTTAGATCTAAGAATTCCATCATCTCTCAGCATTCCTTGCTCTGAAATAAGGGCTTGAAGGTTTGGGACACTTCAAAATGGGCAAAACTAGGGAAAGAGGCCCTAAACCACAGTTGGAGAGCCATGTTTTCCTAAGAATGTCTCTGCCTTCTCTCATCTCAGGGATTTTTCTTCCCCTGGAAACTGTCCTCCCAAACTGCTTAAAATTTCCCTGAGGTGAGGAGGGAGTGGGGTAGGCTGAGTTTAGGGCCAAGGTGCACCTGGAAGGACCAGGTAAACTAAACCCTTATTCCTGCTTAGTACTTATCTGCATTCATGAGACCAGGATCCCCTGCTCTGGAAGAGTCCCCTCAATATTTGGGGAGCTCAAATTTCAACAACATGGCTGAGAAAGGTCTGCACTGGGAATAAGAACATGCCCTTGAGAACTATGGTCTGGGGATGGGGAACCTGGAGCTTTGAGTCCACATGTGGCCTTCTGGGCCTTCAGACGCAGCCTTTTGACTGAGTCAGTTTCACAGAACAAATCCTTTTGTTAAGAGAATTTGTTCTGTGAAGTTTGGGTTCAGTCAAAGGGCTACACTTGAGGACCCAGAGGGCCACATGTGGCCTCAAGGCCGCAGGTTCCCCACCCCTGCTATGGTTCTTGCTCTGACTGTAATCCCTAGTCTTTATTTCCTCCTCCATAAATGAAGAGAATTAGACCAAGCTGTCTTCAAATTTGGCCTCAGACACTTACCAGCTGAGTGACCCTGGACAAGTGGCTTAACCCTGTTTGCCCCAGGTCCTCATCTATAAAATGAGCTGGAGAAAGGAAAGGCAAACCACTCCAGTATCTTTGCCAAGAAAACCCCAAATGGGGTCACGAAGAGTGGGACACAACTAACCAATTACACAGACAATGCTGTCTCTAAAGTTCATTCCAGCGGTAGAGGTCTGTGAATGTACAGGATTTGGATTCCATTTGATTGTACCTCAGTATCACTAAGAGCTGAATGAGCCTTCCTCGTGACCTTGAGCAAGTCATTTCTTTTCCTCTGTGGTCTCTTTTGAAACCAAGAAGTTAGATTAGATGATCCTTAAGGACTCTTCCAGGGCTAACATTACACTTTCAGGGTTTGAGACTGAGGGACTGATTTCAATCCTTCTGTTAGGGACAGGCCTGATGCCAGCACCTGTTAGTTCAAGTTCTATCTTGGGATGAAATCAGACCCTCATAAGTGATTGAAAAGTTTAAAAAAAAAAAAAAGAAAAGGAGGCTTAATTTGCCCTAAATGCAAGAAGAGTAGGCAACAAAGATACAGATAGTGACACATAGTTTCTATAAACTCGACTCTTGCCCCCCCACCTCAACTTCATCTCCATATGAAAATAAGTCCGGTCAGTAAGCAGAGTATTGTGATAGGATGGTCTTCAGACATCCACTGAATTAGAGGGGGCACTGACTCCATGTAGGTGGTAACTTTTAAATGTCCTTACATGATCAGGAAGCTTTAGGTCAAACAAGTCTGGGGATGGCTTTACTGTTTTTTAGAGAAAACTAATCTCTTTTGAAGGGAAGTAGAGAACCCTGATGCTATCACAAACCCTCTTTCGCTCCTCTCTCACCAAATATCTGTTTGCAGTAGGGGTTACCCCCATGCCCTAACTTCCCAGTAATGAGGCTCTGAGTATGTCACATGTTGGAGAAACAACTGACCTAAGTATCTGGTTTATCAAAACAAAGTAGTTTTTTTAATCAAAATTAAATATTGTAAGATTATTATAACCAGAGTACCCCTGAAGGAAACCTATGGGAATGTATCTTTGTAGAGGTGGGAGAATTATGGATGTGGAACTCTGAATATACTTTTAGTTTAGACTGATACATTGGTTTGTTTTATTGAATTAATTTTTCCCATAAAAAAGGACTTTATAAAATGGATGGCTCTCTCAGAGGTGGAGGGGGGAATATATTGGCAAATGAAGGTAATTTAAAAACAAAAGACATCACTAAATTTTTTTTAAGGCAATTGGGGTTAAGTGACTTGCCCAGGGTCACACAATTAGTAAGTGTCAAGTGTTTGGTTTGAGGTCAGATTTGAAGGTCCTCCTGACTTCAGGGCCGGTCCTCTGTCCACTGAATCACCTAGCTGCCTCCAACGTCACTAACTTTTTTTTTCTTTTTTTTCTTAATTTATTTTGATTTATCAATAATCACTTCCATATGCTTTTGAGTTTAAAATTTTTCTCCCCCTTCCTCCCCACCACCCTCCCTAATATGGCACACAATCTGATATAAGCTATACATTTACATTCATATTAAACATGTTTTCACATTAGTGATGTTATAAGTAAAAATTAAAACCAATACAAGGAACCATCAGAAAGAGGAGACAAAACTCAATGGAAGAGAAAAAAAAATAGCTATTCGACTTCCAAGTTCTTTCTTTGGATGTGGATAGCATTTTCCATCACAAGGCCTCTGGAGATGTCTTAGATCCTTGTATTGCCAGGAAGGGTTAAGTTTATCAATATTAGTCATCACACAATGCATCACTAGCTTTTAAAGAAAGAATAATTAATTAGAAAGTCATCCAAATCTTAGAGGTAGACAGTCCACACTCATCCCCTTCATTAGCCTCCTGGGGTCTCTATTCCTTCCACAGCCTGATGTCCCTCCCAGTGGTCTCTTATGCCACTTGCTTTGGGCATGGTTTGTAGTACTTGCCCCAGGTACAAAATTTCCAGTTACATCTTTGTTAGGTAATGGTGTTTCCTTTTTGGCTCCAAGGTAACCAGACAACCCCGATTACCACATCCCCAAAGGCTGGAAGAGGCAAGATGCTCTTCATATATAGGAAAATGATTATTGATTACCCTTCTGCTAAAATCCAATTGAATTTACAAATTTGTATTGAGGAGCTACTTTGTGTAAGCCACAAGCCATAGCCTCTTTTTTGTATTATGGTCCTCTCTCTGTCTCTGTCTCTGCATGTGTGTGTGTCGGGGTGGGGGTGGGGCAGACATAGGACCGGGAATGGATCTGTAATTTCACTGACATCGGGAGCTCTCAGATAAGGACATTTTAACTACCACTGCAAGTGGGCACCTTTTCTTAGAGTCTTACTTATTTAGCTCACTGAGAGGTAAAGAGATATGGAGTGTCACAGAGCACATATGTCCAGACAAGACTTGAATCCAGATATTCTTCCTAACTCCAAGGCCAGATCCCCACACATCATCATTGCTATCTATAGAAAGAAAACAAAACATTTGACCCACATACATTTCACTTTTTCTCAAGAACCCACTGTCTTGGAGTAGTACAACACTTTGGTATCAGTAGTGTTCATTCTTGATATGACAATTTAAAAAAAAATCTTGTTCGCTATAATCTTTTATTTATTACATGTGTTCTTCTCTTAAACTTGGGTAAGGAATTTCTCACAAGAGATATAATAAATGGGCAAACATTGTTCTGATCTAGGCATAAATGATGATGATACTAACAAATAAAACATGATTTTTCATTTTCTAAAGAGAACAGAGCACGTGGATGACAAATGGAACAGAACCATTTTCATGAAGTCTGTCCCAATGAGCACGTACCTGGTGTGCTTTGCTGTGCATCAATTTATAAGTGTGGAGAGAACGTCAGCTAAAGGAATTCCTGTAAGTTATATTTTTAAACTTTTAATATTTATCACATATGCTTTAGGGGACAGAATTTTATAACTTTTTCCTCTTTTTCATTGCTTTCTTTCCTTGAGTTAGCTTTTTACAGAGAGCCAGGAAATCTAGTCACTCAATAGTGTCTATGAGTTTGGTGCTGTGACAAATCCTCTTCAAAGTTTAAGCCCAAGGAGCACAGTCCATGACTCCTTAAGTGTTACATGTAAATCATCAAATCAAGTCAATGATCGTTCATTAAGTGTTTCCTACGTACCAGGTACTGTGATAAGTGCTGGGAATACAAATACAAGCAGAGAGAAAGACAATCTCTGCACTCAAAGAGCTTATATTCTATTGGCTGAGAAAAACATCTAAAAGGATGCTGGAAAATGGGATTGTGTTGGGGGTGGGGAGAAGGGCATGGTAGAGAAAGTCTAGGAGTTAAGAGTGGAGTTGAAAGAGGAATAAAGAGATGTCTGGCTTGGATACTTTCCTTAAAATGGGGAGGATTTGGGAAGAAACAGCCAGTCAGAGGAAGGTACCCTAGAGGCAGACGACCCTTCCAGTGTGAGAAGTCCAGGAGCAGGATGACCAAAACAGAGCAACTGACAGTCAGTCAATCAGCAAACATTGGTTAAGGTCTACACATACCAGCCATCATCTTAGTTACTGGCAATATAAAGCAAAAAAGAAACAAACATAGTCCTTTAGAAATTTATGGATATATGTCATGACAGACAAATATGTACTTAGAAAAATGATAATTAAAAATTCAGTGAAAATCAGTTATTAGCTCCAAAATACCACTGAGTTTAAATAAAATACCTTCTTATGAATCATTATGATCTGTTCCCTTATTACTCTAAAACTTTATAGCACCATTTGTGCCCATCTCTTTTGTACTTATTAGTTTCTGCTTTGTATGAGTGAAAAAACAGTTATTATACACTTACCATGTTTAAGTCACTGTGCCACAATTATTTGTGTACTTGACTCCTCTGATTAGATTCAAAGTTTCTCAAAGGAAGAAATTGTATCTTTGTAGATTTCATCAGAACCTGGTACCATGCCTCATATGCAAGAAATGCTTAATTAGTGTTTGTTGAATAAGGAACTGAGTCCTGTTAGAACTGAGCATTCTGAAATTTGGATATGGGATAAGAGTATCTCTTGCTACCACTGAGGGGAAAGAAAGGGTATTTCCCAACTCCTTGTGGATCTAACTCAAACGGATAACTAGGACACAGAATCATGTTATAAGTCACGCAAATTTCCCTAAATTTTACCATCTGCTCTTTATTGCTTATATTTGGAGCCCATAATAGAAGGGTCTATCCAGTGGCCCCATTGCATGCACTAAGAACAGTTCATTGCAAATATCAGCCATGAGCAACTGTCCCCACTCAGTTTGTTGTTCAGTCACGTTCAACTCTTCACGACCCGGTAGACCGTACTGTCCATGGAGTTTTCATGACTAAGATACTGGAGTAATTTGCCATTTCCCTCTCCAATGGATTAAGGCAAACAGAGGTTAAGTGACTTGCCCAAGGTCACATAACTAGTCAGTATCTGTTGTGCTTTTCATTCATTTCTGACTCTTGTGAACCCATTTGGAGTTCTCTGTTCAAAATACTGGATCTGTTTGCCATTTCCTTCTCTAGTTCATTTTACAGATGAGGGAACTAAGGCAAACAGGGTTACACAGCTGGTAAGTATCTGAGGCCAGATTTAAACTCAGGAAGATGAATCTTCTTGACTCCAAGCCCAGCACTCTATGCACTATGGCATCACCTAGCTACCAGTAAATGTCTGAGGCTGGATTTAAACTCAGGTCTTCCTGACTCCAAGCCCAGTGCTCTATCCACTGAGCCACCTAGCTGCCTCCTTCACAGCTGGCTTTCCCATAAGCATATTTCCCATGAGCAAATGTCCCCACTCAAGTTACTGTACTTATCCTGGTGGTAAGTGCTACTTTGAGATGACCTCCAGCCCCAGTAAAGGGCACTCCTAGTAAATATAAATGTGAAGTGTGAAAATGAAACACCACAGGGAAAAGCAAGACCTTTTCTACTTGTGTTGGTCATGCAGATATTGCCAATGACCTTTTCCTCGCTTAACATAGCAATGAGAACTTCATTTAAGATTGTTCTTGGCTTTCAGTACACAACAGATGTGTAGTCTTTGCTAGATGGAAGTCTTTTTCTTCTCTAATTCCATTGCATCTACATCTATTACCTATTGGATTTATGGTGAATTGGACTCTTTATAAATTATTTTCAGTTTGCTATCAAAGACTTTAATTATTTTGGGAATCTAGGCAAAGAAGGCTTAGAAATCATAGGAAATAATTATGGTGATGTATATCATATGAAGAGACAGTAGATAGACCACTGAGTCTGGGATCAGAAAGACCAGAGTTCCAATCTAACCTCGGACACTTCCCAACTATATGACCCTGGGCAAATCACTTAACCCCTGGCTGCATAAAACTGGAGAAAAAAATGGCAAACAATTCAAGTATCTTTGCCAAGAAAACCCCATGGTCATACAGACTCAAACATGACCAAATGACTGAGCAACAACAAATATCATATGAGAATAATATTCCAAATACTTAAAATGAACAAAGAAAGAATGTTACCAATATGTGTTTATAATAGGAATAAGTAATGATTTAATGGTGATCATGAAAGTTGCAAATCAAAATGGATGGATTTTAGGTGAAATTACATCTCCTTACTTAACATCAATCATAGGTATTATTCTTTTTTAAAAAATTAAATTTAATTAATTTTTTGTTACATTTTAAGTTCTGAACTGTCTCCCTGCCTCCTTCCCCACCTCGCACTAGAGAAAGCCACCATTTGACATGTGTGTGTGTATGTGTGTGTGTGTGTATATATATATATATTTATATGACTTCTTTCTTTCTTTCTTTCTTTCTTTCTTTCTTTCTTTCTTTCTTTC
>NW_020954599.1:16715043-16741096 GCF_900497805.2 Vombatus ursinus
TCTTTCTTTCTTTCTTTCTTTCTTTCTTTCTTTCTTTCTTTCTTTCTCTGGAGGTGGATAGTATCTTCCTTCACAGGTCCCTTTTAGTTCAATTGCATACTTATAATACTTAAACTAGCTTAGATGTTCACAGATATTCTTTGACTGTTATTGTATGCAACATTCTCTTGATTCCATTCATTTCATTCTCCATTATTTCATGCAGGTCATGAGTATTATTCTTGTATTTTCTTGTATATTCTTTTCTTTTATTGGTGAGGCAATTGGGGTTAAGTGATTTGCCCAGGGTCACACAGCTAGTTAAGTGTCAAGTGACTGAGGTCAGATTTGAACTCATGTCCTCCTGACTCCAAGGCCGGAGCTCTATCCACTGTGCCATCTAGCTGCCCCTATGAGTATTATTCCTTATAGGTTTGTTTTCTGGTAGTGGTCATGAGTTGATGCCGACTTATCTTGGCTTTCTCACCTGATTAAAGGCCTATAGTAGATGCCTCCCCTTTCTCTCCTCTCACTCTCTTATTAACCCTTACAATCCTGCTTCCGACCTCATAATTCCTTCAAAATTGATCTCTTCAAAGTTACTAGCACTCTTTTATTTGCCAAATCCAATGGCCTTTTTCGAATCTCATTCTTCTTGACCTCTCTGCAGCCTTCTACATTGTTGATCACCCTCTCTTCCTTGATGCTCTATTCTCTCTAGATTTTTAGGATCCCATTCTCTCTTGGTTCTCCTCCTACCTGACTATTCTTTCTTAGTCTTCTTTGTTGGATCTTCATCCATGCCTTCTCACCGTAGATGTTTCTCTCTTGACTCTTCTCTTCTCCCTAACTCATCAGCTCCCATGGATTTAATTACTGTCTCTATGCTGATGATTCAAAGATCTGTCTATCTTGCCCTAACCTCTCTGCTGACCTCCACTCTTGCATCTCTAAGAGTCTTTCAGACATCTCACATTGGATTCCAGCAGATATCTTAAACTCAACACATCCAAAACCAAATTCATTATCTTTCCCTTCCACTCCTCCATAACCATCTTACCTTCTCTATTATCACAGAGGGCAACACCATCCTCTCAGTCCCCCAGGCTCATTTCACTCCTCACTAACTCTCACTCCCATATCCAATCTGTTGCCAAAACCTTTGTGATGTCTCTCAAATTCACCCCCTTCTCTCTTCTGACACTACCCTGACTCTAGTTCAGGCCCTCATCACTTCACACCTGGATTATTGCAAGAGCCTGCTGGTGGGTCTGCCTGCCTCAAGTCTCTCCTCACACCAATCCATCTTCTATCCACCAAAGTGATTTTCCTAAAGTGAAGGTCGAGTCACCTGCTCAATGTCACTCTTCTACTCAATAAACTGATGTCACTTCCCTATTCTATAAATTCCTGTGGCTTGCTATTACCTCTAGGATCAAATGTAAAATCCTTTGTTTGGCATTCAAAGACCAGTCTTGTCCTGCCTTTCCGGTCTTCTTAAACTTTACTCCTCACTACATACTCTTTGATCTAATGACACTGGCCTCCTGGTTGTTCCACAAATAAGACACTACGTCTTTTGGCTCTGGTCATTCACTCTTGTTGTCCTCCAGATCTGGAATGCTCTCCCTCCTCATCTTTCTCTACTGGTTTCCTTGACTTCCTTTAAGTCCCAGCTCAAATCTCACCTTCTACAGGAAACCTTTCCCAACTTCTCTTAACTCTTGCGTCTTCCTTTTTTTAATTATTTTTTTAATTTATGCTCTATACATCTTGTTTGTACATATTTATTTATTTATTGTCTCTCCCATTAGATTGTGAGCCTCTTGAGGATAGGGACTGTCTTTTGCCTCTTTCTTTTTTATTTCAGTGTTGAGCACAGTGCGTGGTGCACAGTAAGTATTTAATAAATGTTTAAGCACTGACTGAATGCATACCCTTGTGATATGGCCACTTTGGTCAGGTGTGCAGTCAGAATACACCTAATTAGCCCATGTTGTGAAAAATCCTTGCCCCATTATCTTAGCCAGGTTAGTATAAGGTTCTAAACAAATTAAATAACTTATCAGAATAGCTTATACTTAATAAGAAGAGAGAAGACAATGAAGTGGAAAATCATAGAGAAATAAATATGGGTACACAATAATAGAAAAAAGCACAGATAAAATAGGTGCCAAGAAGCTAATATGTATAATGGATGTGTAAAAGGTATGTGTGACCTTGGAAGTTGACATTTAAAGTGGATGATTTTGCAGGGAAATTATGACCTCTTCACATTTCATTCGCTTGGTCCCACTTTGGTGTCAAAAAAGATTTAGGTGTTTCAACGGACAGCAAGGTCCATACATATCAACAATGTGATGTAGATGCAAAAAAATCTAACATAGGGCAGTGAGGTGGCACAGTGGATAGAGCTCTGGCCTTGGAGTCAGGAGAACCTGAGCTCAAGTCCAGTTTCAGATCAGATACTTGACACTCACTAGCTGTGTGTCACTTAACCCCAACTGCCTTGCCAAAAAAAAAAACCAAAAAGCTAACCTAATTTTAAGTGGTATTAAGAGAGGTGCAGTGTCCAGAACAAAGAAGGTGTTAGTCTTGCCATACTCTGTCCTGGTCAAACCATATTGGCAGCATTGTGTTTAGTTCTGGGCACCATGTTTTATTTTATTTATTTTAAGATTGGGTCTCCCCATCTTGTTGAGGCTGGAAAGTTTAGCGGTACTACACTGATTGATTTAGACATATTAACCTACTCTATTTTTCCAATATGGGCCAGTTCTCTCCTTTTTAAGCATAATGGTGGCCTGCCTGAGGTGCTAAGTTTTAGAAAAAACATTGACAAATTGGAACAGGTCCAGGAGGGTAATCAAGATGGTGAAGGAAATGGATAGCATGTCAAACAAGGATCTAGGACTATTAAATCTGTAGAAGACAGGCCTTAAGGGAAATTAATAATTGTGTTTGAAAGACTGTCATTGGAGAAAAAAAATTAAACTTATTCTGCTTGACCCCAAATGATTGAATTAGGACCAATCAGTGAAAATTTTAGAGAGGCAAACTTAGGTTTGTTTTAAGAAAAACTTCCTAATAATTAGTGTTATTTCAAAATAGACTGGGCTGCCTTGGCAGTAATGGGTTGCCTTTCACTGAAGGTATTCAAGTAGAGACTGCATGATCACTTTTTAAAGATCTTACAGAGAACATTGCAGCTTAGGTATGGGTTAGAGACCCCCTCCAACTATGAGGTTTCTTATTGTGCTACTATATTCATATATCATAATTATGAATGTTACTGCACCAAAAGAAGGGATGTTATATATGGCTTCAGAAAGATTTGGGGAAACTTGTATGAACTAATGCAGAATGAAATAAATAGAACCTAAAGAATAACTTACATAATAGCTACATATTACAAAAATAAATATTTTCAAAAAATTTAAGAAGTCTGATTGATGCAATAACCAACCATAATTTCAGAGAACTCATAAGGAAGTATACTTCCAGATATGGAGAGTCAAAGAATGAAACATATTTTTTGACATTTTATTAACGAGGCATATTTGTTTCAAGGGTTTTGTTTTTTCTTCTTTTCTAATTCTTGGAGGAAGAAAATAAACACATGTTATTAAAAAAATGTTTAAAAAGATGACCATTAAAGCAATATAGGTGATGAAACCCTGGCCTAGTGTAGTGACAGTGAAGATGGTCAGTATGGGCTAGAGACTAGACTCACTGTGAAGGAAGAATTGACTAGACTTTGAAAATAGAGCAAGTGAGAGGAGGAACTGGTCTTGGGGAAAATATAGGGAGCTTAAACACATTGAGTTTTGAGCTAACAATAAACTATCCAAATGCAGATATGTAGTGGGAAGATGGGATATATTATAGAAATGGGTAAAATTGTGGAGTAGAATCAGAGTCACAAGCATAGAGGTAAAGTAGGCTCAGTTCACTAAAGAAGGGTTGTTATTGTTTATCCTTCATTCTCAAAGATGATCATGGCATCAGGAAGGTGAGAGAGAGAATAAAATAAACAAGGAGGTAATAGGATGGAGGGAAATACAGTTAGCAAACATAACTGTGAAAAAAATTTTGAATCAAGTTTCTCTGCTTAAGACCTCATCTCTTAAATATATAGAGAAATGAGTCAAATTTATAAAAATAAGAACCATTCCCCAATTGATAATGATAAAAAAGAAGTCAGTTTTCAGATGAAGTAATCAAAGTTATCTATAGCAGTATTAAAAAATGCTCTAGATCACTACTGATTGGAGAAAAGCATATTAAAACAATTCTTAGGTACCACCTCACACTTATTAGATTGGCTAATAGGACAGAAAAGGAAAATGACAAATGTTTTTGGGACACTGATGCATTTTGGTGAAGTTGTGAACTAATTCAACCATTATGTAGAGCAATCTGGAACTATGCCCAAATGCCTATAAAACCATGCATAACCCTTTGACCAAAAAATACTACTACTACTAGATGTGTATCCCAAAAGAAATTAAAAAAAAAAAGGAAAAGGATATATAGGTACAAAAATATAGCAAGTCTTTTCTGGTGGCAAAGAATTGGAAATTGAGGGGATGCCCATCAATTGGAGAATGGCTGAACAAGTTGTGGTATATGATTGTGATGGAATACTACTGTGTTATAAGAAATGATGAGCTAGATGCTCTCAGAAAAACCTGCAAAGACTTACATGAACTGATGCAAAGTGAAATGAGTAGAGCCAGGAGAGCATTGTACATAGTAACAGCAATATTTTTAAAATGATCAACTGTGAATGACTTAGCTATTCCCAGCAATACAATGATCTAAGATAACTCTGAAGGACTTATGATAAAAAATGCTATCCATCCCCAGAGAAAGAACTGATGGAGTCTGAAAATACAGATCAAAGCATACTTTTTTTTAAACTTAATTTTTCTTGGGTTTTTATTTTGATCTTTGTTTTCTTTTACAATGTGACTAATGTGGAAATATGTTTTGCTTGAATACACATGTATAACCTATATCAAATTGCTTTCCTTCTCAATGAGAGGTGTGGGGAGGAAGGGAAAGAATTTGGAACGCAATTTTAAAAATGAATATTGAAAATTGTTTTTACATGTAATTGGGGGAAAAATAAAATCCTAAATTAAAAAAATAATCAGGACAAATCCTGATTTGCCAAGACTAAGACACAAGCATATACTAAGTCCCAGGATTGGGTTGAGATCCACAGTTACAAAAATCAGCAACAATGACTTGATAAACTCACCTTCATCTCAGTTGCAGTATTCATTTCTACGAGATAGGGGTTCATAGCCATTACGCCTTCATAATGCTCTCTAATAGAGGCAAGAATATAAAAATATATAAAGGGATAAGAGACTAAAGACTAGGAGAAGGCCATTGTATTTCCTTAGAAAGTTATTGTGACCAGTGAAAATACAGTTCCAAGAAGAGAAGTGGGAATGGAGTTGAACTGCAAGGGATTAGGGAAATAATGGGCAGTGAAGAGTGTAAGTTTTATATCTAGTTCTTGTTCAAGAAATTGGGCAGTGAAGGAGAAAAAAAAAAGAATATTAGCTAGAGCCGGGCAGCAGGATCAAGTGAAAGCCAGTGATGTTGATGAAAGTGATAGGCCATAAGGTTGGTGTTGTTGTTTGTCCTTCACTTTCAAAGAGGGTCATGACATCAGGAAGGTGATGCTGTGACTTGCAAGTAAATTGGTTTTAAGCAGGCAGGGTTGTGCAAAGTCACCAGCCTCACGCTCTCCTCTGGAGCCATGTGGGTCCAGTGGCAAGATATAGATCAGGACAATTGGAGATGGCCCTGGATGCAGTGGGATACCTTGGCATTTATAAGCTAAGGTCTTTTCCAGGTCTCAGTTTGTCTGAGGCAATGCCCATTCAGTGATCAAGGCTAGGTAAGAAAGGAGGCAAAGAATGTCCTCTTTTTTCTAGTAAAAAAAAAATCAATCTGGTAGGGAAAGGCCCTCAAGGTTTCTGATGATAAGGTAAGAATCACATGAAACATCAGCATGGATATCGAAGTCGACAAATGTGTTGGGAAAGAGGAAAAACATGAGCTGGGCGGTAAGTATTGATAGTGTTTTGAGAATTCTGGAAAAGTTAGATGACATGGACTTAACAGAAAATGGATAGTTGATCAATGGTTTAAAGTTAAAATCAGTCATCTGGCAAGAAAGAAGCAAGTAGGTCAATCCTTTTTATGCTGCCATAGAACTGGTAGAGTGAAAGAAGACATCCTCCAAGAGGGGAACGGTAGGTCATGATATCTTCAAGAGATGTCCAGCTACAGAAAGAAAAAAAATTCTTAGGTCTGAGCAATGGAAAGAAAATGAAAAATGAGTAGACCATTCATTGAGATGATTACTGAACTTTCTCTTTTACTCATTATGTACAAGATATGTGGTACCTTTGTTATGGGAGTTAGATTGAGTGAAAATTATATTCGAGTAAATCTGGGACCCATTGTCAAGAAATTTATAATCTAAATTTATAATCTATAAATTTAAAGAAGTCATTTACCTTTATTTTAGCCTTGTCTGATAAAAATGAATAGTGTAGCCTTTGATTCTCCTTTTCTATAAAAACGGAAATGATACTGAGCAAAATCTTTGGAGATGTTCAAGCAACATATGAGGTATTAAAGGCATACACCAGCCCTTTCTAGGGTGGTTTCCAAAGAACAAAGAAGAAAAAAATGTTGGAAGCATGCAAACCTTTTAATAGTTTACAACTTAATACTCAGCAAGCTCAGACTCAGAAATCTAATTCTTAGCTAACTAAATGGTGTTACTATAAAAATGGCACATATACTATCTTATCCCTGTAACTGTGGAAGCTCCTTAAGGGAAATAATGTTTTTTTAAAAAAAAAAAAATATATATATATATATATATTCGTGTTAAACATATTTCCACATTAGTCATGTTATGGAAGAAGAATCAGAATAAAAAAGAAAAATCACAAGAAAGAAAACAACAACAACAACAACAAAAACAACAACAAAATAGTGAAAATACTATGCTTCTAACAGCATTCAGACTCCACAATTCTTTCTCTGGATGTATATAGCATTTCCCATTATAAGCCTTTTGGAATTGTCTTGGATCGTTGTATTGCTCAGAAGAGCTAAGTCTATCATAGTTGATCATCGCACAATGTTGCTGTTACTGTGTACAATGTTTTCCTGGTTCTGCTCACTTCACTTGGTATCAGTTCACGTAAATCTTTCCAGGTTATTCTGAAATCATCTTGCTTGTCATTTCTTGTAGTACAATAGTAATCCATCACAATCATGTATCACAACTTGTTCAGCCATTCTCCAATTGATGGGCATTCCCTCAATTTGCAATTCTTTGCCACCACTAAAAGAAATGCTACAAATATTTTTGTACACATAGGTCCTTTTCTTTTTTTTTTTATGTTTTCTTAAAGTATCTCTCCTGGATCTATTTTCTCAGTCAGTTGCCAATGAGATATTTCACATTTTCTATTTTTTCCTTCTTTTGATTTTGTTTGATTATTGCTTGATGTCTCACAAGGTCATTAGCTTCCACTTGCCCAATTCTAACTTATAAAGAATTATTTTCCTCAGTGAGCTTTTGTACCTCCTTTTCCATTTGGCTAATTCTGCTTTTCAAGGCCTTCTTCTCTTCATTGGATTTTTGTTTCTCTTTTACCACTTGGCCCATTCTGGTTTTCTTAAGTTGTTATTTTCTTCAGTATTTTTTTGTGCCTCCTTTACCAAGATGTTGACTTTTTTTCCATGATTTTCTTGCATCAATCTCATTTCTCTTCCCATTTTTTCCTTTACCTCTCTTACTTGATTTTTACAATCCTTTTTGAGCTCTTCCATGGTCAAAGACCAATTCGTATTTTTCTTTGAGGCTTTGGATGTAGGAATTTTGACCTTGTTGTCTTCTTCTGAGTGTGTGTTTTGATCTTTCTTGTCACCATAGTAACTTTCTATAGTCAGATTTTTTTTCTGTTGTTTGCTTGTCTCCCAGTCTACTTCTTGACTTCTAACTATGCTAACATGGGACTCTGCTTCCAGGGTCAAGGGCACACTGTCCCAAGCTTCAGTTTTTTTCTGCACCTGTTTTCAGAGGTAATTCTGGGGACCTGTAAGTTTTTGGCTCTTCCAAGGTGGTATGATCAAGGGAGAGGTATATGTACTACTACTACTCCTGTACTGTGCACTGGTTTGTTAGCGCCCATATGCATTCTTTTTAACCTTGGAATTGTGACCAGGGTCCCAGTTCCCTTATGGCAGGAAGCTCTGCTGTGCTAGTGCTTCTTCTCACCCTGGGACTAAGATCCAACACTGCAACCTAGATCTAAGTATAGGCAATGCAACAGAGTCCTGCCCCTGCTGCTAGCAAAAAGACCCCTATAAATCTCCTTCTGACCCGTTGTCCAAACCCCTTACCATGTGTTGGCTGAGAGGTCTGAAAATCACTACTGCTGCCACTGATTCATTCATGCCGAGGCCTGCTCCTTTTTGACTGGGGCCTGGTCTGAGACCTGTGCTGAAGTGTGGTCCTCTTTCACCCTGGTGCAATAGACCTTTCCCACTGACCTAAGTTTTATTGGGATGGAAAATTCACTCCATCTTCTTGGGGGTTCTGTCACTCTGGAATTTGTTTAGAGTCATTATTTAAAGGTATTTGGAAAGGTTTGGGGGAGAGCTCAAGTGTGTCCCTGCCTTTACTCTGCCATCTTGGCTCTGCCTTAGATATGTTGTTTTAAAAGCCTCTAATGGTAGAAGAAGGGGGCATGGGGGGCCTAACAATCTGGGAGACATTAGGAGACTGCTCTTGAAGGAGATGGTGGATTTAAATCTCAAGCAGAAGAGTTCACATTTTATCCTAAAGGAAATAAACTGAAGCTTCTTGAGTGGAGTGCCACAGTCAGACAGCTAATTTAAGAATATCACTTTAGCAGCTGTGTAGAAGATGGCTTGCAGTTGGGAGAGACTGTGAGCAGGGGGTCAATTAGATGTCACTGCAATAGTCCAGACGAGAGGTTAGGAGGTTTGAACTAGGTCAGTCAGTGTGAGGAGACATAAGTGGATGCATATGAGAGACATTGTGGATGTAGAATTGGTGGGGATTGTCTTTTGGTTCTTTTTGTACCTCCATTGCTTAGCACAGTGCCTGTCACATAATAGGCACTTAATAGATGTTCATTGATTAACAATTCTTAGCAACTTTTGGATAGTGGGGACAAGGAAATGAATGAAAGTATAGAGTTGAGGATGACTCTTCAGGTGGTGAAGAATAATATTTATATAATGCTTGATATGTGCCACCTGCTTTACAAATATTATCTCATTTAATCCTCATAGTAACCATGTGAGGTATGTGCTATTATTATCTCCATTTTACAGATGAGGAAACTGAGGCACACCTTTTCAGTGATTTGTTCAGGATCACACAGTTAGAGGCCAGATTTGAACCCAGATCTTTCTGATTCTACTTCTGATGTTCTATCCACTGCCCCACTTCATTTTCAATTTATCTGAGTGACTGGAAGAATGATAGTGCCTCTCATTAGAAATAAGAACATTAAAAGAAGGTAGGTTTATAGAGAAAGATTAGCAGTTCCATTTCATGCATATTGAGTTTGAGTTCCCGTAGCAGTACAGGTAGAGCTGTCCAGCAGGCATTGGAGATGAAGATGGTACATGCAGTGTTACTGTGGAATAAGGTTTTACCGCTGAAGCAGTGCCAGGTAATGGAGGACTTTACACGTCAATCTCTTTAAATGTTATTGGGTAGACAGAAGGGAGTCGCCGAAGGTCATGAAGGGAAATGAGTTGGGTCTTAAAAGATGGAAAATAGGAGTCCCAGCACAACATAGAAGAGGAGTTGAATAGAATAGTCTATCCAGAAGGCTAGAGCATCATATCTAGGAGGTTTGCCTGGACAAAGGACATTGTAATTTAAGTGAAACAGTATATAAATGAATACATTCACTCTCTGGTGAATGTTTTTGTGTCTAAAGCTTGGAATCCCAAATGTTCTGCTTCTAAATGAATATAGGCAGAATTTGGATTTCCAAATGACAGACATTGTGGTGACACTCTGGATAAAAAGTATATTTGGGTTCTAAAAAGTATGCAGATAGCAAGTGGTATATAAAGGTACCACTTGGCTAGATATATATTTAATAGGCTGCAATCATAAAGTCTGTGGAGAGCTGGCACAGCCAATTACAGCAATGGTCATTAAAATCAATCAGAAGGGGGTACAAAATGCAGGGACAGAATGGGCTTGTGCCTGAAGAGAGCTCCAAGTCAACAGAGGGTAAAAATTGAGATGGGAGATAATTTTACTCTGAGAGGATCTGCTGATAGAAACTCACCAACCATCTACTACCAGTATTACTTGTAGCACAGTGTTACTGCTATACAATAATAATCATAGCTAACATTGATATAGCACTTTAAGGTTTGCGAAATGCCTTATAAATATTTCATTTGATTATCACAACAACCCTGGGAGATATGGGATATTATTATTCCCATTTTACAGGTGAGGAAACTAAAGCAAGCAAAGGTCACACAACCAATAAGCATCTGAGGCAGAATTTGAAGTCTTTTTGACTTCAGCCTCAGTGCCCTATCCACTGTATCACTTAACTGGCTAAGAAATGAAATGGTTAAATTCCACTGTCTTGAGAATAGACTGACATAAGAAGCACTACCTACATCCAATGGGAGGGAGAAAATAGTAATAAGAAAGGCAGCAGAAGTAAGTCTACTTTTGATAATAACAACACAATGATAATAAAAGTTAGCATTTATGTGACACTTTAGGGTTTACAAAGAGCTTTATACACATTATCTCTGATGACTGCAGTTAAATTCCAGCTCCAGTTACCAATTGATACTGACATGATATATTGATATTGACCTCACTGCCACTCTGACTCTTTGTTCTATATTTCCCATCCCATTAAAGCAAATAGCTTCTCCCTTGACCACTTCCTGTCCTTCCCACAAATCCCTTCCACCCAGCCACAAGTCTTTCAAAGCAAAGATGAGAAATGTTCAGCTGAGCTGAACCTGTAAGAGAACTGCCAGTAGGAGGATATTGTAAAGAAAATGAAAGGAAGAAAATGGATGAGATGGTCTGCACCCATTCAAGTACTCTATTGATGGAAAAAAAATTAGTGTGCCTGTTTAGCATATGAGCCCAGAGTCATGGCATGAAGCTCCTATAGTATAATTATCTCTGCTTTGTTCGCAAAACACAAAGTGCTGCTCTAATTCTGCAGAGTCATTGGGAAATCACATGCCCTCATTCACAAGGAGAGCTGGGTGAGAGAGCTTGTAGGGATCAGCACAAAGCTGTATCACCACTATGGGAAAAATAGCTCACAGAATGATGCTCTGATGATGTCAGTAGTGTTCTTTTAGAATATAAAGAACAGTTTCATAGTCAAAGAAGAATAGAAAAAAAATATTCAGTTTCCTGGCAGTTTGGAAATGGAAAACCAACCAAGATAATTTAAGGGAAGCTATTTTTAGTGGCGCTAAAAAGTTAATGGAGCATCCCAGGATACTTCACTTATTTTCAGAAAGGGTGATGCTGAGGGAAAGCAGCTTAGGAAGCATACCTAGCATGACAACTAGATTTAACAACGCACATTTGGAGGCCAAAAAGGGAAAATTCCAGAGTTTAATAAGTGTGGAGTCAAAGGCCTGGCTATAATGACCATTGTTTGAAGAATGACTAAGAAATTTGTGGTGCAGGAATTATTATAATACTACTATGCTGTAAAAAATAATGGATGTAATGAATGTCGTGAATCACAGAAAGACCTACATGAATTGGTGCAGAGTGAAATAATTAGATCAAGGAAAATAATATATGAGATGACTATACCCATATAAACAGAAACAACAATGATGATGACAGGAACAGTGAAACCCAAACAAACCTTAATGTGTATAATTATAAGAACCAGTGCTGGTCCCAAAGAAGAGAAATGAGAAGGGACTTTCCTTCATTGCTTTGCAGAGATGGAGGACTCTGGGCATGGAAAACTATATATATTATTAGGAATTTTCTGTGTTTTGATGAATTGTCTTTTTTCTCTCTTATGTTTTTTCCTTTGTTATAATGATGGGGATAGAGGAAGAATATATGGGAAAACGTAGATGATGTAAAATCAGGATGCTGATAAAATGTGTTTTAAGGTCTGCTTTCTTTGCCAATGCAAAGCAAAATATACTTTTTTCTTCTATTTTTTGCCTGATTTGTCTGAGCTGATTATCTAAATGGACTTTTAACCATCAGATCACTCTACAGTCTTCTTCTTGGATCATAAATTTGGAAGCGATGACATAGCTAACATTTATGCAGCACTCTAAGGTTTGCAAGGTGCTTTATATAAGTTACCTGATATGACAACACCCCTGTGAGGTAGGGGTTAGTATTATCCCCATTTTACAGGTGAGGGAACTGAGGCAGATAGAGGTAAAGTGACTTGCTCAGGGTCACACAATTTGTAAATATCTGAGACTGGATTTGAACTCAAGTCTTCTGATTCCAAGCCCGAGACTGTGTACTATATCACTTTAGAGCTGACAAGGGACCTTAGAAGACATCTTGTCCATCCGCTCCTTTTACAGATGAGGAAGCTGAAGACCACAGAGGTGAAACAACTTGCCCAAGGTCATATGCCAGTATTCTTCAAAACCAGGCTCTTAATCCATATCCTCATTCCAAATGTGGCACTAGGCTGCCAATGGAAATTGAAGCATTATGATGCTTGTAGTGTGTAGATTTTAGTGCTACTAAATCCGTAAATTCAATGACTTTCAATCGTCTACTATGCCATCCAACAAATGGAAGATAGGTTATTTGAAGAGTTCTCTTCTTATATTTGCATACTTTGTAACATCTAAATCCTCTGTGACATATTCTATGCTCCCAGACTGCCTACATGCAGCCTATTCAGCTTGGTTCCCAATAGCATCCAACAGAATACTATGTTAAAGTGTGTGGCTTCATCCTTTTGAGGAGGGAATGGTCTGAAGGGTGTGATCTGAAAGTGGTACCAAATTATTGAGGGTGCCATTTAGTTAATTAAGGCCATCTGAGCTACCTCATAAAGCTTATTCCCAAAGATGAATTGTTGTTGTTCAGTCGTGTCCCAACTCTTCATACCCCATTTGGGGTTTTCTTGGCAAAGATACTGGAGTGGTTTGCCATTTTCTTCTCCAGCTCATTTTACAGGTGAAGAAACAGCGTTAAGTGATTTGCCCAAGGTCACCTAGCTAGTAAGTATCTGAGGCCAGATTTTAACTCTGGAAGTTGCATCTTCCTGACTCCAGGTCCAGCACTCTATCCACTGCACCACCTAGCTTCCTCATTACTCCACCTAGGAATTAGGCCCTGGGAAAACCTGGATCATTGCATTAGGCACATCGCAAATGTAATAGTTAAAATACACATGTGTTTGGGTATGACAGTACTCATCCAAACTACCAAAGGCCATCACCTGGAGAACTGAAAACATAGCATGGCATGCAAATTGTTGTCATGAGTCTCTCTTTTTTTCACCATCACCATTGTCATCATCACTAATACCATTACCTCTATCACCATCAATACCACATTCATGTGTGTGAAGTGTGTTCCAGACAAGAAAAAAAGGGTAATCTATCATTCTCATAAATTCAAAACACATCATGTAATGATACATGATTATATGCATAATTTAGCAATACCATCAACAAAATCAACAAATTATGTTGAATCTGGAAGGTCCCTTAAAGATTGTCTTGCCCAGGACCTTCATTTTACAGAGGAGGAAACTTCATATATAGGATTTGGTAAATTTTTGTTTGATTTTTTCAAAGTAACAATAACTTTAATGTATTTCTTTTTTATTAGCTCAAAATCTATGTCCAGCCACGTGAAAGACATACAGCTGAATATGCTGCAAACATCACCAAAGCTATATTTGACTTTTATGAAAGTTATTTTGCAATGAGTTATTCCCTTCCAAAATTAGGTGAGTTCAATTTCGTATTTCCTTCTGTTAAAATAGTTCACTATCATCTAAAATTAACTTCTTTTAATTAGCATAATCAATGAAATGTTTAGCAAATATATGTTTAGGGACATAATATTGTTCCAGGTGATGGGATATTGTGCTAATGGGTAATAGGTTTTCTCCAGGCCATATTATATCTCTACTTTACATAATTCTTACATTGCTCTGACTTTCTTTTCTTTTTCCTTAATGGTATTTTATTTTCCCCCCAATTACATGTAAAGATAGTTTTCAACATTCATTTTTGTAAAACTGTTGAGTTCCAAATTTTTTCTTCCTCCCTCCCCAAGACAGCAAGCAATCTGATATAGGTTATGCATATACAATCACATTAAATATATTTCCACATTAGTCGTGTTATGAAAGAAGAATCAGAACAAAGACGAAAAACCATGAAAAAGAAAAAACACAAATAAAAAATAAAAAAATAAAATAGTGTACTTTGATCTGCATCCAGACCTCATAATTTCTTTCTTTGGATGTGGATAACATTTTCCACCATGAGTCTTTTGGAATTGTCTTAGATCATTGTATTGCTGAAAAGAGCTAAGTCTATCAAAATCAGTCATTGCACAATGTTGCTGTTACTGTGTCTGATGTTCTCCTGGTTCTGCTCACTTCACTCTGCATCAGTTCATTTAAGTCTTTCCAGGTTTTTCTGAAATCTGACTGCTCATCATTTCTTACAGCACAATAGTATTCCATTACATTCATATAACGTAACTTGTTCAGCCATTCTCCAACTGATGGGCATCCTCTCAAAGATAATTTCTTTTAAGTATTAGAATGGATAGCCTATAAAGCCCCTTCTAGCTCTAAATCTATGATCACATGATCTCACGGTAAAGACAGTGTGATACAATGAGAAAAAAAGACAAAATTTAAAGTGATTTGACCTTTTAGCTCCTCAGTTTCCTCTCCTGTAAAATGGATGAGGTGCCCTCAGAGGTCTTTTCTAGCTCAGAATCAATGATGTTCTTTATTTCTTTCCATCGCTAATCAGGATTAAATTCTAGTTATTCCAAATCTGAAGTCAAAATGTCATTCTGTTTCCACATATATTTTTTTCCATGTTTCTCAGCATTACACAAGCAGAACCACGTGAACCCAAGAAAGGGCTATGTGAGAATGAAACCTGAATGATAATTAGGAAAGGCCTGAAAACCCCAGCATCAATACAGATTTCTAAAGACCCTGAAAATGAGGACAGCAAGAAAAAACAACTAGCTTTCTGCACTTAGACTAATTGATTTTCTCTGTAGAGTAAAACTCAGTGCAGGTGGGCCTCGTGTGGCTCTATCTACCTTCCAAGTGCCAAGTTTCTCTTTGCCAGTGACATTTCTAGGTTGACTAACAGTTGTTGTGAGGGGAAGAAGCAACAAAAACAGCTGTCACCAGAATCTGTAAACTATTAAGCAAAACATGGAACCCAAGACAGAATACCTTACCAGTCTCACTTTTGCCCCGCAAAGTATCCAATTTTCAGTCCCCACTAAAACCGTACAAATGAAAGGTCTGTAATGGACCTTTTTGTTGTTCAGTTGTTTCAGTCACGTCTGACTCTCCATGACCCCTTTGGGGTTTTTGTGGCAAAGATACTGGAGTGGTTTGCCATTTCCTTCTTCAGCTCATTTTACAGGTGAAGAAACTGATGGTTACAGATGAAGGTTAAGTGACTTGCCCAGGGACACACAGCTAGCAAGTATCTGAGGTCAGATTTAAACTCAGGTCTTCCTGATTCCAAACCTAGAACTTTATCCACTGCACCACCTAGGTACCCTAATAATGGACCTGCTTTAAGCCAAATACTATTTCTCTCTGTCCTCTGAACAAACATCTAGGATAGACTATAATGGAAACATTCTTTGAGAAGAAATTGTGCATTTATTGTCTTCTAGAAGTAAAACATCCTGGAAACAATTAATTATAGTAATAAACATGAGACCTGAAGTTAGAGGAAGGGAGGAAATACGTGTTTATTAAGCACTTAATATGTACCAGGCAGGGAGCTAGGTGGTGCTGAGGATAAAATGCCAGGCCTGGGGTCAGGAAGACCTGAGTTCAAATCCAGCCTCAGATACTTAGTAGCTATAGGATCCTGGGCAAGTCACTTAACCCTGTTTGCCTCAGTTTCCTCATCTGTAAAATGAGCTGGAGAGGGAAATGGCAAACCACTGTAGTACCTCTGCTAAGAAAATCCCAAAAGGAGTCACAAAGAATCAGACACAACTGAAAATGACTAAGCTACATATGCCAGGCACTGTGCTATGTTCTTTACAAATATTATCTCATTTGATCCTCACAAGAACCTCGGGAGGTAGGTACTATCACCCTCCTTTTAAAGTTAAGGAAACTGAGGCAAACAGAGCTTAAGTGACTCATCTAGGGTCACACAGCTACTAAGTGTCTGAGGCCAGATTTGAACTCAGGTCTTTTCCTGACTCCAGACTTAGTGTTCTATGCACTGTGCTATCCTGCTAAAGGTCATCTATGAATTGAGATTTAAAGGCGTTGTATTCCATATTGATCATTTGTGGGTTTCTTTTTCCTAGAGGCAGCAGGGTATGGTGGATAAACCCTGGGTTCAAGTCCTGCCTCTGACACATACTATGTGACCCTGACTTGCAATGGGAAAGGGAGTTTCCTCCCATTGGAATTCCCTATCCCAATGAAATTAGTGACCTAGACCCTATCCTTTTTGGTAACTCACATATTTGTCACTAATTGTAAGCATAAAGATAGCAAGAAAAGGAAAATTCCTGAAATCTAGGAGATTTGTTAGAGAAAATTGACTTATTTAAGGAAAATTAGGCTATGACTCATGTGGAATGAAAATTCATTAGATTTCATGCATCTTCTTTGAGCGTCTAAGCCTGCTGATCACTAAGTACAAAGAAATGAGTTCATTAAATGGGAAAGCTGCCCTGAGTCAACTAATCTTTGTCTTGGAGCTTTCATGGGTAGCAGAGGTGGGGATAAGAATAAGGATCAGAGATGAGCCTTTACTCTGACCATTGAATCACACTGTCTCCCATTGGCTGATTTAATCAACAAGGGTTTAGTCTGGTGAAAAGATTGAAATTAGAATTATAGAAGGTTAGAGCTAGCACTCACCTGAGTGATCCTCTGGTCCAACCCTTCATTTTTCTAATGATATTGGCAATCCATTGAGAGGAAGTGTTCCATCCTGGATAGAAGGCTCCTTCTATAGTCAGGAAAAGCCCTACTTCTGCTATATAACAGGTGTGTGACATTGGATAAGTCACAACCTTTCATGCTTCAAGCAACTCTCTATAAATGTAAATTAAAGATGAGTTAGTTGATTGTGGAAACGGTGTACATACCATTTTTCCACATTGATAAAATAGATCTAGAACAAGAGAAACAGATGCCAGAATACCAAGTGGAATGGGAAGGCCTTAGAATAATAGGGAACCAAGGTGACAAAGAAATATAAGGGCTGAGAAAAGATGGCTCTCAAGGTACAGCAGTTTTTATATGATAGGGCTTTCTTTTGGCCTTGACAAGACAACAAAAACTGCAGTATGTAATGTAAATGAAATCGTATTTTGAAAAGTTTCTCTAAATGAAGGGCAGAACTATTGGTAGAGCTGTGGACTGGAGCCATTCTGCAGAACAATTTGGAATTATGCCCAAAGGGCTATAAAACTGTGTATACATACCCTTTGATCCAGAAATACCTCCATTAGACCTCTATCCCAAGGAGATTAAAGAAAAGGGAAAAGCAGTCATATGCACAAAAATGTTTATAGCAGCTCTTTTTGTGGTGACAAAGAGTAGGAAACTGATGGGATACCCATCAATTGAGGAATGGCTTAACAAGTTACGGTATACAAATGTGATGTAATATTATTGTGCCATAAGAAATGATAAAGGGGGTGACTTTAGAAAAACCTGAAAAGACTTATATGAACCAATCCAAAGTGAAGTGAGCAGAACCAGGAGAACAATTTATAAAGTAACAGCAGTATTGTAAAATCAACTGTGAAAGACTTAGTAACCTGGTTAATAAAATGATCCACTGTAGCATTAAAGGACTTGTGATGTAAAATGCTATCTGCTGCCAAAGAGAGAACCGATGGTCTCACAGTGCACAATGAAGCATATTATTTTTCTTTTCTTTCTTTTCCTTGCTTTGATTTTTTTGGACCATGCAGAAATATGTTTTGCATGACTTCATAGGTATAATAGGTATCATATTTCTTGCCTTCTCAATGGGTGAGGAAGGGGTAGAAAGAGAAAACTTGGAACTGAAAATAAAAAGAAAATAAAATTTAAAATAGAGGATAGAAAAAATCCAAAACAAAACCATCCTATTCTAGAGATTTTTAACCACCACTCACTGTCTATGGAGTTTCTCTCAAATATGCACTAATATCTCTGTAGCCAACAGGAAGAGTCCTATGGAAATTTTGAATGTAAGGAAACTGAGATGATTGAAAATTATTTTTGTCCCACAAATTTAGGAGAATAATTTTAAAATTTTCTCTGAAGTCAATCAGAGAAGAAATATTATGCCTAGACAAAAAGAATATACTTCTCACGTGGAAAAAAAAAAACCACTATGTTCTCTTTTTTTACACCCTAGATAAAATAGCCATTCCAGATTTTGGCACGGGTGCTATGGAAAACTGGGGTCTTATCACATACAGAGAAACCAATCTGCTTTATGATCCCAAGGAGTCGGCCTCTTCAAACAAACAAAGAGTGGCTGCTGTGGTGGCTCATGAACTCGTTCACCAGGTAATGAAGGCCCCCAATGGTAGCTGGGGCAGTAGGGAAATGGAAGTGGTTAAAAATCCTAGGAGCAATGGGAATAAATAATAAATAATAAATGCAACACATCAATTGTCTCCTATGTGCAAAGGAATGCACTGGGATGCAAAGTGGTAGAAGACAAAGATCTTTTTTCTCAAAGTGTACAAATTTGTACAATTTTGTACAACAATGTACGATTGGAAAGGTTACATGGTGGTACAGGCAGTAGATTAGTCATCAGAGCTAGTCTGGAGACAAGAAGACCAATTATGTTCTTCAGCAAGCCTTCAGATAATTCTGTTGCTAACCACTGGAAAATAAGGGGAAATCAGGAAAAAATCTTCAGATTTTTTTTTCTGTGCTCTACAAAAATCTCACAATTGTTAAAGATTTTTTTTTTTCAACCAGCCCTGTGATTTCATGAGTGGAAAGAGCTACCAGTAAGGACCTCCCTCTACTAATCAAGACTAGTACAGTCTACAATTTACTTATTTATTTATTTATTTATTCATTCATTCATTTATTTTTTAGTTTTTTGGTGAGGCAATTGGGGTTAAGTGACTTGCCTAGGGTCACACAGCTAGTACGTATTATGTGTCTGAGACCAGATTAGAACTCAGGTGCTCCTGACTCCAATGCCAGAGCCCTATCCACTGTGCCACCTAGCTTGCCCCTTATAGTCTACAATTTATAATCTCAGCAAGTTGTCCTAAAGTAAATGACTTGCCTGAGGTCACAGAGCCAGAAAGTATCCGAAGCTGGACTTGAATCCAGGTCTTTGGAATACAAAACCAGCTCTCTGTCCACTGTGTACACCATCTCTAATAAAGAAAATAAAATGTGTTGTCATTACAAAAACTTAGTAGGTAAAGTTTAGGACTTGAAGCCAGGGAGACCTGACTTCAAATCCTGCCTCAGACACTTAACAGCTGTGTGACCCTGGGCAAGTCACTAAACCTCTCAGCCTGAGTTTCCTTATCTGTTAAATTATAATAATAATAATAATAATAATAATAACTACTACCTCACAGGGTTGTTGTGAAGATCAAATGAGATAATATATGTGAAGTATTCTGCAATCATTAAAGTACTATATAAATTTTAGTTTCTATTACTATTTTTATTACTAGTGTAAGAAATTTGCTTTACCTAGATCTTCAAGGACATGCTCCTATAGTTTTACAAACTCTATTTATTGTATGAACAAAGGTTTTAAAAAGAGGTGTCTGAGGCAATTACAAAATTGAGAAAAAAAAAACCAAGATACCCAGGAAATATTTATAATTGAAGTTCTGTTCACCTCATTAGTGTTTTAGATGGTAAAAAAAATCTCATCTGATATCAATGGTAGAATTGCATAGAAACATACATGACATGCTGACTTACTGTATGTTTTTACCACTATCCTGAGATCTTTTCTGATCTTGTTTATCATTTCAGTGGTTTGGCAATATTGTGACCATGGATTGGTGGGAAGACTTGTGGCTAAATGAAGGATTTGCCTCTTTCTTTGAGTTCCTAGGAGTAAATCATGCAGAACCAGATTGGCAAATGGTAAGTGTCCTTCTGTTCAAAGCACTTTATTCAGTTCAATTTAATTCACATACACATTCATGTTTATACGGTACCTTTGGCCACTTCCACAGGGAGCAGAGAGGCTTGGAGGGCAGGGGAACTGAGCTGCCAGACAGACAGTTTATCCAGATTCCCAAATTTCAGGGTCTGCCTTGACTTTGACACTTGTAGGGACTTGTGGGAAAGAAAAAATAGAGCCATGAAGGAGAAAGATGCCCTAGTCTCTCTGTTCCTTATGAAGATGGCCAAAAGCAGGTTATGTTGATCAAGAATCTACTCTATGCTAGGCATTATGCAATCCATTAGGGATTTGTTATCGTTGTTGTGACCCTATTTGGGATTTTCTTGGCAAAGACACTGGAATGGTTTGCATTTCCTTCACCAGCTCATTTTACAGATGAGGAAACTGAAGCAAATAGGTTTAAGTGACCTGCCCAGGGTCACACAGCTAGTAAGTGTGTGATGCCAGATTTGAACTCAGGTCCTCTCAACTCCAGGGCTGCTGCACTATCCATGGCACCACCTAATTGCCCTTTGCCACTCGGGACACAAAGCCAACAATGAAATAGTTCCTATCACCAAGGGGCTTAGGGCATGTTCAATTTATTCATTCATTTAGCAAACATCAGTTGTCTCCTGTGTGCAAAGGAATGTACTGGGATGCAAAGTGGTAGGAGACAAAGACCTTTTTTCTCAAAGTGTACAAATTTGTATAACTTTGTACAACAATGTACGACTGGGAAGGTTACTCAGATGGTGGTACAGGTAGTAGATAGGCATCAGAGCTAGTCTGGAGGCAAGAAGACCAGTTATGTTCTTCAGCAAGCCTTCAGATAACTCTGTCACCCATCACCCATTAACCCATTAACACTATTTCTACATGTTGGGGGGTGGGGTGAGGAACGCAGTTTATATTTCCCCTATGTATCACATTAAAGTTTTTTTTGAATTGTTCTTTTTTAAAAAAAATATGAACACAATAGTCATCAGTGAATACAAATATTCGAACATATAAAGAAAAAGAGCATTGTCTATAAAACTGAACTTCCGTTAAATGTTTTTTTTTTTTACATGTTTTTGAAAGTAAGGGGAAATCAGAGGATGATTTCAGAGGAGGACTTTTCACAGCAACCTTGTGGAATAGTTAGTGTACTATTGCCCCTATTTTACAGATGAGGAAATTAAGGTTCAGTGAGGTGAACTGACTTGCCTATGGTTACAGAGCCATTATGGATTGGAACACAGGTGTTTTGACTCCAAGTCAACTCTGCCTCACTTTCCATTCCGACCTAATCTATTTCACGCTGTTACCTCTTGGGCAATGATTAGGCAGTGTGGAAAATACCATGGGTTTGAGAGAAGGAAAGAAGACTGAAAAGAGCTAGGGAATAGCAAAGGAGAGGTGGAGAAAATGAGAGGAGCCAATACTTTCCTCTAATCCTGACTATTCCCCCCAAATATATGTTTCTGATTCAAAGAAGCTTGGAGACTGTGCCAAGTTGATGTCCCAGAAAAGGGACCTGGGAAAGGAAGTCGAGAACCAGCTATTAAGGGTTATTTAGTGGGTGACTCTATCATTACGTTACCTTACATTCGATATGGTATTTGATAGTTTTCTTGTTTTTTCCTACGGCTGTGAGGCAGGAAGAGAGGGTATGAGAAGCTGAGGTTGTTCTACTGCAAGCATCATTAGCTGGGTGACCTTGAACAAATCCACTCCTTTCTCTGAGCCCAGATTTTCTTAATGTGACGAGGTTGGACTAGTCATTAGATGATCTATTCTATACAATTCCTTCTAGTTCTAAGGTCCAGGATTCTTTACATTTCTCTCTAGTGTCAATTAAGACAACAGCAACTGCCAAACATTCCGTGCCCCTATTTATATGTAATATGAGCGGTGGTGTAGGGATAAAGGGATGGGGAACATGGAGAGTTGCCATAGTTTGGGTAGCTAACTTTGTGAACTATTGCCCTCTAATGGACAAAACCAAAAGATGAATTAAACTGGGAAATTTTCCATAGTGTTTAGAGTTTGTGTAATCTGTTATTTTTCAAGGGTTGAAAAGAAAGATTTGGAAAAAAATGGACATTGTTGGTAAAAATAAAATCCTTTACCAAATATCAATCCACATTCAAACATTTCCAGTAAACATAAAATGGGCAAATTTTATATGAAAAATTACTTTCCAAGATCAAATCATTTTGCTTTTTATTCCTTTGCTGGCTAATAAGAGGTTTAAAAAGTGCTGATATCCTTCAAAATAAATGAATATCCCACTTATACCGACCAAAACATAATCAACATAAACCCATTAACACTATTTCTACATGTTGGGGGATGGGGTGAAGAACTCAGTTTATATTTCCCCTATGTATCACATTAAAATTTTTTTTGAATTGTTCTTTTTTTAAAAAAAATTATGAATACAACAGTCATCAGTGAATACAAATATTCCAACATATAAAGAAAAAGAGCATTGTCTATAAAACTGAACTTCTGTTACATGTTTTTTTTTAGATAAAGAGTATACTAAATTTAACAATATAGTGACAAAATTGTTCTGTTTTAGTCTTTTTCTGACTTCCTTTTTCAGCATATTTTTAAAAAGTTTATGATGTCCTTTTCTTCCTTTTTTTTTTTTTTTTTTTGGTCTGGCATATTTATCATTTCCCACTTATTTCCACCCACTTCCCCAAACCCTCTCTTGCAAGAAATTAGTATAGTCAAGCAGCACAATTTAATACAGTGGCCTTATCAGAAAATGAATAGTTCTTTTTGCATCTTTAATCCATCACCTCTCCTCCAAGAAACAGGTATACGTCATCATCAGTCTTCTGAAGTCGTGATTTGCTGTTGGTAGATGCATGAGTCTCCTAATCTAGTCATATGGGGAAAAACGGGAGAAGATTCAAATAGCTAAGAAGGGAGGATTGATTGGTTAATGTATGAGGGGCCAGGGCAAATTTTTCCATCCAAATGGAATTAATTTGTGGGCCTAAATTTTACCTCCCCTTCCCCAAAGAAAAAACTATTTGGAAGGATGAAAAGCCTGTGATTTTGTTTTTATGCATAATTTAGATGTATATTATACGTATGTATATCATACCTCTAATTTGTAGGCATGAATCTTAAGGTATGAACTAGCTGAATGACCCCCAAATTTTCTGTTCCATGAAGTCAACATTCAGTTTCTTTCCTTCATACCTTTGCATAGACCATCTTGCTTGTCTAGAATGCCCTCCTTCCTAACCTCCACCTCCACTCAAGTACCATCTCTGATAAGATAGTTTTCCTGATTCCCCTAGACATTCATGTTCTCTGCCTCTCCAAATGAAATCCTATTATTCTGTTTAATGTTGTATCTCCACCTAGTAGCTCCTTTGTAGTCTCAAAAGATTTAGAATTAATAGGGGTTTCAGATGTTATCTGGTCCATTTTACAAATGAAGAAACTGAGTCCCAGGGAAGTTAAGAGATTTGTTCAGAGTCACATGGGTAGGAAGAGGCAGTTGTAGGATCTGAACCTCAGTAGCTGACCCTTGTTTCATTGCCCTTTCCATTGCTGGAGGGCAGAGATTGTTTCTCATCCTGCCTTTGTATCTCTTATGCCTAGAATAGTGCCTTGAACATCTCAAGTATAGGAGAAAATCTAGTTTTCTCAAATTAGGGAATTTTTCTTTTGAGAACTGGCTTCACCATGGCAAATCCTAAACAATTGAGCTCTGACTGAATAGGTAAATCTTAAGGAGTTGCCTTAAGTGACTTCTCCAAGGTCACACAGCTTAACTTAGATGTATGTGCCTTAAATGACTTGCCCAAGGTCACACAGCTTGACTCCAAGCCAGATTGCCTCTACTCTCCTAGGACTTTGCTTAGTAAATAACAAGTGCTTGATAAATGCTTGATGAATTAAACTATGGTCAAAACAATGATATCACATCTACTTTATTTTATTTTCCAGCTTGACCAGGTATTACTTGAAGACGTTTTGCCAGTGCAAGAAGACGACTCCTTGATATCTTCTCACCCAATTGTTGTAAATGTGACAACCCCTGATGAAATAACATCTGTATTTGATGGAATATCCTATAGTAAGGTATAAGAAACGTCATATGTCTTTGAAGCACTTTCTGATTGGTTACTTGACATTCTCCAGACACTGGACTTGGGATCAAAGCTCATTTATTTAAAAATTGTTTTGTTTCTGCTTATCCTGATCTTTGATTATATGGGTTTTATTGGTTTAAAAAGGTTTTCTCTGGTTTATTTAAAGGTAAAAAACAATGGCCTTCTCTGGCATATGACCAATAATAGGCTTTGTGTTAGAATGGATCCCATCCTCAGTAAGCATCAGTGGGTACTTCAAATTGGTCTTTAAATCTTTTTTATTTTTAAAAACTTTTTGAAAATCTTTTAGCTAGAAAGAATATATATAGAATTGCTAGGGAAACTGAGGGATCAGCATCTATCATTCCTGAATGCATTACAAAGATGGCGGCATTTTTCATCCATTTTAAGTCCTTGTGGGAAATGCTTAATAATTCAGAGCTCTATTTTTTGCTCTCCTCTTAACAGCATGGTCAGCAAGTGACATGATTAGGAGTTTCATTTCCTTCTCTCTTAGCCACTGGCTGATTTAGTCATTGCATTGACACATGATTGACTCTTTCAAAAATTGCAGCTAACAGAAATATTTCCACATGATTGAGCCCAGTGATTTTATTTAGGCCTAAAATATTATTTTCATGTAAAGGAAAAACTTTCCTTGTACTATAGAATTAGAAATACATAAGATCCTACTTATCTCTGCACCCCTGACACCTCATAGCTGCTGCTTTTATCTAGTGAGCCAATTTCCATATTTTGAAGGTTCTCTTTTGTCTTTGCTGTCAAACCTTTTCTACTCCTAGCCTTTTGCTTATGGCATATATAACAGCCTGGAAAAGAAAGGCTGACCTAGGTACTCCATGCTTGTAAAACACTAGGTCATCATTTAATTCTACCTGTAATAAGGATCATGTTGTTTAGTCATGTGAGACTTTTCATGACCCCATTTGGGGTTTTCTTGGCAGAGATACTAGAGCAGTTTGCCATTTCCTTCTCTAGATCATTTTGCACATGAGGAAACTGAGGCAAACAGGGTTAAGTGACTTGCTCAGTGTCATATACCTACTAAGTATCTGAGGACAGATTTGAACTTAAGAAGATGAGTCTTCCTGACTCCAGGTCTGACACTATCCACTGAGCCACCCGCTGCCCCTGTCAATGTTAGCTATCACTATTTTTAAACACCATGAGTCAGCATTCAGTACTAAAGGAGAGGAAGAATAAAGACACTAATCAGATAATTCAAGTAAAATAATGGTCTAAAAATAACTGTCAGTGAGGAGCAAAGGAGTGTGGGTCTGAATTTTCCAAAATGGCTAGCTACAAATTACATTTGCCAGAGAATTCCTTAGCTTTCTACCTACTTATCATCAACATAGTCATTTTTTTATTGATAAAAAAGAAACACATTTATTTGTTGACCAATTTTAACTTGGATCTACTTTATTGCATCTAATAGAAATGGTAGTCCTAAATACACACACACACACACACACACACACACACACACACACACACACACA
>NW_020954599.1:16741106-16820117 GCF_900497805.2 Vombatus ursinus
ACACACACACACACACACACACACACACACACACACACACACACACAAGCCAATACATTTCTTTTCCATTAGGAGGGCTCCATCTTCTGGTTCATTGGAAGAAATGCAATAACTTTCTGTATAAAGTACCCAAAAGTCTAAAGGCAAGAGTTTCAACAATTTCTTTACAGCATTGGTCAAATAACTCTTGTTTGTTCTAGAAATTTGTATATAAATTGTGTTAAGTAATTAATCCACAATTGTCTTCAATAATTAATACATGAATAAGAGTATTTTGGAAGCTGTTACATGGCAAACTTTATTTCCTAACATCTTGGAACCAACAAATGTCCCTTAGAAGAAACAAAAGCTCTAAGTTTTGATCACAACAAATTGTCTTTTATTCTTTGCTCTTACAATGCATACTAATAAACTGTAGTTTTTCCTTCACATAGTGACTTTTATCTCTTTCTCTCTTTTTTTTTTCTTTAGGGAGCCTCCATTCTTAGAATGCTTGCAGACTGGCTAACCCCAGAGAAATTTCAACTTGGATGTCAAGTATGTCTTGTTATTTCTAATAGTGTAAGCACTGATGTGAGACTGATCACAAATGGGGGAAAATGAAATGCAGTAGAAAGAGACATCATAAGTAATGAGATTGGAGCTCTGCCTAATAATGCATGAAACTTTTCTCCTGCATTTCTGACATGATGAGGTCATTGAGCCTCAGTCTGCCTGAACATCTAGTGGAGAGTAGCTTAGTACTCCCAGGAAGTCACACATTTCATTTTCAAACATGTCTTGTTGTTAGGCACACTCATTCCTATATTGAGCAAAAATCAGTCTCCCTATTACTAGCACCAACTAGCGGTAGCTTTCTTCTCTGTAATCAAACATAATAAATTGAACAGTTCCCCAAGTAATTTTGAAGATCTGACCAATTTCTGCCTTATTCACAAACTTTCTATAACTTCCTATTACTTTGAGATAGGGTTTCTTAACCTGGCGTATATGAACTTCTTTAAAAAAAAAAGTTTTGTTAATTGTGTATCAGCATAATTGGTTTCCTTTGCGATCCTATATATTTATTATGTATTTAAAAATGTTATTTTGAGAAAGGGTCCATAACCTTCACCAGAATGCCAAAAGAATCCATGATAGAAAAAAGGTTAAGAACTTCTGCCTAAGATAAAATGTGGACTCTGCAATGTGACATTTAAAATCTTTCACAGTTGGGTTCAGCCTTCATTTCACATTATTCCCTTTCACAAATTCCATGTTCTAGACAGACTGTATTACTTAGACTATTCTGCTGAACTTCATACTCTGTTTCCTTCCTGCATTCATTCCCAAAGGCTATCCCCCCAAACTCTGAATGTACCCCATCTTCATCTCAGTATGTCAAAATCCTTTTCTTCTTGAGGTGTTACCTCATGAAGTCTTCTCAGATTTCCCCCAAACTGAAAATGGTCTCTTTCTTTGAGTTTCCCTAAAGCATTTTGTGTCTCTTTTCCTTTGCCCCATAATACTCTGTTTTTTTTTTTGTTGGTTCTTATTTGTGTATGCACCAATTCAATACAACTCAACAAACATGTATTTGTTGTTTCTGTCATTTTTGGTCCTGTCCAACTGTTTGTGATACATGGTGTGTGTGTGCAGGGGTCCTGAATGATCAGGTTCTGTGATTTAATTGATATAGGTAGTTTCCTGTGTCTCAACTGATACTTTGTAGTCATATACAATTGCTTGAGAGCCTGGAAACATTAAATGACTTGCTTGAGATCACACACCCAGTATAGCCCATTAGAAGGCTATTTTGGTAATCAAGGCAAGAGACAATGCTAAGGACCTAAACTAGTGTAGAGGCTGTGTGAGAGGAGAGGATGAGATGTATGTGAGAGGTGGTGTCAAGGTAGAATTGAAGGGATCTGGAAATGTATTGGTTATATGGGAGAAGGGAAGCGAGATATGGGAAAGAGGAAAGGATGAATCTGGGGTTGGGAAACTATATGACTGGATATACCATACTCCTCCTCCTCCCTCCCCCCAACTTTGTGATAAATGGTAATGTGCTTCATGGAAGGACTTGTCATTTTTCAGTTTTGTCTTCAACGCTTTGAACATAGTACAAAATATATATTTGTGTATTAGATTGAATTCTACATGCCAGCTCTTTGAATATTTTAAGACATTAGGTGATATCTCTTCAGAGTCCTATTTATAAAAGGATGACCTCTTTTTTCTTTCTTATTTTGGGATAGATAATCAAGAAAACCCGGAGGAAGGATCTTTTCCTAATTAGCATCAGCATTCATTATGTTTCTCCACTAAGATTACAGTGTCTTGTTATACAAAACCCTAGGATCATAGATTTTGAGCTAAAATCAATCAATCAACATGCGTAGTAATCAATTTATTACAATGCTAAGTGCTAGAGAACCTCAGAGGTCATCTCATTTTACCATTGAGGAAACTGTGACTCAGAGTGAATACACAGTGGTTGGGTCAAGATTCAAACCCAGGCCTTCTGACTAAATTCATTCATCTATCTTTCTATTGTACCATAAAGCCTACCTTGCAAAAGTATGATATAGTCTGTAGGCATTACTCCTTTATTATTACTGATGACATTTATAACTTAAAAACATTTCCTATCTATCAATTGATTGATGAATGCAAAAATTATTAAAGCGGTTATGTTATGCCAAACACTGTGCCAAATCTGGGGTATAAATATAAAAGAAGGCAGTTTCTGCCCTCAAGGATCTTACATTCTAATAAAGCAGGAATTCCTGCTCTGAGTCCATGGATAGTTTCAGGTGGTTCGTGAATACAAATGGAAAAAAAAAACAAACATATTTCATTGACCACTAGCTGCAATTTGCATTTCCTTCAATTATGGATTTAAGCAGCAAATAATATTTTGAAAGTGGGTTTTACCAGACTGCCAAAGGGGTCCATGAGGGGATCCTCAAAGAAGGGTAAGAATCCCTGGAAACAACATCTATAAGGGAGTAGTGACCAGGAAAGAGTAATTACAAGTTTTGGTCTCAGATATATTTTAAAAAAATGTTGTGAGTGAAATCATAGGGGAGTTGATTGATAAGTTTCCATTCTGGTTAAAATTGCAGCATTGATTTTATTACAAGTTTTTGAGCAAGATGTAGAAAGGGTGGAGAGTAAGCTTCCGGCAGAGAAGGGGCAGATGACAAGATGATGGCCCAGGTGGAATTTTAAACATGGCTGAGGGTCTTTCCTAATGCTGAATCCAAGAATCCTTTCTATCATTATAGACTTAAGCTATTTGTGAAGTTATTAGGATACTTACTTAGCACAGGGGGAGCAGAGAATAAATAGGGCCTACTTTCTTTCTAAAGCAGATACGACTGGAAACTTTGAAAAGAAATTGCACACACATAGATTCTGCCTAATGGGTGTCTCAGTTTCTTTTGCTGGCCCCAGGCCAAGTCTCTCAGGGCCTTCCATCTTTGGCGTATCCTACAAAATGTCTGTACAGCTCCCCAACCTGCAGGCTGGCCCCATTCCAACTACAAATGGAATATTCCTCTTCTTTCCCTTCTACCCTCGACTTCCCAATGGTGATACCCTAAGTATCTAAGAACTCTTCTGATGGCATTTCAGCCCAGAGGGTATGAAACGTGTCCCAGCATTCTCCCACTTTCCCACCCAGTAATGCAGCATTTTTTTTTTTTAAGCACTGGAATGTACTAGCTGCTGCCGCCAACATTTTGATCCCTATCTCACTGTCCTTTTCTCTATCCTCCGAACTGCACTTAGCACTGGTGACATTTCTAATGCTTTCGGCAATGCCTCATCTCCTTCTACTCTATGCTAGGCTCTCTAGGTGGCTGGCAAGGAAGGTTACTGGATGGTAGGGGATGGCAAATGAGGCTCACTGTCAATCTTTCTACTTTATGTGAGGATGGCTACATCAGTGTCACAGGAAGAAGGTCTGTGGATCTGTGTATGATATGTGAAAACATAGATTTTAGGTAATGTATGAGGTTTTTTTTTTTAAAAAAAAACTTCCCTATGCTTTCTCATATCCACTATCGAGGTAAAAATGAATCTTACCTGTAGTTAGTCAAACGTACCTTTGTCTATATCATAGATTGTTAGGATTAGCAAAAAGATTTAATGTTGGTTGGGACCTCAGAAGCTAATACCATCCATACCTGACGAGGTATGACTTTTCAGTTGTTTTTCAAAAATTATTTTTTGCTTTTTGGTGAAGCAGTAGGGGTTAAGTGACTCACCCAGGGTCATACAGTTAGTAAGCATCAAGTGTCTGAGGCTGGATTTGAACTCAGGTCCTCCCAACTCCAAGGCCAGAGCTCTATCCACTGTGCCACCTAGCTGCCCCTCTCCATGACTTTTCCAACAAGCAATCATCCAGCCTTCCTGGAAAGGCCACAAATGAGGGGAGATCTCCTATCTTGTGCAGTAACTTATTCCATTCTTAGGCAGGTCTACTTGGTAAGAAATGTCTCATATTAAGCCCAAATCTTCCTCTCCTCAACTTCTAGTCATTGCTCCTGTTTCTTCTTCCATGACAATTTAATATCTCGACAACAAGTTTGTTCCACATTCTGTTGATTAGCAATATCAGTTGAGGTGTATAAGCCAGGAAGACACAGGGTATTTGGTAGTGTTACAGAGGATAACCTGCACAGTTTAGTTTGAATGTTGCTGTGTGATATTGTTCAGTTGTTTTCAGTTGTGTGACCCCATTTGGGGTTTTCTTGGCAAAGACACTGGAGTGGTTTGCCATTTTCTTCTCCAGCTCATTATACAGATGAGGAAACTGAAGCACACAGGGCTAAGTGACTTTCCCAGGGTCACACAGCTAGTAAGTTTGCTCAAAGCAAATTTGCTTAAAGCAAATGCATATTTTGTAACTCTCTCTTACATTTAGATTCATGAAGGAGGAATCTATCTATCACTTGCATGAGCTTGTAATTAGCTGCTCACTATTGCTGCCAAAACTTCCCTCACATCTCTTAGTTATAGTTCAGGGCCTCTAACATTAGAATCCTCTGTGGATTCTACAGACACTCTGTGGAAATATGAATTTCGTTGCCAAATGGAGTAGTTGGTTTGGCTCTGTTTCTTCCTTCCATACTGTTCTACTAACGACCCTAGTCCCACTCAGCACACCAAGAGATGCATTCCATTTGTCCCAAAAGGGACAGGGTAAGAGTGTTCGGATGAACCATGACCGCTCCTGAGAAAGTATCTTAAAGCGTCTGTGGGTTAGCATTGTTATATTCACTTACATAGGGCTATATGTGACTATTAGAAGGTAAAATACGTTACTTTTTTCCCCTCTTGGGTTGTATGTGTATGTTTGTTAGACAGAGGTTTCCATATAATACTAATAATGATAGAATAAATCATATTTGTACAGTGTCTTAGGGTTTACAAAATGATTTCCTCAAAATAGCCCCCTGAGTTAGATAGTAAAAGTATTATTCTTCCTATTTTAGAGATGAGCAAAATAGTCTCATAAAGATTAGGCTACTTGCTAAAGGGCATGCAGATAGAAAGTGTTCTCCTGGTTCTGCTCACTTCACTCTAACCTCAGTTCAATACAAGTCTTCCCTGGTTTCCCTGAACCCATCCCTTTCATCATTTCTTTAAGCAAAATAGTATTCCATCACATTCATCTACCATAATTTGTTCAGTCGTTTTCCAATTGATGGGTGGGTGCCCCTTAGTTTCTAATTCTTTGCCCCAATAAAAAGACCCCCTATAAATATTTTTATACATATGGGTGCAAACAGGACATTTCTTACTAATTTTAAGGGCTTGTGACCAAGACAAAACTCCGTAAGCAGTAATTAAAACTTCTATTTTTTAAAATTCTCTCTTCTCCCTTCCTTTGCCTGCCCTCTGGTGGTAGTGCTGGGAAGTAAACTGACCCAAAGAATTCAGGAGGAAAGGTCACAGGAGATCTGACAGCCCCAGATGTTCCCTCGGGTCTGTATTAAGTCGCTTTTACTTTTTCATTTCTCAGTCCCTGAAAAGAACAGGGAGAAAGACTGTTTTGTGACCTGGGAAGGGACACTTGAAACTATAGCAGGTTGGGGAAAGAGTCTATCTGAAGTTAGACGCATTGGTCACTTTCTTTGAGTATACCTGATTTGGTCTGGCTTAATTCAGGGATTCTTAACCTGAGGTCCTTGGACCCCTAAGGGATAGATTATTTATGAACTTGGATGGAAAAAAAAATTGCATTTTTATTTCAATAGAATTCATTTCCTTCATGTATATTTCCTACATTTTTCATTTTGTGCATTTGATAACATTATTCTAGGAAGGGGTCTGTAGGTTTTACCAGCCTGCCAAAGGGGTCTATGACACACAGAAAGTGTAAGAACCCTTACCTGTACCTAAGAAGACGATCACATTAGGTCCTGGGCTACTGTGGATAGCAAAGGAAATGCAATTAGTGCTATGGATGGTCTCCATGGAAACTGCTAGGATCTTGATGATAAAGGACTGGTTTTAGAGTTAGAAAAATGCCTGTAATTTTCTGTAGAGATGATTTTCACTTTCTGTAATTGACATGTTACAGAAAAAGATGTACACAAACAGAAGTTTGTAAATAGGATTATATTTTAAACATACTGTGAGGACCTGCTATTTAAAAGAATTACAAGACAAATCCTTTTGTACAGGGAAAAATCTTTTTATAATTATCATCCCCCCCAGTGTTATCATTTTTCTAAATGCAGATTTTTAAACATTCGTTTTGGTTAAAGTCCATTACTCCTGTTTGATCTGTGCAAATCACAACCCTGTTTAACCTGCCCCGCTGATGCGTGGCCTGGTGTCTCAAACTGAAAAGCCCACGGGTTAATAAAGGAAAAGAGAGGAAGTCATGGGGTATAGATGACCGCCAATCTGTAAAAATTGGAGACTCAGAGAATGGCAGCACCCCATTCAGAGCTTTTCAGTTAATAATCCTTCAGTGGCTGCTCACTATATTCTGAGCCTCTGCTGGCTGTGAAGAATGCACATTCTGGTTTTCAAAGAAACCAATCCTTAGAAAATCTTCAGATATTTCTCTCTTTTAGTCACAGTTCCGCAAGGCTCAAATAATCACCAGATAAAGAACAAATGGGGTTTTTTAACCGGTAACTATTTCTTGTGGTTTAGAACTATCTATTTTAGGTAGAATATATGTTGACCTACTTCAGTATCCCTTTAGAATGAAAGCTGAGAAGAGGTTCAGGGGAACAGGAGTAATCTCTGGATAGACTTCAGAGGGTCCAGAGGGTAAGACTAGGTTGGTGATACAGTGGATGGAGTGCCGGGCCTGAAGTCAGGAAGACTTCTCTTCCTGAGTTTAAATTTGGCCTTAGACAATTACTAACTGTGTGACCCTGGGCAGGTCGCTTAACCCTGCTTGCCCCAGTTTCCTCACATGTAAAATGATCTGGAGAAGGAAATGGCAAACCACTCTAGTACCTTTGCCAAGAAAACCCCAAATGGGGTTGCAAAGGGTCAAACATGACTGAAATGACTCAATAACAACAATGAATGAAAAAAAATTGAAATTTATCCTTTCCTTCAATTATTTAAAAACATGCTTCTGAGAAGGGGTCTGTTGGTTTTGCTAAAGAGAGGTCCATGACAGAAAAAGGTAATAATGGCCACTCTAGAACTATGATCCTAAAACCTTTAAAGTCCTCTGCTCTAAATCGTTGCTTCTACATAGGACCACCTAGAGAAGAGCAAAGATGAATGTTTTGTTTAATAATTCTTCTCTTTTATACACAGCAATACTTGAAGACATATGAGTTCAGAAATGCGAGAACAGATGATTTTTGGGACGCGCTGGAAAAGGTATGAAAGAGAGCAGCCTATCCAATTGTTAATTACTTTTGTTTAGCATTTCTTTGGCTCTAAATATTGGTAAAAAAAAGAATCCAACTTTTTTAGGTTAATCTCTACTTTTCATCTTTAGGCAAGTAATAAACCAGTGAAAGAAGTGATGGACACATGGACTAGGCAGATGGGTTACCCTGTTTTGACTGTAGAAAATAATCGGCAAGTGTTACAGAGTCGTTTCCTGTTGGACCCCAAAGCAGATCCTTCACTGCCATCTTCTGATTTTGGGTAAGCGTGATCATGCAGGATGAGAGTCACTTGGGTGATATTGGGCTGACTCAAGAAATTCATCACTTGCTATCTGTGGCAGCCAAATCACAAACCAATGATGAGTCAATGCCTAGTTCGGACCTGTGCTTTATGGGTAATGACACAAAAACCGGCTGTTACTTTTATCGAACATATAATTTCAGAATGTTTTCATTCAATTCAATAAACTTTCAACGCCCTTCTGTGTGCAGAGCTCTGTCCTAGGCACTATAGTATTTCCTCTGGGAATTATAAAAGAGTAGTCAGAAGATGTGTCTATTGGAACATATTGAGTTGAGAATCTGTGAGGTAGGGAATAGTTACCTAAACTTTTATGAGCCTTTGGAAATAATGACTTTTGTGACTATTGACTTCCATAGAAGTGAATCGGATAGCCCATGGGGAGAATTTATTAATGGGTATTGTCATAGTTATTAATGGGTATGGTGCAAGGATAGCTGCGTGGCCCAGTGAATAGAGTTCCTGGCCTGGAGTTGGGTAGACCCGAGTTCAAATTCAGCCTCGGATACTTACTAGGTATGTAACCCTGGATAAGTCACTTAACACTGTTTGCCTCACTTTCTTCATCTATAAAATGAACTGAAGAAGGAAATGGCAAACCACTCCAGTATCTTTGCCAAGAAAACTTCCAAGTGGGGTAGACATGACTGAACAACAAACTGTTACTTTGGGAAATGGTCCCCAGGGGATCTCCACCACTCATTGATAAATTTTGTTAATGAAGCCTGAGCAGGAGGGTCTCAAAGATAGACTCTTTTGGGGCTACTAATAATATTAGTTCCCCTACCATGCCCCCTCAAATGATTGAAGTGATCTAACAACAAACTCAACAAAAACCAAGCCCAGCTAGCTGAGACCTCAAAGCTCACCATCTTTGCTCTTTCTTTTTCTTTTTTTTCCTTTGCTCAGGAGACCAGAAGCAGTAAGGAACGTTATTGACTGAACCAAGTTTTAGTGCTAAAACTAAAGACTTTGTTAGCTCCAGAACAAGATTTCTAGCTTTCTCTAAAAAATCCTCATGAATTCTATTTTGCAACTAGAAAGAATAAGAAGTTGGCAAAGAGTCTCTGTTTCTTTGATATTTGCTTGCTCTCCTGAACAGTCAAGAAGCTAAGTAGGATCTCAGAATGCATCTAGGTCAATCCACTCATTTTAGCAGATGAGGAAACTGAGGCCAGGTGAGGTTAAGTGACTGGCCCACATTCATGCAGAAAGAAAGTGGCAAAGTCCCATTTGACCCTAGGTCCTCCAAATTCAGAACTACTCTTTAGATGTTTAAGGAAAGTGTCTGGATTCCTCAAAAGTTGACAGAATAAATTGAAGTTCTTTCAAAATAAACACATTAGCATTACGGAGAAGTCATTGGACTTCTAAAATTTCATACAGCTTCTTGCTTACATAAGCTTTAACTAAATCCTGCTGGGGTAGTGAGAGAGCGAAGGGGAGCTGAAACCCTGTAATTTCACAGCATAATATAGTTCTAATGGAATACATGGATTAGTTGTTCCATTCAGGTTAAAGAAAGGGAAAAGAAAAATAATTTAGATGACAGTAAACAGAATCATCTGATTTTCTTCAAACCCACCTAAATAGGAAGTTATTTCAGCGATGGTGCATTCTGTCAAGCTTTCTTGACTTAACATTTGCTAGGCTTTGGTTTCCTCCATCTTCAGAATCAGCACAAAGTACCTGGATGCCAGCCTTATGAATGTGATGATTGCTTAATCATATCTACTCAACTCATATTTTTCATGGATTATCATTGTACCTTGATAGCCAACTGGAGCATCAACAATTTCTAGGGAATTTGAAGAGACAGAGTCTTAGGGAATAATTTCACTTGAAAAATTCTCAGGCTGACTGGAATAGAGGCACAGACGATTTCCAAAGGACTAAAGTTTCTTTATGGGGATTATTAAGGTTCCTTAAATGGGAGAGGGGGGAGAAAAGTAGTCATCCTATTTCCAATTTCCAATTGATTGTTCTAGAGACTAAATCACATGAGCAGCAGAGAACCCAACTACAGTGTTTTGAAACCATAATTATTAGCATGGTTCACTGCTCTGTAGTATCAAGATGGCAAGAAAAACAAATGCACAGCTATGAAACCCACTACTCACAGAGGCATCTAATCAGTATCTTACTATGGGATTGGAATAACTATATATTAGCTCTTTGAGGGCACTGTTTCATTTGCATCTGCAGCTGTTAGCACAAAGTAGGCACTTCATAAAAAACTTGACTAGAGCCAATTGTGTTCTTGTTACTGTGGTAATGGAGTGGCTGCTTAGCCCCCACCCTCCACCCTATCCCAGTAATGGGAGGTTGTGTGGAGTCTCCAGTAGAAGGCTAGACTGCCAGCCAGGATGACCTAGATTCAAGTCTTACTTCTGATACTGATAAACTGTGTGGCCCCGGGCAAATCACTTAACCTCTCTGAGCCTCAGGTTCCTTATCTGTAAAATGATGAGGTTGGACAACATTGGCTGAAGTTTCTTCATTTGGCTCTGCATCCAATGCAGGAAAATCTCATAGTAACAACTTGCTGAAGTGTAACTGACACAGTATTATTTTACCCTTCAATTTTAGAAAATTGGCAGTTCACTCTAATATCATGAAGGTAACATATAACTCAGGGGTTACTAATGTATAATTATGCCTAATCTTATATTTTTTCTCTTTTGGAAAAGCATGGGTGTGGCAGTTAAGTTCCTTTTATTTTTTTTTCCTTCTGATCATACATACACTATAACATAAACATAGGTCTGACTTGTTTTTAAGTGATAATTCAACTTTCTATTCACATATCTATCAACAGTAAAATCAGCATAACTATGTCAATGATTTATGTGATTCCCCTGTCAACAGCATGTTTTAGGCCCATTTATAATTCCTGTTTCGTGCTCACACAAATTAGCTTGGCCATATTACGGATTTTGGATAGTTAGTTCCTAGCAACATTTTCCATTTTTTCTAGCAAAGCATCATCATAGGACCAGAGTTTCTTGTTCTTTTGCATTGCTTCCATGTCATTAATGTTAAACCCTTTCCTAATCTAGATGCAATGCAGAGATCATATAGTCTTTGAGCCGGCATGATTCTTCTTCTAAAAAATAGAAAAGCTGGGGGGCAGCTAGGTGGCGCAGTGGATAGAGCACTGGCCCTGGATTCAAGAGGACCTGAGTTCAAATCTGACCTCAGACACATAACACTTACTAGCTGTGTGACCCTGGGCAAGTCACTTAAACCCATTGCCCCCCCCCCCAAAATAGAAAAGCTGGGAAATACCTTTGATAATAAATAACAAATAATACCACCATTAATAACAATAACAGCAATGATGACGATGATGATAAAGCATCTACTATTCCCAGAGGAATCTAATTGGTACCTTTATATTGGATAATAATAATTGTAGCATTTATATAATGCTTTAAGGTTTGGAAAGTGCTTTATAAATATTATCTCATTTGATCCTTAAAATAATCATGGGAAGTAGGTGCTATTATTACCTCCATTTTACCATTGAGGAAACTGAGGCAGACAGTGGCTAAATGACTAGTTAATGTCTGAGGCAGGATTTGAACTCTGATCCTCTCGTTGCCTCCTTTGAGGTCATCTGCTTAAATCCCCTCATTTTGCAGATGAAGAAACCGAGATTCAGAGAAGTTACATGATTCACCTTTGTCCAAGATCACGGAACCAGCTATTAGCCTAGTCTGGACTCTTAAGCCGGAGCACTCTGTATTTTAATCACAGCTGCTTTTCCTAGTCCCAGAACCGGAACTAGAAACTACATTCAGTTCCCTCCCTCTTCTCCCCACCTGAATGTTAAGGACTCTTTCACACAGAGCACACACTCACACAGAAGGGGAGTCTGCACACATTCCTTGGACATCTACTTGGTTCTGAGTTCTGAATTTTCATTATTCGCCGCATTCAATTTTATACCATCACATCTACAACTAATCTTCCCTTCAAAGGACTCTCTAATCAATTTTTGTTTTATCAAGGCTTAGGATATGGAACCATGTCAACATTTACATTTTTCTCTAACATCTGCCTTTAATTGCCAACATTCATACATTGTTTTCATTTTCTTTAGACTGTTTCAGGGGCATATGTCACTTCAATCAGCACTTATCGGCAAAGTCAATACTTGCCATGCCTAGAAGTCTGATGAGAACCATCACTACTATTTTCCAGCCCAGTTTTCTCACTGGAAAATACATTAGCATTGGTTTCCAACCAAAATCAGTGAGATCACTCATAATCTGGAAAGTTAAGCTTTTCTGCATGTCCATTTTCCCCATCTGAAGGTCAACTGCAGACCTTCAACAAAGCATTCTTTCCTTTCCTAATTTCATCAAATACATTAGAACAATCGGTGCTTGTCTGTTTCATGACATATACTTCACCACCATCGAAAGTCTTCTTGCTATCCTTGTCCTTCAGTTCCAGAATGATTTTTGGGTAGCACATTACTGAGTTGCTTTATCTGTGGCTAGAATAATTTTTTTAATGAGGATGCTATAAGTGGAAAATACCTCAGAGATTATCTATTTTGTAAAAGGAGAAAAGGAAGTCCTTTAGTTCACCCTAACAGCTAATAACATAAATAATTATGATCATTTTCCTTTTTGGATGAAAATAAATGAGATTTGAATGGATCAATGATTCCCATTGAATATAAGTTCCTTAAGAACAGTGATTTTTTTTAAATGTCTGGCACAATGCCTGGCACAGAGTAGGTACTTACCAAATACTTATTGATTGAATGATATTAAAACTTCCACTGTGATATTCTAATACTTCTTTGTGACTTGGAGGTGACCTTGTATTCTTAAAGATCCTGCCTATGAAATAGAAATTCTAGAGGGCCCTACGAAGCTGAAAAAGGCTTTGAGTATCCTGTAATAGACTGAACATCTACTGTCTGCAGACCATCCTAGGAAGTTCAAAGAGGTTACCACGCGAGTTGGACGTGGGGAGATGAATTTTTCAGGCACAGCAATTTCCAAAGGCCATCTACTAAGTTGTACAATAAACAACACCAGTAGAGACCATACAGGGGAGCTGCAAATTACAGGTCCCCTGAACCATTGAAGTGTAACACGAAAAGATCTTAACTTTCACTGGGTTATTTTTAGTTAGTGGTGTCATAACAAAGAACAAAAGGGCTGCTATTGAAATAGTTTCTTTTTTCCCCCAAACTTAATAGGAGTGATATTTTAGATATCGGTAAAATCTGTGGACCTTTATAATGGATAATGAACAACACTGAATAACAAATTAATATATTATGTCTGTGTTGACACATCAAGTCTTAATCTAATTAGTTTAACTCATTGAAATATCTACTTATTTGACTGTCATCACAGATATAGTATTAGCAAAGAAACACACATTATATAAACAGTGGTAATACAATAAATTCATTAATTACTCTCTGTTAACACTTCACCAGGAGCAAGTTAATTGTGATTGAAGAGGTCATAATTTGTAATAGGCAGTTTATGAGTTCCAACTTGTGATTTCATTGGCAAGAAACCCCAGTTGAGGAAACTCCCTTTACCAAATGCTCTGCAACACAAAACTATTGATTTGAAGCTGGAAAGAATCTTGGAGGCTTCCTTCAAGTCCAGCTAAAATTTCACCTTCTATAACGAAGCCTTTCCCAAACCCTCTTAAATCTAATTTCTATCCTCTGTTCATTATTTTCTATTTAGCCTGGATATAGCTTTTTGCACACAATTGTTTGCATGTTATCTCCTCCATTAATTATATTGTAAACTCCTTGAAATCAAGGACTGTCTTTTACCTTTATTTGTATCCCCAGCCCTCAGCTCAGTGCCTGGTACGTAGTAGGTATTTAATAAATTCTTATTGATTGACCATCAGATGCAATTACCTTATTTTATAGGTGAAGAAACTCAGGCCGAGAGAGATTTTCCTAGAGTAACCCAGCTAATAAGTAGGTGTCTTGGGCAGGCTTTGAATTCACTCATTCGTTCATCCCACTGGGCAATATGCCTCTTATGATGACAGTTACCTGAGACCATGAGAGTTTAAGGTAGCATGGGTACCTTGTGGTACCCATATGGGGAGAACTGGTCTTGGAGTCAGGAAGACCTCAGTTCAACTACCCCCTCAGACACAGGCTATGTGACCCTAGACAAGTATCTTAGCCTTTCAGCATTCTAAGCCTCTCTCTATGGTAATAATTCACAGGGAAGCTGCTGAATTGTGTTGGTGAAGGGAGCTTCATCAACCAGCAGTTTCCTATGTCAGTGAAGTCACAGGTCCAGTCCAGCCCCAGAAAGAATCCTCTTGACCATATCTCAAAAACAGAATATACCAGCAGATAGATTTTGTGGTAGATTTTGTTTGCACGCACTAAAAGCCAGGCACAATCAGTACTTTTATAGTAAGTTACCATTTAAATTTTTGTTACCCTTTAAATTTTACAAATGGAAATTCATGAATTTACTAATTGTTCCTGCTGTTGAGGACATTTGCCAACATTTATTCATGCTACATTAATGCATACATATATTCATTTTACAGTAGTTAGGAGAAAAGAAAAACTATTATCCCAAAAGTCACAAATCCTTCCCACGTTGTGCTAGTCGTTAAGCTCCTGAATTGATTTCTAGTGCCTTCTCTTCAAATTATTAGATTTTAAGTGTCCTGAGGACAGGGACTGTATTTTGCCTCTTTGTTTCCCCAGTGCTCAGCATAGTGCCTGGTACATACCAGGCACTTCATAAATGTTTATTGATTGATTAATTGACATCACTCCTTATTAAATCTGTATGTCTTGCATATACATAGCTGTTTGAGTGCTGTTTCACTCATTAGAATGTGAGTCCCCTGAGGGCTCTGACCATGTTCTTCCTTTTCATTGTATCCCCTCTACTTAGCACAGTACCTGTCATATAGTAAGAGCTTAATAAATGTTTGTTAATTGACTGATCTGTACATGAAATAAAAAAAAAATAGGGCCACCACCTTCCTGATAGGTGAAGAGTAATCTCACATCTATTGCTCTCATCACTAGTTAATCTATGCAATCTAGAATAATCCTGGATGACAGAGAATCTGTTTAACCATGGGGCTGACTAGTTCAGGAAGTGGGAATGCGGGGGCAAGAGGACAAGGCATCCATCATGCCTATCTTTCCCCCCTTCTTGAGAATGCCAAGAATTTCTGCCGTGGTTTTGGAAACCCTAGCTATTTTAGGAGTGATACAGCCAATTCCTATGCGGAGCACTGGTGATAAAACAATCTATTTTTTTTTTTTATTTTTAGGCAGTTGGGGTTTAGTGACTTGCCCAGGGTCACACAGCTAGTAAGTGTCAAGTGTTTGGTCTGAGGCCGTATTTGAACTCGGGTCCTCCTGACTTTAGGGCCGGTGCTCTATCCACTGCGCCACCTAGCTGCCCCACGATAGAACAATCTATATGTCCTACTGTACTGAGAAGAAAAATTTTTCTCCTTGAAAGGAACCGTATGAATGCTTAGGGAATGCTCGTTCACCCGTGGAGCCAGGAAAGCAGTGGGCCAAGTTTATGCTCCAGAATTTTGTCTGGTCTCCCAATATCCCCTCCTTAACATCATAAAAGATAATTATTTCAGAAATGCGTTTGTGTTTCAGCTAGATAGTAGATTATACAATCACAGAAAGATTGTTTGAAATTTCCTTTTTCTAAATTTACATCATTTTTCTCAATGTCAACATTAAAAAGAAATCGAATGATTATATTTACATTTTGGGACCAGTTCTCAGGCTGTGTGTTTCCATCATAAACAAGGGTCAAAAAAGGAAATATCTAATCTTTCTACTCGAAGAGGGTAAAACCCATTTCTCCTATTTCCAAAAATGAAATACAGGATCACAGATTTAGGGCTGGAAGTTATCGTAGAGGTCATTTAGTCCAATACTCTCATTTCCCCAGGAAAGAAACTGAAGCAGGGAGGTTATGATTTGCCCACAGTCATACTAACTTGTAAGTGTGAGAAATAAAATTTGAATTCAGATCTTCCTAACTCCAAGCCCAGCATTCTATCTATGACTCCATTACTGGGGGCTGAGGTAGGGTGGGGGCTTAAGAGCTACATAGTTCTCAGTTGGGAAAGTCACACACACAACTAAAGCATATGCCAAGCCTTTATTAAGCACCTACTGTATGTAAGGCATTGTGCTAAACACTGAGGATACAAATACAAAAGTGAGTCAGCTCGTAATATTAAGGAGCTTACCTCCAGCGATGCCTCTGCCATCCAATTAACCCAGAAGATAGTCTGTCATTTTCCTTTATTTTACTTAGCTTGTCCAGTTAATTCCAATTCCAATACAATTCCATAGGTATAAAACTGAATGAAACACCCTTTATAAAATTTTAGCTTCATCATATTCCTAAAAGTCACAAGGCAATGTAATAAAGAAAGAAGAGAGATGTGGCTTTGAATCCACTTACTAGTTACATGACAATGAGCAAGTTATTTAACCTTTCTGAGCATCATCAGTTCATCTGTAAAATGGGTTTAATAATGCTTGCTCACAGAATGTTTTCAGGATCTAATGATATTGATACTGTGGATAAAGTCTTTTGTTGTTCAGTTGTTTTCAGTTGTCTCTGACTCTTTGGGACCCCATTTGAAATTTTCTTGGCAAAGGTACAGGATTTGGTTTGCCATTTCCTTCTCCAGCTCATTTTACAGATGAGGAAACTGAGGCCAACAAGATTAACTGACTTGTCCAGGGTCACACAGCGAGTAATTTGAACACATGAAGATGAGTCTTTTTAATTCCAAACCCAGTGCTCTCTCCACTGCACCAACCTACCTGCCCCTTCTGTAGTCTTTAAGGTGCCATAAAAAGTTATCTATGATGTAATTGCTAGTAGTTTGTGTTATCATGACCTTTGGATTTAATACACAGATGGCTCCTTCTTTAAGACTCAACGTGGTGGGGGCAGCTAGGTGGCGCAGTGGATAGACCACCGGCCCTGAAGTCAGGAGGACCTGAGTTCAAATCCACCCTCAGATCAAATACTTGATGCTTACTAGCTGTGTGACTCTGGGCAAGTCACTTAACCCCAATTGCCTTAAAAAAAAAAAAAAAGACTCAACGTGGTTCAAGTTAGATAGTAGACTGCATCTTAAAGCAGCTCTTCCAAGGAGAACTGTCTGTAGATGTCCTATAACCAAAAGTCACTGAATGAGCAGGTGAAAAACTGCTGGTCGTGACACAGAGTTCTTCATTTTAGCCACATTATCATCAAATGGATGAGAGCAGTGGCAAGTTGAATTCACAGAAAGTAAGGCTAAAAGGTGATTAAGAAATCATTACTGGCTTTCACTGAAAAAATTGAAAAGGGAACAAAACAGCTAATGGTGAGACGGTTGTGTGAGATTTCTGGTCTGTCAATCAGTTCTCCAAAAGAATCAGAATCTGGGGAGGAAGGGAGGGAGAGAATTTGGAAATCAAAGTTTTAAAAATGAACGTTACAATTTTTTTTTACATGTAACTGGGGGAAAAATAAAATACTAAATAAATTTTTAAAAGAATCATAGTATCTCAAAGAGGGGTGTATGGTGGCAATTTAGGATGAGGTTACCACCACCAGAAATTACATAAGAGGTTATCCTTCAGAAATCCGGACTAAGTGATTGGTATAGATTATATAAAGAAGCACAGGCAGTAAGTAGCAAGACATGTCCTGGTGGATGGACATATATGTCAGAAGCTAACTCTTTTTTTATAAGATGACATGAGAAAGCTACATACTATTCAATATCTTCAGACCTCAAAATATCTCAGACAACTCAACCAATAAACTCTGTTGGAACTAGATCATTATTATAGGCTGAGAATTTGCCCATAGCACCCAGATATAGAGCTAATCCATAAAAATTTGAGAATGCAGGGTGAGGGAACAAGCATTTTAAACATTTTTTGAATTTTCATATTTTATTTTTTTCCAATTACATGTAAAAACAATTTTTGAGTTTCATTTTTTACCATTTTGAGTTCCAAATTCTCTCCCAAACTCCCTTCCCTCCTTCATCATTGAGAGAACATTTTAAATCACTTAGTATATGCCAGGCACTGTGCTAAGTGATTTCCAAATATTATTCCATTTGACCCTTGCAACAACCCCATGAGACAAGTGATATTATTATCTCCATTTAACAGTTGAAAATACTGAGGCAGATTTATTCGGAGTCACACAGCTACTAGCGTTTAAGACCTGATTCAAACTCAGGTCTTCCTTATCCCAGGGCCGATGTTCTATTCACTGTGGCCCACAAACGGTGGGACAATGAATCCAAAGCATTTTCTGAATAAACTTTCTTAGTTGTCATTTCTGATAACAAACAACTGAGATTATTTCATGGCACATGGCACAGGGTTGTTGTTGGTGTTTGATTTTTTTGTTACTAAGGTAGACAGATAATAATTGCATTTTGTCTAAATTTGCAATGTGCATCTCGTTCCAAGTTTTATAATCTATGTGGTTGGAAGAAATGAGTTCTAAAATCTTTGATTAATATTTGAAACTATCACCAAATCATATAACCAAGATGGAATGTACAATACAAGTGCTATTTGTTAGTAGTTGAAATTTTCATCTTTTGATCTAGAGTATAGCTACGGAAAACTTGCAAAAAAGTTGTAGTAGAACTGAAGCATTGTCACAGATAAAAATTATTGTTCATCATTACTGGGACAGAACATTGACCCTCCAAAAATGTAGAAATAAGTGAATGGATGTTGCCAAACCAAACACTTAGAACATTCAGTGTAATAAAAAGCTTTAAAACCATAGACAAGTGATCAAAAAATTCAAAAGCACCTGGGACCAGGAAAGTACATCTCATCCCCTCTTTCCTTCTGCTACTGGAGTAATACTGATGAGGTTTTCAGTGAATGTGAAAGATTTAGAAGATGGGCCTGTCACCTCAACACTGTTATTCAATACACAAATCAATCGTTTTATCCATCTACACAGTAGTTCACTGAACACTATTCATAAAAGAACAATAGAAGATTCATGATTTGTCCAGAGAATATTTTCATTGGATTTCCATCAAATATAAAGATGGAAAGAATAAAATAAGATGACAATGACAATCAGACTGATGATGACTGGCATAAGATATGGTTAGAATTATAAAGTACTTCATATGCATTTCATAGATAAATCGTTTGAAAATGTTTTCATAAATACAAAAAAAAGATGGCTTTCTAACAGAAGGTGGCAAAATGACATTGCTCCCTTAATTGGGTAACTTTTTTTATGCTTGGATTTTCCTGCTAGTTATGGAAAAGTGAAAGTTACCCCTCTGTACTCTTTCATTTTTTTAAAATTTTTTTTTTAAGTGAGGCAATCTGGGTTAAGTGACTTGCCCAGGGTCACACAACCAGTACATGTCAAGTGTTTGGTCTGAGTCGTATTTGAACTCAGGTCCTCCTGACTTCAGGGCCGGTGCTCTATCCACTGTGCCACCTAGCTGCCCTCTGTACTCTTTTAGAAAGTGGTTTATAATTACGTGTGTGTATGTGTGTGTGTATATGAGGCAATTGGGGTTCAGTGACTTGCTCAGAGTCACATAGCTAGTGTCAAATGTCTGAGGTCAGATTTGAACTCAGGTCCTCCTGACCCCAGGGCTAATGCTCTATCCACTGCACTACCTAGCTGTTCCTATAGTTATGTATAAAAAACAAGATAAAACAAACATAAAACAAAGCCAAATTTTGGTTAAATTTTAAACCAGTCTAAGAATCCCTCTTAAATGGCCATTTTTGACTTTGTAGAAATACAGAGACTGAAGGAAACTGGTACCACCAAATGGCAAATGTCTTAAAATGGCCAATTTTTATATCCTCTAAAATGACCTAACTAAACTCATTAGGCATCCAAGTGACACAGTGGATAGAGCATAGGGCATAGAATCAGGAAGATCTGAATTCATATCCAGATACCCAGTTACTAGGTATATGATTCTGGGCAAGTCATTTACTTGTCTGCCTCAGTTTCCTCAAAACTGTGAAATGGACATAATAATAGCACCTATCCGCCAGGTTTGTTGTTAGGATCAAGTGAGATAATGTTTATAAAGCACAAACTTCATGATCAAGAAACAGGAAAGGTCATGGATTCAGGATCTCGGACCTTTTATATTTTCAACTGTAAATAAAGTTTTTTTTTTTTGGTTGTCTTTTTTTTTTTTTTAACTATATCTAATGGGATCTATTCACTCAGTCTTTTCACTCAGGCTAAGCTAGGCCTGCTAGGATGACTGTAATTTCACTAAAAACAAACAATTGCACAGTTCCTGGTACATAGTAATCACTTAATGAACATTTGTTCTCTAATTATTTTAGGGTTTTTTTTTTTAATTTCTGTGCAATGCACTAATTTCACATGATTTGGAATCACATAGTATAGTTTAAAATTATGCTTGTCTATTTAAAAATTTTTCTTTTCTAACATGAACTTAATCATCAATGAACAAACATTTCAATATGAAAGGAATGAAAGATGATTATTTATGAAAATATGACCTTCTGACAGCGTACAGTTTTAGTTTTTGAAGTGTATATTGTTTTGAAGTGTACATTAAATTTAATAAACTAGTCACAAAACTACTCAGTCTGTGTCTTCCTTTGAACTTTTTGGTTTTTTCTCTGTGTATTTCTGTTTTATTGTTAGTTTTTTCTCTGCTTATTTCCTGCAGCGTGAAATTTGAGGCTTTAATTTCAGTGTTTAAAGAATGTTTTCATTTCCTCACAGGATACCATGAGGGCAATGTATAGATTTTTCTAAAGCATCTTGAACTCTTTGAATGAAACAATAACTTTAAAGAAATGTGTTTGCATGTAAACATATATCTAGCTAATCTAAAAGGGTACCTTTCTCCCAAAAGTACAAAGTATTTTATTCAAAACATTCTAGCAATCTTCACTCCCGTTTTTTGTTTTCTGAGGGAAGTATCCCCTCATTCTAGATGGAGCAATGAAATGACTTATGGTCAGTCAGATGACACGTACAACAAAACAGAATTGTAAATATAATCTCATATCCGTACTACATTGTCTGTCTTTTCCAATGATATTAACTCTGAGGCAAATAGGTTCAGAATGTTGATTTTTAAAGTTTTTAATCTTAATTTCTAAAACTTCTCTTGATTCTTTGAAATGACAACTCAAGGTTTTCTTTTTTTTCAATTTTTAGTTACAAATGGAATATTCCAATTAAATGGTCCGAAGGGAGCAACGATAGTGTTTCATTCTACAATGTGTCAGAGACGGCAGGTAAATGTTACCTAATGATCTGATTATATAAAAGTGGGAAGAGTGTGGGTAAGTGAATTAATTATTTCTGGTGTTTTAAGCAAATATGTGTAAAGACCCTAAGTGATTTGGTGATTGTTTTAAATATTTGCTGGAATAAAAGGAACCTTTTCATCTTTAGATGCTCCTTTCTGACACGGTAATAAATAGTGTCAGCCAAATGTGTGGCCCACAAACAGTGAGACAATGAATCCAAAGCATTTACTGAATAAATTTCCTTAGTTGTCATTTCTGATAACACACTACTAAGATAATTTCATGTCGCAAGGCATAGGGTTGCTATTGGTGGGGTTTTTTTTGTCACTAAGGTAGACAGATAATAATTGCATTTTGTCTAAATTTGCAATTTGCATCTTGTTCTAAGTTTTATAATCTGTGTAGTAGGAAGAAATGAGTTCTAAAATCTTTAATATTTGAAACTATCACCAAATCATATAACCAAGATGAAATGTACAATTCAAGTGTTATTTGTTGGTAGTTGAAATTTTCATCTTTTGATCCAGAGTATAGCTGTGGAAAACTCGCAGTTATCCAAGGTTGATCGTCCAGGCGCCTTGCTTTTCTTTCTTCTTCATAGGAATATAGAAATTGCCCTACTGGGTCAGATTCCTTCCTGGTCCATCCAGTCCAGTGTTCTGTTGCCCACATTATATCCATAATTTCAGGGTGTGATTATTCTCTCTGACATGAACTTTAAAGATCAGATATATAACAGTTTCCCTAGGTAGCCATTTAGGTCTGTACTATTCATAAATTTGTGAAAGTGTTTTTGGAATCTCTTTATATTTCATACTATTATCATGCTTTGGAGTAATGCATTCTATAAGTAGTGAAGTAAAATAGTGCTTCTTCTAAGTCCTACGTGTAAAATCACGTAATCCTAGAACTACAAAGGCCTTTAGAGACCACTGACCTTATCCCCTATCCAATGCATGAATCTCTCCTTCAATCCCATAAAAAAGGAGTCATCCCTCCTTTACCTGATGCCCTCCAGAAATGTTTTCCCCAAGTGTATATTTATTCTCTCAATTGATTTTGACTGAGTTGGGAAGTGAAGGGGAATTAAAATAAGGAGATTAGATCAAAATAAGTTGGTTTGGTTTTTTTTTTTTTAAATGAGCTTTTGCTAAGGAATAAAAGTGAGGAATTCTTATAGAGATGGATATTTTTATAGTGTACAAGTTACAGAGAACTGGTCTGGATACTAAGCAAAATCACTCAAGCTTCTAGTATAGAGGTGATTTGAGTTGCAACTGCTTGAAAGACTCATGAATCCTTCATCTCTTCAAGATTGTTCTTTGTACTCCTGGGATTCCTAACCTGGGGTTCACAGATCCTCAAGGAATCCCTGAATAGATTTGAGGAGACAAAGGAATGCGGTCGAGGAAAAGATAACATTTTTATTTTTACTAACCTCTAACTGAAAATTATCATTTCCTCCAATTATTTAAAAACATGATTCTGAGAAGGCAAGGGAAGAGAATAAGGACTGATACAATGTCTACTATGTCCCAGGCGCTGTGCTAAGTGCTGTACTTATATGATCTCATTTGATCCTTGTAACAACCTCACATGAGGTATATGCTATTATTATTCCCATTTTATAGTTGAGGAAACTGAGACAAACAGAGGTCAAGTGCTTTTTTCGTCTACTTTATTGTCTACACAAATCTAAATGCTTTGGGATGCCGAATAACCAAGCTCTTTACACTGTTATGGTTTGTTGTTTTTCTTTTTTTTAACATACAATTTGAAGGTCAGGGACTCTGGGGGAAGGGCTATGGGTGACTATATCTCTCTTTTATTTATGTAATAATAGTCTCTTGGGGTAGTTATTTTTCTTATCTCTCACAGTCCTTTTTTCTCTTACTCCTGAGTTTGAGGCTATGCTATAAGTGGAAATTTGACTACCAGATAAGCAGGTTTCTACTTCATTAAGTATTAGAATTGGTGCAGTGGATAGAGCACTAGACCTACAGTCAGGAAGACTCATCTTCCTGTGTGACCCTGGGCAAGTCACTTAACCCTACTGGCCTCAGTTTCCTCATCTGTAAAATGATCTGGAGAAGGAAATGGCAAACCACTCCAAAATAAGAAAACCCCAATTGGAGTCATGAAGAGTCAAACATAACTGAACGACAAAATTTTTTACTGGACTGGTGATTTCTTCCTGGGTGAACACTCTCTCTAACACTACACTACTGCTATACACTTTTAGTCTTGGCACGTTGGCTGGGAGCACTGAAAGGTTAAGTCAGTCTCTAAGAGTTTATTAAGTATCTCCTATATGCCAGGCACTAAGCTAAGACTCGAGATACAAAGAAAGGTAAAAGACAGTCCCCGTCCTGAAGGAGCTCACAATTTAACGGGGGAAACAATAAGCAAGCAATTCTGTATAAATAAGTTACATACAGGATAAATAGAAAGTAATCAACAAAGGGAATACACTAGGATTAAGAGGGATTGGAAAAGGCTTCCTGTAGAAGGTGGGATTTTAGCTGGCAATTGAAGGAAGCCAGCGGAGCCAGGAGGTAGAGAATTCCAGGCACAGCATAAAGCCAGAGAAAATGACTGGAGCAGGGAGATAGAATATGGTCTTCAAGGAACAGCAAAGAGGCAAATGTCCCAGGATCATAGAGCAGGATTAGGGGCTTGGGGTGGTGGTGTAAAAGCCTGGAAAGGTAGGGGGAAGGTCTAGGTTTTGAATAGCTTTGACAGCTACATAAAGGACCTTCTCTACTTGTCCCTCTACACTTTTTCTCTTGGTGATCTCATATATTCCCAATTACCATAACTATGTAAATGACTCCCACATTAACATATCACTATGCTCCCATTGCCTACCAGATACCTCTGCCTGGATTTCTCATAGGCATCCCAAACTCAGCCTCTCTGAATTGGAACTTATTACCTAACCATAAAAAAACTTCCTCCTCCTCCTAACTTGTTTGTTTTTTTTTGTGGAAGGCCACTACAGCTCTATTGACACTTTATTGGAAGGACAAATTCTAAAGCTGAAGCTTAAATAAATACTTTCGCCACATGAGAAGACGGGACTCATTGCAAAAGACCCTGATGTTGGGAATGATTGAAGGCAAAAGGAAAAGGGGATGGCAGAGGATGAGATGGATAGATAATGTCATGGAATGTGATCTTGGACAGACTTCAAGAGATGGTAGAGGATAGAAGGTTCTGGCATGCTATGGTTCATGGGGTTATGAAGAGTTGGACACAACTGAACAACAACAAAAAAATCTTATGACCAAAAATATGCTAGAATCAGCTCACACAGGCTCACAAGAGCTGCTTGATAAATTTTCATCATTTGTTTACAACTCAGAAATCAGCCTATGCTACACATAAAGGCATGGTTTATTATCTTCTTGATCATCACTCTAGACTTAAGAAAGTGATGGAGACAATGTTAATAATGGAGATTAAAGTTTAAAAGAGTTTCATGAGCACATTTTTTTCCTAGAAAGTCAATTACTAAACATTTAGCAAAATGCTTCTGCTTTAGCTATATATAATCCTTCCACTTACCCAGATTTACAACCTGGAGGTCATCATCACTAATTAACTCTCATTCATTCCTTCCAATCTAATCAATTGCTGAATCTTAGTCATTCCACCTCCTCAACATGCACTCCTTTCTCTCTACTCATACCACAGCCTCTCTAGTCAGGGGTGTGCTAGAGCCAGACAATAGTTAAATTTTTCAGCGTGAGCATTTACACCTTGAAATCTTGCACAAATCAGGCCTTGATTTGTTGTTTTGCTAACTGTCTAGACTTTAAAAATAATGGAGAAAATGTTAACAAGGCAGATTAAATTTAAAAGTGTATCATGCAAACATTTTTACCTGGTTGTTAAACATTTAGCAGCGCACTCCTGTCCTTGGTCTAGGCTTTCATCACATCTCACTTAGACTATTGCAAAAGCCTCCTAATTACACATTACTCTCCTTTTACACTCTGTGATGAGTATGCAAATTATTGACAGGAAGCCAGTCCGTTTTCAGTGTCATATTTTCAATCTGGCATCAGTTGGGTCCTTTTTTGTAAAACATGTTTGGTGAAAGGTACCCATGTTATTTTTTCTGGAAAAAAGTCGTACAATTATCAACAATGTCTGGGAGTTGCCTGATAATCCACGAAATAATAGTATATAGTATTATATACTCTAATAATATGGTATTCCACAATGCTCTAAACTCATTGAATTAAGCCCTGCTAAGGTTACTGTGATTATTCTCATTTTATGGTTGAAATCAGAAAGTCAATAGCTAAAGCCTTACTACCTATTCCTACTGACTTTCAGCATGGTTGTCCATGGGAGAATGCTTTCAGTAGCTTAGCAGAGTCATGTAATGAAGGATTTGCATATCCTTTCAGATAACTCAACTGGATCTTGAGTTGTTTCCTCCACTCCCTCTACTTTTTTTTTTTGTTTTGTTTTTAGGCAATTGGGGTTAAGCTACTTGCCCAGGGTCACACAGCTAGTAAGTGTCAAGTCTTTTGGTCTGAAGCCAGATTTGAACTCAGGTCCTCCTGACTTCAGGGCCAGTGCTCTATCCACTGCACCACCTAGCTGCTCCTACTTTCTTTTGTTACAATAGAAAAACACATCACAATAAGAACCCTTCATGACTTGAAACCCTTCAAGAAGGCACCTCTCATTTTCAGGTGTCATTATTTTTATTTTGTTTCCTACTTAGGCATAGAAATAGTGAAATGTTCTCTTGTCTAATGGAACTAGTTCTAGAGCAGGTAGAACAGGGATGGGGAACTTGCAGCCTTAAGGCCACATGTGGCCTTCTAAACCCTTAAGTGCAGCCTTTTGACTGAATCCAAATTTTACAGAACAAATCCTTTTTATTCTTAAGGATTTAGAAGGTCACATGTGGCCTCAAGGCCACAGGTTCCCCACCCTTGTTCTTGAGGTTCCCATTTTTTCTGAAAGATGTAAGGTTAACTGAGAATTCCCCGAAAAGAATCCAACTTTTTCATTTGGAAAAGGTATTTTAAAATGGAGAGCAACATTTTGATAGGGCAAGGCACTCATAAGCAAAAGAGCAGGTAGGTTACTTATGAATTGTGTTAGAATCTCATGGATACAGATCAAGTCCTGACAAAGACTGATCAAAATTATTTTTAATAATGACAAAACATGAACCATTTTCTTTTACTTAGGCCCAAATGTTGAGTTTCTAAAATGTGTATATCAGAGCAACTGAAACACTTAAGAATGAAACTTAATTTGGTAATTTACTAATGAAATTCTATGATATTAATTTGGTAACTTACTAAAGAAATTCTATGATATGAATTTGGTAATTTACTACAGAAATTCTACATTAATTTGGTAATTTACTAAAGAAACTCTATGATATTAATTTGGTAATTTACTAAAGAAATTCTACGATATTAATTTGGTAATTTACTAAAGAAACTCTATGATATTACCCAACAGAAGTTAAAAACTTATTTTTAAGGAATATAATGGGGTAAACAAATAAATATGGATTATTCAAATCCAAATCATTGTATATATTTGGATTTGAGTATGGTTTCAGGCATCCTTGACAAGTTTTAAGTGTAAAACTAATTCTTAAATATTTATTCTCCTTAACAGAAACCCTTTTCCATTGATCTGAATGTTGATTTTAATAAATATAATGTTGTTTTGAGTTTTTACATGTCTACCCTTTCTAGGCTGTTCCAGTGAATATTTTTTAATTGGCTAATCCATTATGACTAGAACTGTATGGATTGCCCCCAGAAGGCCCAGGTTTCACCCCCACCTCTCTTTAAAAGCATTATCAGCTTCTGCTAGCAGGAAGTTGAAGCCATATATTACAGAACACCTATGCACATTAGATATTTCTTTTTCAACTTACACACTCCAGGGACATTCTCCAGTTAGGCAACTAAATAAGAATTAGGCTTCAGAGCTTTGGATCAAAATCAGAATTGACTCCTTGATATAAAGTTAATTTGTATTCTTACTTATTTTTTCTCTTCTTTTTTCTTCTCTTTTCCTTCTGTCCTTCATTTTCATCTTTCTTTCTCCTACATTCTCCTGTCTACCTCCTCCTTTCCTTTCTTTCTTCCTTCCTTGCTTCTTTTCTTCCTTCCTTCTTTCCTCTTCCTCTGTATTGGATCTAATTTCTAAGTGTTTATAATATATGCAAACATGTTTCTCATTAGTTTTTATTTATTACTCCAGGAATCGTTTTGAACCCTAATTCCAGTGGAAATACTTTTACAAAGATAAACCCAGACCATATTGGATTTTATCGTGTAAATTATGAAGTGTCAACTTGGAATACAATAGCTACAGAGCTTCTCAGCAACCACTCGGTGAGATATAGAAGTTGATGACTTGTTTTAATTTTGTTTTGAGGGTATGGTTACTTTTTTTTTTCATTTAGGTATATACTCCTTACTTTTTCTTCTTTCCTTCCCAGGTGTTTTCTTCTGGTGATCGGGCAAGTTTTTTTGATGATGCCTTTGCTCTGTCAAGGTAAGTTTGGTTATTAAAAAAAAAAAACAACAAAACTAGATGATTTGAGATATTTCATAATAGTGTTCATTTTCCCAATGATTTTCATGAAAGGACCTAAAAATGTAGTAGCTATTCAATAAATTCCATCTATTTTAGCTTAAATCAACCAAAGACATGACTGTAATTTATTATTTCCCCACCCCCCAAACTCCAAATTCCTTGCTTTCTCTAAGTTCCTATTATTATAGACTGCGGTATTATAGATTCATTTCAAATAATTTAAAACTGGAGGGTACCTTCAAAGTCATGTCATCTAATTCCTTTGTGCCATAGATAAAAAGTTTTTTTTTTTTTAAATCTGGTCTCCTCCATTGTCACCACAATGTAATGAGACAAGGGTGTTACAGTAGGGTCAAAAGCCTAATGTGAAGTAGAAGCACCTGCATAATGTCTTACTTGGGACTTCTCCACATCTTACCTTGGTGAGTGAGAAACATGTCACAACTGTCTAGATTTTGCTTACTCCTCCATCCTGTTCTCACACTAACAGGGCTAAGTTCCCAGCAACCGATGACCACTACATGCTTACATACAAATTCTCCCAGAATCCCAAGGGTAAACCTATGAAGAGGAAATATACTTTACCTTCCCACCACAATACTTTCTATAAATTGAGCACCCATCAGATATATAGTGTATCCCAAAGATCTTAAAGAGATCTTAAGCTATAAAAACTTAAACACGAGGGGCAGCTAGGTGGTGAAGTGGATAGAGCACTGGCCCTGGAGTCAGGAGGACCTGAGTTCAAATCTGGCCTCAGACACATGATACTCATTAGCTGTGTGACCCTGGGCAAGTCACTTAACCCCAATTGCCTGACAAAAAAAAAACAAAAAAAAACTTAAACATGCATTAAGATCTTTGGGATACCTTTTATTTTTCTATCAACCCAATCAGCTACTCATTATAAAGACCCTTTTAGATCTTAAATATTGCCATTTATATAAGGCAAAAGAAATAACATTATAGATACCAAATTATTAAAGTGAATACAAAAATAATAAAATACATCACAATATACATATAAAAATCTAGATCACACTTCCAACAATGCAACCAACAGCAATGATGAAGAGTGGGCACATATTTATAGGAACATGAGGAAGGAAACCTCGTGTTTAGGGGAACTGAATTCCAAACTTCAGCCTTCAATGTTACTCCCCCATTTGGGAATGTTTGTACCACATGAAACTACTTCTCCACTCCCTACTTGAGTGTTGCTTCTCACTACTGGGAAAATTATCTTCCTTTTTCTATTCAAAAATAGCCTTTACAAGCTCTTTCAGTTAACCATCACCTTTATTTTTTTATCATGTGTGTGTGTGTGTGTGTGTGTGTGTGTGTGTGTGTGTGTGTGGCAATCAGGGCTAAATGACTTGCCAAGGGTCACACAGCTAGTAAGTATATTGTGTCTGAAGCCAGATTTGAACTCAGGTCCTCCTGACTCCAGGGCCAGTGCTCTATCCACTGTGCCACCTAGCTGCCCCCTAACCATAACCTTTAAAAGGATATATAGAAAGCATCAATTCTTAATGTAAAGAGCAAGTATACTTAAGTCAAACAACTGCCAAGCTCATCAGGCTGTCTCTACAGAACAACCCAACCAACTCTTCCCACCCTGGATGTTTGTTGTGCTGTTCAATCAGGGTAGAGCTCAGATCAGCACAGTTCCATTCACCAAGGTACCAAAGTAGTGACAATAAACCCTTACAGAATCTTTGCCTTTCCTCCAGCTCTAGACAGTGCTGAAGTGCTACAGCTGTCAAGGGAGATCTTAGATAATGATGTCAATTCTTTCTGACCAATCAGAAATCACTTAGCTGAAGCCTTCTTTCATCTGACTGCTTCTAATGCCAGAGTTCCAACAGAGCAGCTTTTCAGTCCCCTTTCTGTGTCTGCTCTTTTGGGTCCCCTTCCACTGCTCTTTTCTCTGAACTATTCCTCTGACATTCCCTTGATTAAACCCTTCAGTGTTTAATGCTTTCATGAGAGCATCCTGACTCTCAGTAACTTACCTTGTGTGTGTGTGTGTGTGTGTGTGTGTGTGTGTGTGTGTGTATGTGAATTGGGGTCAAGTGACTTGCCCAGATTCACACAGCTAGTGAATGTTATGAGGCTGGATTTGAACTCAGGTCTTCCTGACTCCAGGGCCAATGTTCTATTCAATGCACCACCTAGCTGTCCCACAGTGTCTTACCTTTTACATAAAAAGTCTTAACTCCCCACATTTCTCCTATCAGATCAATAATCTTGTTTCAATCATATCTTGGCCTCCAAATGTTTATGATTTCTCATTTTCTTAGTTTTAATCTCTTTAGTCATAAAACATGTATATACAAACAAGGGGAGGTACCATTCATTTCTCCTCTCATATCCCTCCAAGGCATTCTGTCTCTTTGTTGCCCTTGAAATGATATTTCTTTACACTGATATTTCTCTAGTTTTTAATAAATAAAAGATTTTTTTAAAATCCCTTTACAGTCTTAAGCTGTTCTCACATAAGTGAGGGTTCCCTCCACATGGCTAATAAAGAAATCAGCCCTCAAATTTTTCCCATAAGTTTATTTCTTCTCCATAAATGCTCAAAATTCCATCTGAAAGATGTTTCTTTATACATATATTTAACATTTTATATTAAAACACAATTATTTTCTGCTCACATTAGGTATCAAAACATTCATCTGTAATAGTGACAATAATTTTCATCTTTTAACAATTAATCTAAATCTCTTACTTCATTGAAAAATACTTTTCAGTCCTTTTCAGCATTAACTACTCTACATGAAAAGGACCTTAAAGAAACAGTATACTCAACACCTTCGTTTACGGTATGGAGCAGCTCAGATGCAGAGAGATAAAGGTCCAAGGTCATATACTTAGCTAATGACAGAACCAGGACTATAACACAGTTTTCTTGATTTCTGGTCCAATGTTTATTCCATGCTCTTCTTGTAATACTAACCTTGCATAACATTGTGAAAGTTTCCTACCACACTGATTTTGAATAAAGAGATCAAAGTCAAAGATTCATATTAAAAAAGTAAGAGTGACATTATCAGAGCTCTCATTTCAGATCCAAAACTTGCTGGTTATTGGAGCAATCACTAGACCTTGAGAAAAAAATTTTTCTCCAAAAATATGTTTTTCCCTAGATCCAAATACATATTCAAATGAGAATGTAAGCCAGAGGCCTGGCTGGGTCAGCTTGGGACTGTCAAAGTTCAAGGGGTAAAGAGAAAGTAGGGAGCTAACTGAAGGCAGGAGTCTCATGACAGTGAGTTCTGCAGGAAAATCAGAAGGCATGCAACCAAGGGCATTGGCAAAATGATTGTCTGACACAATTGGCCTCCCTAAGGCTTCTGTTTAAGGCAGTGCCATGAATTCCTTGCCCCCACCTTGCTTTGAAACATCGTGGCAGTCATGAACCAGCACATGTTGGTATATCCCCTCTCGACTCTCAGGCTTGGGGCTGAGTGGTACGAAAAGGAGAACCTTTATAATTTAATAAAATGGGAACACAGTGCTTTTCATTCCTATGCTTTTTGTGTTCAGGTAGTGCTTGATTCTTCAATTTCCTTCATTCAATGGATTGGGGAACTGGGTCCTTGTTGGGGCACCTAAACCAGCTTGAGCTACCCTAGAAATCAACTGGGCATTTCCTTCGTCATCGATATTGTAATCTTCATTCCTTTTCGTAGTTAGAAGGGGACATGAGTGACCTGTTACCTTTGGCAATTTTGTCTTGGGATATAACATCATGATGATATAACATAACTTTAGAATTCTGAATGTGATCTTGGGGAAAGGTTAGTCTCCAAGACATCAGGACACTACTTAGTACCAACCCGTTCAAGATTACTTCCCAAATAGCATTTCCTTATGATCACTTCCTGTCTAGTTCAAGTCTTTTCCAAAGATTCCTGACTTACAGCCTATAGTCTAACTATCAATTGACCCTCAAGCACTTACTAAGCATGTCATGCTGTGCTGGGGAGTGGAGATGCTAAGAGAAAAAAATGAAGGACTTCCTGCCCCGACAAACATATTCCATTTGGGGGAGGGAGCATAGCCAGAAGTATTTTTAAAAAATTTATGGAAAACAAACACAAGGTAATTTAAAGGAAAAGGCACTAGTATGGCTAGGGGAATTGATCAAGAAAGGGGTAGAGGTGAAGCTTGAACTCCAGGAAACCAGGGACTGTAGGTGATGGAAATGAGGAAGGAGTTCATGCCAGTCATGGGAGGGTTATATGTGAGGAACTACTAGAAATAAGACATACAGATATAGAGATATGGAAGATCCTGCATTATGATTATAGACTTGAGAAATAATTATCCAGTCTCAGTAGGCAGCTAAGTGGCACAGTGGATAGATTGACTGTCCTGGAGTCAGGAAAACTCATCTTTCTGAGTTCAAATCTGGCCTCAGACACTTCCCAGCTGTGTGACCCTGGGCAAGTCACTTAAGTTTGTTTGCTTCAGTTTTCTCATCCATAAAATAAGCTGGAGTAGAAAAATGGCAAACCACTCTAATATCTCTGCCGGGAAAGCCCCGAAAAGGGAGTCAGACAAGGCTTAAATGACTGAACACCTTGCATACCCAGCCTAGCCAATCTCAGTACTGTGATACAGTCCTATTTAGAAAAGTTATTTCAACTCTGATTTAGATCCAGCAGATAGGTAATGGGAAAACTCCTCTGCATCTTTCGTCCTCCAGCACATATTTTAAGCATGCAGTAAAACCCCTTCAGAACTTTCTTTGGAAAGCATCCCCTGGGTTTCCATGATAACCTTTCTGAAAGTTTATTATGTTGGCTGTTTGAAATAACAAGGTACTATAATAACCTCAACACTTTAATTCCCATTTACAACACATTTCAGACAACTCTTTTTGCTTCAGGATGAAACTGAAGGGCCCTTGTGAATCTCTCAGTGAGTTACTATGTATAAAGAAGATGACTCAGGCAACTGGAAAGCTTTCTCTTCCATTTACACAGTTTCTTGGCTAGCCCCATGAATGTTGAAAGGTTGGGGAGGTAAAGGGAATTCAGCAAAACTGATGAAACAGAATCACTGAAATGTGGAGCTTATAGGAACCTTAGGCATTACATAGTCTAAACCTTTCATGTTACTGATGAGGGAACAGGTTTACAGGGATTCAGTGACTTGCTCAAGGTTATACAGTAAGTGAAAATAAGAAACAGAACTAAGGTCCTGAATTGTCCTGATTTTCAGGCCAGTGTCCTTTCTCCTACACTGTTCTAAATTCAGAGGTTAAAGATGAGTTGGTGGTGCCAGATTAAAAATGTGTCCATAAGATACAATGGAAAACTCTGGTACCTACTTCATAAAGCTGTTGTAAGCATCAAAGAGATAATGGAGGGAAAGCAAACTTTGTAACCGTTAGAATGCTCTATAAATGCAATCATTATTTATTAATTCCTCCAAACTTGGCAGTCCACTTGACCTTCAGTCTACTGCTTAAGCTGTCCTGACATGTATGGTCTCCAGACCACCAATCACTCCTACCAGCTCATCAGAGACATAAAGCTTATGAAATAGTTATCTTTCCTTTCATGTTTTTTTTTTAAATAAATGTAGCCTGTGCTACTGGGCAGGCAGCTAGAGCTATTTGATGTCTACTTTTTTCATTCACCAACAGACTTTATGTAGTATTTGTAGTATTTGAGGTAAATGTAGGTAAATTTACATTGAGTAAATGTAGTATTTGAGGGTAGTAATAGGGAATAAATAGGGGGAGTGTTTTAAAAACTGTTGCATATGGTAGAGTGAGATTTCTGGCTGGGGATTCATAGTCAAAGGAGAAAGTTGTTGGCTTGTTTTAAATCCCCAGAAGAAAGAGAATAAATTTATTCACGTTGCTTTAAGCATCACAATGACTCAGGAATACAGTGGGAAGCTAACTTGCTGGCATTGTCAGAAATTTATTGTTTTCCAAGCTGGTTCAAAAGAAAACAGTTTCCTCAGAGAAGAGGGGGATGAGGGAGCGACTAGAGAGAGAAAGTCCAGCCTGAAGGGAGCAATAGCTTTGACCCCACAACAGTGGGAAGAGAATGTAATAGGGAAGGTAATAAGCATTTATATAGTGCCTACTGTGTGCCAGTCACTGTGCTAAGCACTTGTACAAATATTATCTCATTTGACCTTCACAACCACCATGCAAGGTAAATGCTATTATTTTCTTCAGTTTTAGGAAAATGAAGCAGACAGAGGTTAAGTGACTTGCCCAGGGTCATATAGCTAGTAAGTGTCTGAGGCCAGATTTGAACTTAGAAAGATAAATCTTTTTGACTCCAGGTCCAGGACTCTATCCACAGCACCCCAAAAAGAAGTCATGAAGAGTCAGACAAGACAGAAATGACTGAACAACTTGTATATCCAGCCTAGCCAGTCTCAGTACTGAGATAGTCCTATTTAGAAAAGTTCTTCTGACTCTGATTTAGATCCACCAGATAGGTAATAGGAAAACTCCTGCATCTTTCATCCTCCAGCACATATTTTAAGCATGCAATAAAACCCCTTCAGAATTATCTTTGGAAAGTTCTGCCCTTCTATCTGTCATACCACCTAACTGCCTCTGAGAGAAAAGATGTACCATAAGGTTACCTTCTCATTCAATCCGTGAAAATAGCCTTATCCATAAGAAAAATAAGGTTTCTATTAACTACTGCAAAATTCTGTCTTAGAATTTCCTGAAACTTACATCCAGATGTAGGTGTACCTTACTTAGGATGCACATGTGCCAAACTTGCTTTGGAAACCTAGAGACAGAATCGAGGGCAAATGTTGCACTGATAGATAATGGTAAATATTAAGGTCATTTTATGTCTGCACCAACTCTTGGATCTCAGACTGAGTAAAGGGGCACAGAGAAATTATTGCCTTCATTGTTATCACAATCAGTCATCATTTTCATTTGGATTCTTACACACACCTGTGATCCATCAATGTGTGTGCCCCTCCCTCTCTCTGCCACAGCTTGCAACTTTTCCATGACCTCTCATTCTATGCAGTTTTTGGGTTTGTCCTTCCAGAAATTCATCATGGTGAATAAATAAAACTAGCCAGTTAGTCAATAAACATTTTTAAGCCCCTACTATTTGCCAGATACTGTACTAAGTGCTGAGGATACAAATATGAAAAAGAAAACTGACTTCAGACGACAAGATAAACTATTAACTAATTTGATTAAAAAGAAAACTAAATTACCAGTATAAAAAATTTTGCAGGAAAATTCACAGTAAATGAAAAAGAAATAAAGGTATTGTTGAAAACTATTTTACCAGTTATATACCAATAAAACTGATAACAATTTTTTTTCAAAAAAAGAATGTTAATAAAAATATAAAATACTGAAATTAACATTAACACAAAATAGAGAACTTAATCTAGTTTCAGAGGAAAAAATTGAACAAGCTATACATGAACTTTCTTTTTTCTTTTAAATAGTGTTTCATTTTTTTACAATTACATGTAAAGAAAATTTTAACATTAATTTTTCAAGTAAAGTTTTGAGTTCCAAATATTCTCCTTCCCTCTCTCCTCTCCCTTCTCTCCAAGATGGTCAGCAATTTGATATAGGTTATATTTGTGCAAACACATAAAACATATTTCCATATTAGTCATGTTGTATAAGAAGAAACAACAAAAATTTAAAAAAAAAATAAAGAAAGTGAAAATAGCACGCTTCAGTCTGTATTCAGACAATTCTGTTCTTTCTCAGGATGTGGATAATATTTTCCTTCACTAGTCTTGGAATTGTCTTGGATCATTGTATTGCTGAAAAGAGCTAAGTTAATCATAGTTGATCACTGCACAATGTTGCTGTTACTGTGTACAATGTTCTCCTGGTTCTGTTCACTTCACTTTGCATCAGTTCATATAAGTGTTTCCAGGTTTTTTCTGAAATCTGCCTGCTCATCATTTATAACACAATAATATCCCATTACATTTATATACCACAACTTGTTCAGTCATTCCCCAATTGATGGGCATCCCCTCAATTTCCAATTCTTTGCCACCACAAAAAGAGCTACTATAAATATTTTTGTACATATGGGTCCTTTTCCCTTTTTTGTGATCTCTTTGAAGATACACACCTAATAGTGGTATGTTTGGATGAAATAGTATGCCCAGTTTGATTACCTTTGGACATAGTTCCAAATTGCTCTCCAGAATGGTTGAATCAGTTTACAATTCCACCAACCATATGTTAGTGTTCCAATTTTCCCACATCTTCTCCAACATTTATCATTGTCCTTTTCTGTCATATTAGCCAATCTGATAGGCATGAGGCAGTACCTCAGAAGTGTTTTAATTTTCATTTCTCTAACCAATAGTGATTTAGAGCATTTTTTCATATGGCTATAGATAGCTTTAATTTCTTCATCTGAAAACTGCCTGTTCATATCCTTTGACAACTTATCAATTGGAGAACTACTTATATTATTATAAATTTGACTCAGTTCTCTATGTATTTTAGAAATGAGGCCTTTATCAAAAACACTGGCTGTAAAAATTATTTCCCATCTTTCTGTTTTCCTTCTAATCTTGGTTGCTTTGGTTTTGTTTGTGTAAGAAGGTACCTCAGAATTGTTTCAATTTGCATTTCTCTAATCAATAGTGATTTATAGGATTCTTTGACCGCATGACTATAGCTTTGATTTCTTCCTCTGAAAACTGCCTACTCATATCCTTTGACCACATAAATGAACTTTAAAAAAAACTTAATTAACGATATGAATTCCACAAAATATTCAAAGACAATTAATTCCAAAAAATAGAGAGCTCCTCAAGGGAATAGTATTGGTATACAACATTCAGAAGTAACCAAACCTAGTAGCCTAGAGTTCAACAAGCGCAAAGATCCCAGATACTGGGGTAAGGAATAACAATTGAACAAAAACTATTGGGAAAGTAGACAACTCTATGAAAGAAATTGTACGTCTACATGGTCTACATATAATTTTTTGACCAATACCAAATTGTTTTGAGGATTACCACTTTGAAGTATAGTTTGAGATCTGGTACTGCTACAATCCCTTTGTTGTGGAAAGGGCTTTGGAGTGGGATCAAATCCTACCTTTGACACTTGCTAGCCATATAAATATTGGCAAGTCCCCTCATTTTCAGACCCTCAGTTTCTTCACCTGTAAAATGAGGGCATTAATTCCTCTAGGATCATGGTGTAGTGGAAACAGGATTGGGTTTAGAATCAGAGGAGCTGTGTTCAAATTCTGCCTCTGATGTTTATTGCCAGTATGATTTCTGTCAATCAATCATCAATCAACAAGTATACGTTAAGCATATGCCAGCTTGGCACTAGGGACACACTGTTTGTGGGACCTCTGTTTCCTCACCTGTAAAGTAAAAAGCTTTCACTCAGTGACCTTTTAAATCCCTTTTAGCTCTACACCTATGACTGTGTGAGCTAATGTGTTTGGGACACTTTCCAAATCTTAAAGCTATCATTATAATGTTAGTTATTATTATTAAAATGCTGTTTTATCTTGAAAGAGCTATATGACATGTTTAGAAAACAAGATACCTTTGATGTCATTAGTTTAACCAAAAACAAATCAAGATCAAATTGCCCTCAATTACCTAACCCCTGAATTTTCCCAATTAGTTCTTCTTTCCTTTATTATTTACTTTACTGATCCTCTTAAATCAGTCTCCTTCCTACAAGTTGGTTCTGTTTGACCATGATAAGGAGCAACCATGACAAAAATACCAGCTGCTGCATTTGAATTGGTATCCAAAAATCACCTGGGTCACTTGCTGACTGAGCAGTCAGTCTACAGACAAAGACCAGGGGGTAGTACCTACAGGATGGAGCTGGTCCCAGTTTACATTGAATTTAGTGAGAATTTCTCTTCATTAAAATCTTGTAAGTTCCAAATATAATGAAAAAAAAATCCAATTCAGGGAATTACCTGTTAAAATACCGGCTCTCTCAATGAGTACATTTTTGTCTTACAGAAAGACAGAGCATCCCTGCCAAGCAATATTTGGCTTCAATATCCTTTACCTTTCATATGGAATTGAATTAAATTCAAACTTCTTGTGTGGCAGGCCTTGTTCACCAAAGATTGGATCCTGTGGCTGGATATCTGTTATTGACTTTACAATCTAAAGTGCAGATTTGGTATCCATTCTATACATTTGATCAATCAGCAGAGCCAACTTCAATAATGTTCCTTTTGGATGGATTGGCTATCTAAAGTCATGGAATTAGAGAGTTAAGTTTTGGATGTCCATTTCAAGTAGTATATTGATTTCATTGGCATTACCTGTAAAATGGGTCCTCAGTTTTATAATAACCTACAAATAATTTTCTTTCTTACAATAAGTTTTATTGATGTTTTTTGTATTCAAATTAATTTTCCCCTATATCTCTCTGTGTTCCCCGTCTATGTAATCAAGTTTTTTTTTTAAAGAGGAAGCACACACACACAAAATCAGCAAAACTTATCAATACATAAAAAATCTGAAAATATGTAGAATATTCCACACCCATAGACTTCCTACCTCTGCAACGAAGAGAGAACAGGTATATTCTCACATCTCTTCTTTGTGGCCATGCTTGTTTTTTGTCATTTTCAACCTTCCTTTTCAATCGTTTCATGGTTCTTGCTTTTCTCCATTTCCTTTGCTGTAGTCATTGTGTCTATTTTTTTTGTAGCTCTGCTGCTTCAGTTTATATTAGTTGATGTGTTTCCATGTTTTCTGTATTCATCATATTCATAGTATCTTACAGCACTGTAATATTCCTTTCCATTTATGTTTCTCCATTTGTTTAGCCATTCCCTAATTGATGGACATTTGCTTTGTTTCCACCTCTTTGCTATCACAAAAAAGTGTTGCTGTAAATATTGTGATGTATATAAGGACTTTCTTCTTAGTAACATCCTTAGGGTAAATGTTTCATACACAAAACATTTTAAATCTCAAGTGGTTTAGAGTCACTATGTTGACTCAATAAATTTCAAATGATATAACTTCAAGTTCAAACATTTTACTTTCATGCTTACATTTTTAAAAATTTTGAAAGTCTATTTCATTTTCACCTAGGATTCTTTGGAAACTTGTCTAAAATTTAGATTATTCCTGTTTGGAGTGGAGGAGGGGGGACAAGGAAGTGACATCCAAAAAATTTTACGATTATTTACTGGAGGCAATCATTACTATTTCCCAAGGTTTCATATTCTGGAAATGCCTACAAAATATCCAGAGGAAATTTTTGTTTTAAATCCAAGAAGACCATTGGGAAATGTACAGATAAGACAAATTTCTACAGGAGAAAACTTAAAAAAGATAGGTTGGCTGAACAGTGTAAGCAGTTTTCCATTCAATATTTATTGAACACCTACAGGACAATGAACTAGCAGTCATTAACGTTTCCCCTTTAAAAAATACAAGTCAAAGCTATTTCAATGAGCTATTTTTATGGCAGATTCATTGTCACTATAACAGCAATACTGAACATATTTTAATTTTTATGTTCTTTGGTGCTAAACATACAACATGGTAGTTTCTGTTCATTTGTCTTTAAACTTGGCTCCAGTGTCTTTTAAAATGCATACGCTGCTTTTAATGTCTTGTTCCTCATTGCTGGCTACATGATGAGGCTAATAGATCATTTTTAACATAAAAGCACTTGACAGGTTCCCAACCCACTAGGCAGGAGGCTTCAAAATGCTCTCAATAAGCACATTTTTTCTAAACAATTTCATGAAAGAATTATTGATGAAAAAGAAGTCTAATCGGTATTGAATGGTATGTTGCTTTCCATTAGTGCTTTCAGCCATGAGAACTGAAATTTGAATTAATTGTATTGCCATTTCCTTTCTTAGGGCCAGTCTTCTGAAATACAGTGTTTCTCTGAACCTGACCTTGTATCTGAAAAATGAAAACGACTACTTACCATGGCACAGAGTTATATCAGCACTATCTTATATAACCAGCATGCTTGAAGATGATACAGAGGTGTATCCTCTGCTTAAGGTAATGCTGATAATATAATTGGGGAACTAAATAGAATTGTTGGTAGAATAAGCTGTGAGTGACAGACTAGAAGCCTACATCTCCATCGCCAAAATGAAATGGAGATGAAGGTGTAATAAGAACATCCCTTGTAAACAAACCGTTTCTCTTCCAGCTGTGGTCTATAGAAAAAAACTTGCAGATCAGCAGTTACCATGTCAGAAGGAGGTTTCATTAAGGACAAAAAAGCAACAGCTATATAGTTTGCCAAGACAAATTCCAGCAGCCTAAAGTCTCATAATAAGAATCACATAGTTAGAAGTATTGTGATGTTCCTAGTCTCAATTTCCTCTTTTTAAAAATGGGAATAATAATAGCATCTACCTCACATGGTAGTTTTGAGGATCAGATAAGATAACAAATGTAAAGCAGTTTGAAAACCTTAAAGTGTGTACTTTAAAAAAAAAGAAAGAAAACCACAATGTATCCATTGAATGGGCTCATTGATATTAAAACACAATTTCAAAAGGTTCTATTAGTATCAAAATATAACAATCACTGTCCTTGGTTATTCTTACGATTGCCAATTTCACTCTAATAGTGAAAGATGTTTTAAGAGAAATGTCTTCAATTATTGTCCTATGCCAAGAAGAATTCTGTTATGAATGTAGCAGTTCTCTCATAATTATAATGTGTATAGAGTACATTGCATCTATGGCTATGCCACCTTTCTATGGGCCAAGCTAGGTGCTATTCTTATCCCCAATTTAAAAAAGAGGAAATTGAAACTACTCCTAACTACGATGGGCCGGATAACTTAAAGTACAGAGAAGAACATTGAGGTGCCCACTATATAACAAGAGGTTAGTGGCAAAGCAAGGCTGGGTCAAGATGATCAAGATAACAAAAGTTTGGAGTCTCAGAGGTTAACAGAAAAGAGCCTTAGTTCAGTGGTATTCACTAGCTCCTCGGATTTCTGTAGGCTATTCATGAAATAAGTGAGACTTGACCAAACAGTGAAAGATACTAATTTTTAATGGTTCTTTTATTATAGGAATACCTCCGAAGTCAGGTGAAGCCTTTGGCAGATTCTCTGAGATGGGAAGATGAAGGAGGACATCTTGAAAAGTTATTACTTATCTATCTTTTAGTGACATGAACATTTGCTGATTTAATTTTAAAAAAAAAACTAGTTACAACAGTTAAACAATGACATTTGATTTTCCTCTCTTTTTCAAAGGTTACTTCGTTCCTCGGTTCTAGGGTTAGCATGCAAGATGGGAGATACAGATGCACTCAACAATGCTTCTGAATTATTTAAGAAGTGGCAAAATGGAGCTAGGTGACTATTTACAATGTTTAATTTGCCTTATCTGTTGCTTCATTTTACATGAATAAATCACCTACTGCATTCAGTGAATGCATTGTGCATTGGAGGAGATAAAAAGACGGAGTTACTGACCTTAAAAGCAGCTGGCATTTTTGCACTGTGGTTAGAGTACTGGGCTGGGAGTCAGGAAGACTTGAATTCAAATCTGCCCTCAGACACTTACTAGGTATGTGACCCTGGGATGTCATGAAAGCTCTGTTTTCCTTAGTTTCCCTACCTATGAAATGGAGATAATAATAGCACCTACCTCCCAGAGTCATCGTAAGGAGCAAATAAGACAATAATTGTAAAGTGCTTATTATAGTTCCTGGCACATAGTAGGAGCTACATAAATGTTAGCTATTATTATGATTATCTGATGGGGGAGATGAGACATGTGTACAGATAAATGTAATGCAAATCAATTAATTTTTCAAGCAACAAGAATTTATTAAGCCCCTGTTATAACTATGCACTATGATAGGCAGTGAGTATACAGAGAAAAAAGTGAAACAATTATTGTCTTCAAGGACTTTATAATCTATAAATTGGAACACAATTGCATAAAAAAGTAGAAATAAGGGAGAAATCATTTTCACCTGTGGAAATCAGAGATCTTCATGGAGGTGGTGCTATTTGAGCTGGGCCTTAAAGAAGGAGATGGCGAGAGTAGAGAGTAGTGAGTAGTCCAATTTGGCAAAAACAAAGTACACAAAAAAGACTTGACGTGAATCTGGAGAGCCTAAAGTGTCAGACTAAGGAGCCTAGTATTTATTTAGTGAGTAGTGGGGAGTCATTGAAGATTTGGGAAGAATGGAATGGTGTGACAAAGATCAGTCTTCAATGGTGGAAGTGGAGTGAAAAGAGAAGAAACTAGAAGTGGGAAGAATTGTTATGAGGCTACTATGGTATAAATGGAGAAACTGAAGCTGGGATTAAGTGACTGGCCCAGGGTCACACAACTAGTAAGTGTCTGAGGTAGGATCACTGAATCTAGTGATCACTGAAGCCCAGCATTCCACGCGCTGCATCAATTGACTAACAGACATGGGCTAAAAGAGAGGAAGGAGCCAAAGATGTTGCTAAGATTATAAGCATGAGCAACTAGAATGGTATGATGCCACTGAATAATATCAATAATAATGATGATACCTGGCATTTATATGGTATTTACTATGCACCAGGGTTTGTCCTAAATGCTTTATAAATATCTCATTTGATGCTCTCTCTGGGAGGTAAGTGCTATTATTATCTCCATTTTACAGTCGAGAAAACTGAAGCAACCAGAAATTAAAGAACTTGTTCAGAATCACATCCTAGTAAATATATGAAGCCAGATTTGAACTCAGGTCTTCTTGAATCCAGGCCCAGCTCTCTATCCACTATGCCACCTAGTTGCCTCTAAAAAGATTTCAATAAAAAAAGGTAAAAAAAACAGCACTACTCATGGAATAAAATTAATTCCTTCATTTTACAAATGTTGAATATGAGGTATGTGTCAACGAACCATCCAAGTGGAAATTTCCAATAGATAATTTGAAATGCTAGTCTGGCATTCAAGAAAGAGGTCAAGGTTAGAGAAGTAGATTGGGGAGTCATTTTTATTGAGATGATAGCCATGAACTTGAATGAGACGATCAAAGGAAAAGGTGAAGAGAAAGACAGAGACAGAGAGAGCAGAGACTTTGTAAACTGCTGTGATAAAAGAATAGGAGAAGCCAATGAAGGAGATTGAGCAAGAACAGAGACATTAGGAGGAGAACCAAGAGCGTGTAATGAAGTCTTATGATGAAAACAAACAAACAAACAAAAAACTACTCTACAAATGAAATTCTGTGTCTCTTCTAGTCAACCTGTGAATCTTCGGCTTCTGGTGTACCGATATGGAATGCAGAACTCAGGAGATGAAGCCTCATGGAACTACATGCTCTCACTGTACCAGAATACCACTCTAGCTCAAGAAAAAGAAAAATTGCTTTATGGATTAGCATCTGTGAACGATGTTACTCTTTTATCAAGGTTATTTCTGGCTTTTTCTTAATTCCCTAAAAAGAGTATTTCTTTCTTAAGATGTATAGTATCTTTATTTTTTTACCTGAAACATATGATAGATGAGCTATAGTTCACATAGAAACCCAATAATACAATACAACCAGTATCAACAGGACATGCATTATTTATTGGCTTTCCCAGTAGTAGTGGGGGAAAATGTCCCATTCCGTCCACATTCTCTTGCCAGTTCTTCCTCGCACCCACCCTGCCTTGTGACCAACATGAATTCCTGAGATGGTTAACTAGGATCATTGGGGTTATAGTCTGTGACCATGGAAGAGAGTAAATGCAATTGGTGCATGGAGATACTCAGTTCTCAGACAACAGAGCTAAACAATGTTGCATTAGCATATTATTAAACGCAGTCCAGAAATGAGTCAAATGCATCTAACTGCATGAGATAATATGAATATTCCTTTCATTTCTTCTCCAGAAAATGTTGGCTTCTTAGCTATTTTTATAGAATCCTGTCCAATAGACGAGGGCAGGACAACATGAGCAAATTTGTTAAAAGCCATTTTCAAACAAACAAAAACTCCTTCACAACGTGCATTGAGTTCCAAGGTTCATATTTTATAAACAAAGTCTAGTTTATTATTTATTTCATGTTTCTGAGTGACCTCAAAAATGAGCTCTCTCAGGTTTTGACAGCTTGGCTTTTTTTGAGCTTTTAGAATCATTAGTTGGCCTTTGACAGTAGTGTAAGAGATGAAAGATGATGTTTTTTCATCAGTTGTCCCATCCAATTAATTATGCCAGTTGGTACCACAAGAATTGGATTGCTGGTATGTTATTGGGTGGAATTTAGCTAAGGGTGAACATTAAAAGTTCCTTTTGAACTATCTTTCCATTTGGTTTCTCTTAGGTATCTGGACCTTCTCAAGGACACCAACATCATCAAGTCCCAGGATGTGTTTACTGTTATCCGATATATTTCATATAATAGCTATGGCAAGTACATGGCCTGGGACTGGATACGATTGAACTGGGAATATTTAATCAACAGGTACGTTGATTGGTTTTTTGTTTTCTTTGCTTATGACTGCCTAGAGACATTTTATTCCTCAAGTAACTATCTCTAGTTTCAGTAAGTGCCATTTGCTCAAGGAGTATGTGTTCAGAGATGGAGGAAAATGCTATTTGCCATTAAAGGAACAAGACCCAAGTTGACTTCATGTCACCTCCTTTTGAAAGAATTAGTTCTAACAGATCAGTGGCAAATTGGAGTCTGAAGGGATGTGATGCTGGTTGTGATTAAATACGAGTGCATATAAACATATGCATAATTATTTATAATATGTAATAATATATATGTCCTTAATCATTGGGATATTAGAATTCCTAGAATTAACTTCAAAATATAATGGAAACAACATAATTTTGGGGTGATAAGGTCATAAATTTTGGGGGGGTGTTGTTCAGCCTTTTCAGTCCAACTCTTCATGACTCCATATGGGTTTTTCTTGGCAAAGATACTGGAGTGGTTTGCCCTTTCCTTCTCCAGCTCATTTTACAGATGAGGAAACTGAGGCAAACAGAGTTAAGTGACTTGCCCAGGTTACACAGCTAGTAAGTGTCAGAGGCCATAATGAACTCAGATCTTGATTCAGGATTTGACCCCAGGCTCAGTGGTCCATCCACTGAAACACTTAGTTACCCTAGGTTTAAAGTTAGAAGGGACCTTAGGGGTCACTGAGTCCAATGCCTTCATTTTACAGATTAAGAAACTGAGACCCAGAGAAATTAAACATTTGCTATTCTTTGAAGCAATTAAATAAGACACTATTTGTAAAATCTTTAGCACAGTGCCTGGCACACAGTAGGCCCTTAATAAATGCTTGATACCCTCTCCTTCTCTTCCTTTGCCAAGGATCACAAACCTAGTAAGTATCTGAGGCAGACTTTGAACCCAGATATTCCAAACCCCAGTTCTAGTGCTCTATTCACTGCATCAGGCTATTCAAATCTCAGGTCTGTAATTTACTACTTATGTAAATGGGCTTCAGTTTCCTTATCTCTGAAATAAGGTGTAAAAATGGACAGCAGCTAAAGTGCTTTACAATTCTACATCTGTGATCTCTGATTTCTCTGGGCCTCGTCTATGAAGTGATGGGTTGGACTAGATAGGAACTAGGGTCTTTTCCAACTCTGTCCATGATTCTGCCATCCTATGACTAACCTCTCTGGACCTCCATTTCCTCACAGCGCTCAATCTCTTCCTTTACTAATAGGAGTCACAACTCTTTTGACCTAACATAACAGCAGCAGTAGCGGTAGTAGTAGCAGTAATAGTAGTAGTAATAGCAGCAGCATATTAGTAGCAATAGTAGTAATATTCTTTTGACCTAGTTAATTATCCTCCGTGTGTTTGAACAGTACATGACAAAAGTTCTATATCCTACTTACAACACTTTTTATAAAGAAGGAAACACTGAAGGAGAAAGGCTTATTAAGAAAGAAAGGAGAAATGCTTTTCCAGCCTTCCCTTTTTTATCTCTCCTATGTGTAGAAGAATCATTCCCTTGGCTTTCTTCTAAGACTTTTAGAATTTCAGGCTTATTCAACAAAGGCATAGGAGTGGTAATGGGTAGCACTACATATATAATTATGTAAATCACATATGATAATATGTAAATTATAATATATAAATATATTATATTTATACATATATATATTTATTTATCAAAATTGACCATTGGATCTTAGCCCTCTGCCATCTTCAACTTGAGAAATCAGCTTGGCATCATGGGAAAATCATCAGACTGTTACTATGAATGAACAGGTCACTTACCTTTTCTGGGCCTCAATTTTTCTCATGTGTATATTGGAGGTAATACTAGTTGTATTGCCCATTTCAAAATGCTGTTGTAAGGAAAAAAAATTTTTTTTTCAAAATATGAGTTTTATACCATGGGGAACAATTGTAATTGGCAATATCAAAGGCGTTTACTTCTATCACTACCTCTCTTCCTCACCTCCTTAAAGACATTAGCCAAGGCCAAGGTCTCCCACTGCATCCAGGGCCATCTCCACTCATCCTGATCTATATCTTGCCACTGTACCCAGATGGCTCCCAAAGAGAGAGTGAGGCTGGTAACTTTGCACAGTCATCTCTTACTTAAATCCAATTCACTTTCATGTCATGGCATCACCTCTCTAATGTCACGGTATTCTCGGAGAATGAAGGACAAACAACAACCCCCTTTCCTAGCATCCTACTTAAATGACAGTAAATAATACCAATACTATAATGAACATCTACTACTACAGTGATATGCTATTTTCTTCCTCTCCTTTTTCTACCTTTCAATTCACCAGGGCAAAATTCTCTGTTATATCACTTTTCTCCCCATGACCATAAAAATTGTCTCTAACTTGACCATTCTGGCCAAAGGCCTTTAACATTTTTTCACAGTCCAATGATCTAATTTTCATGTGCTTTTGAAATGATCCAATATGTGAAATTATATGACAACCATATGCCCACTACAAAAAATAAACAAAGGAACCAAAAAACCAGGAGGGAGGGAACAACCTAATTATAACTAGCTTAAATAAAAGTTAATTTCTCCATGAGAATTGGAATAGACTTGAACAAAAATTGAGCCAGGTTCCATCCAAACTTTTTTTCCCCAGGCCTCTATCCTTTTTCTCAAACTTCAAAATGGATATTTTTAGCAGCTTCTATCTAGACACAATTTATTGTCAGCTTTCATGATGTGCCTTGAAGGACATCTGATGATCATGTTAGCAACATCCTTGCCAGCTTGAGACCCAGCCACAAAACCCCAGATTGCTGGAGGATTATTACTTCCTTTTTGTTTATACCACTAATCTTAAAGATGAAACTTCAGGGTTCAATGAACTCACCAATAACGACAGTACAAAGGGATGAAACTTGATGTTTCCCTTTTAATTTTATTTTATGAGTGTGAATGAGAGACTCATTCAAAGAGACATAAACTGAAGCAACTTCAATACTGTCTTGTGAGGCAACAGGCTTGATGCTCTGCTCCTAGAAACTTTGCTCTTTGCATGGCCTTTATAATATTGTAATGGTAAGGATCTTGAAGAATTATGATCATCACTTTAAAAATGACTATGATATGTGTATTGTATATAATAATAGTAACAATATCTAGTATTTATGTACTTTAAGATTGGCAAAATGCTTTACAAATATTATTGCATTTTATCCTTACTATGCCCCTGGGTGGTAGGTGCTACTTTTATCCCCATTTTTCTGTAGTTGTTCAGTTGTCCTGTTCAACTCTTCATGATCCCATTTGCAAAGAGACTGTGGTGGTCTGCCATTTTCTTCTCCAACTAATTTTACAGATGAGGAAACTGAAATAAAAAAGAGCTAAGTGATTTGCCCAAGGTCACACAGCTAGTAAGTGTCCAAGGCTAGATTTGAACTCAGGTCCTCCTGACTCCACAGCTGGCATGCTATCCACTGTACTACTTCACTTCCACACTCCCATTTTACACATGAGGAAACATAGAGGATAGATGACTTTCCCAATGTCACATAGCTAGTGTATAAAGCTAGAGTGGAAGCCAGATCTTCCAGACCCTGGATCTTGCATTCTATCCACAGTACCATCTAGCAGCCTCAGAAGTAAAGATAAAAAGACAGTGACAGAATGACTTTTATAATCTTCAAGGTCTCATTGTGTCCTCCTGATAAGTCTTAGAAATAATTAAGAGGAAGAGGAAATTATAGCCTATTCTCTACTATTTCTGCCCATCAAGATCCAGTCCAGCATCTTGCCCTTTTTGATGTTAACACCACACATTTAAAAAAAAAATTCTCCTTCACTTTTTGGTTCTTAAGAGATTGGCATTTTCCTTCCTTCTTATTGGTAAGCATGAAGGCATTTGTCTCAGTTTAGCCATGTTAATTCACCCAATACTGTCTTAATCTTGCCCCTAAGGTTAGGCACAGAAAGGAAAAATTCCATGTAAAGTCACAGGCAGCTATGAAAGAAAATTTGAAATTCACCAATATTCCTTTGATTTGGGGAAAAAATGAGAAATTCACAATTGAAAAAAAAATCTGTTCCTCCCCATACCCAACTCCATTGCTTGCTAAGTTCTATGAAGCTTTTGGCAATATATAACATATATTGAGCTCTGTGTTTTACCAAAAATGGTATCTTTACTCCCCACTTGCCACCAAATGTAGCCTGCTAATGTCTTATTGTTTAGTCTTCAAGTGCGACTGTGGCTAAAAATTCATCAACCTGCAGCCAATCTGATTGAGCTATTCCTCTCTTAGCTAGGCTTTGTCACTGACGTTGTGACCTTGGGCAAGCTACTTACCCTCTCAGACTCAGTTTTCTCAACTATAAAATTAGAGGGTTGGATTCTGTGGCCTCCAAGGACCTTTCCAACTCTCAGTCTAGCACCCTGTGTTCTGTGATCTGTGATCTGAAGCTGACAGCCATATGCTCCATCACCCAGTCTGCGTGTGATCTCTACTGCCTCCCACTCTACTGTCTCATTGAGGCATGGAGATGACCCTTGTTTCCCAAAGGCTATGCTAGGGCACCACTAACTCTTTACTGTCTGATGAACCCCTTCTCAGGGTGTTTTTAAATGCATAAAATAAAATACATAGGATAACAAAGGAAATTGATCATATTGAAATATGGTAATACAAAAGTTCATAGACTGTAATTTAAGAATACTTGTTTTAGAAGGAAAAATCATATGGGGCACCTTTATGCCTGTCATCATAGAGACTGGCCTGGTTTACCTTGGGAAAGGCATTTCCTGAGTTTAATTCTCTTTTCCTCCTAGTAATTCTTTGTGTAAAAATGTCATATGCTGGGATAAAAACTCACTATTTAACAAAAACTGCTGGGAAAACTGCAAAAGAGTATGGTAGAAATTAGGCACACACCAGCATCTTACACCCTATACCAAGATAAAGTCAAAGTGGGTACATGATTTAGATATAAAGACAGATACTATAAACAAACTAGGAGAGTAAGGAATAGTTTACCTATCAGATCTCTGGAGAAGGGAAGAATTTATGACCAAACAAGAGATAGAGAACATTATAAAATGCAAAATGGATGACTTTGGTTACATTAAATTGAAAAGTTTTTGCACAAACAAAACCAACACAACCAAGATTAGAAGGGAAGCAGAAAGCTGAGAAACAATTTTTGCAGCCAGTGTCTCTGATAAAGGCCTCATCTCTAAAATATATAGAGAACTGAATCAAATTTATAAGAATATAAGTCATTCCCCAATTGATAAATGGTCAAAGGATATGAACAGGCAATTTTCGGGTGAAGAAATTAAAGCTGTCTATAGCCAAATGAAAAAATGCTCTAAATCACTATTGATTAGAGAAATGCAAATCAAAACAACTCTGAGGTACCACATCATACCTATCAGATTGGATGGTATGACAAAACAGGAAAATGATAAATGTTGGAGAAGATGTGGGAAAATTGGAACATTAAAGCATTGTTGGTGAAGTTGTGAACTGATCCAACCATTCTAGAGAGCAATTTGGAACTATGCCCAAAGAGCTATAAAATTGTGCATACCTTTGACTCAGCAATAGCACTTCTGTGGCTATATCTCAAAGAGATCATATAAACAGGAAAAGACCCACAGGTACAAAAATATTTATAGTAGCTCTTTTTGTGGTGGCCAAGAATTGGAGATTGAGGGGATGTCCATCAGTTGGGGAATGGCTGAACAGGTTGTGGTATATAAATGTAATGGAATGTGCTATAAGAAATGATGAGCAGGCAGACCTCAGGAAAACCTGGAGAGACTTATATGAACTGATACTGAGTGAAGTGAGCAGAACCAGGAGAACATTGTACACAGTAACAGCCACGTTGCGTGATGACTGACTTTGACAGACTTAGCTCTTCTCAGCAATGCAAGGATCCAAGACAACTCCAAAAGACTCATAATGGAAAATGCTATCCACATCCAGAGAAAGAATTTTGGAATCTGAATGCAGATGGAAGCATACTATTTGCTCTCTTTTTCTTTTGTTGTTTCATTTTGTTTCTTCTTTCTTGTGGTTCCTCCCATTAGTTCTAGTTCTTCTTTACATCATGATTAATGTGAAAATATACTTAATATGAATGTATAAGTAGAGCCTATATCCGACTGCCCACCCTCTTGAGGAGGGGGGAGGAGAAGGAGGGGGAGAAAATCTTATGGAAGTGAATGCTGAAAACTAAAAATTAATTAATTAATTATATATAAAAAAAAAGAAAGACAGTACCAGGCCTCACTGAAGAGTGAAATGAGCTAACCAGGAATTCCAAAGCCAGTCAATCTAAATATTTATTTGGTGCCTGTTATATATAAAAATACCACGCCAAGTCGTTTGGGGGTACAAAAACAATAAAGCACAATTCCTTCTCTCAAAAATAAAAAAAGGTCTCATGCCCATAACTGCTCCGTGACTTCATTTTTGTCTTTGCTCCTGACACATGGTAGAAGCTTAATACATGTGCATTAAACCGAATTGAGTGGAAGCAAATCTGAGGCAGGCTCTAAGCATTCAGTAACTGTATGATGAATGGGCTGCTTTCCCGTGTGGGAGAATGTCCTTGGAGAGCTTTTGGGGAATTCTGTCATCTTTCCCTTTTCCAGCTCTCTGATCCATAAAAGAGAATTCACAACTGGCTTGAATTTTCTCCTAAGAAAGGACTTATCAAATGGTATCAAAAGGAGTATGACTTTTTTATAAATTCCCTAACTTTTTATTTAGGGCACTGGATTCGAGTCAGGAGCCCCAGGTTTTCATCCTGACTCCGCCAACAATTAAGTATGTAACCTTAGGCCAGTCCCTTCACCTCTGTAGGACTGTTTTCTTACCTGTGCAATAAGGGGACTGGTGCCGTAGAATGCAAGTTTCTTCCTCAGCTAAGAGGGGATAGAGTCAGGAAGACTTGAGTTCAAATCCAAGCTCAAACACTTACTAGCTGTGTGACTCCGGGTAAATCATTTCAACTCAGTCTCTCCCATTTTTTCTCAATTGCAAAATGAGGTTAATATAGCATTTAGCTCATAGAATTGTTGTGAATATTAAAGGAGGTAATAGATGTAGAGTGCTTAGCACAGTGCCTAGTACATGGTTGTTTCTTAGTTGTATTCGACTCTTTGTGACCCCATTTGGGGTTTTCTTGGCAAAGATATTGAAGTGGTTTGTCATTTTCTTCTCCAATTCATTTTACATATGAAGAAACTGAGGCAAACGGGGTTAAGCGACTTGCTCAGGATCACACAGCTAGTAAGTGCCTGAGGCCAGACCTGCACTCAGGAAGATGAGTCTTCCTGACTTCAGGCTGGCACTTTATCCACTGGACCACCAAGCTGTTTCTAGTAGGTACTTAATAAATGCCCTTCTTTTCCTCCCCTTTGAGGGGAGGGACTATTTTCACATGGTACAATGCTTTGTACATAGTAGGCACTCAATAAAGGTTTGTTGGATTGGATTGGATTATACTAGTTGATCTCTAAAGCCCTAGATGGCTCCAATTAGCACCTACCTCCCAGGGTTGTTGGGAGAATTAAATGAGATGAGAATTGTAAAGTTCTTAGCAGTGGCTTTAGAGACAGCTTAGAGAGAGTTCTGTCTCCAAGATAGGATGATTTTATGACTTCCCAGTAATTTGGCAATTACTTTAAAAACAACCCCCCCCCCCCCCCCACCAATGGTGGAAATGCCTTCTGAATCTAAATCAGTAATTCAGAACTCTATGCCCTTAATGCTATCTTTCACTCTCGCGAATTTCCTTTCAGGTTCACTCTCAATAACCGAAACCTTGGCCGAATTGTGACGATAGCAGAGCCATTTAACACTGAGTTCCAGCTCTGGCAGGTATGAATCTAAAATATTGTCCAACATTCGTCACTTTCAAAGATAGCCTGGACTAATCGTCTATTGAATTTCCTCCATGCAATGTCGTAGAGTTAAATATGGTGAGGGCAATAGATGGGGAGACCGTAGAAAATATAGATTCTTTTTTTTTTCTATTTGGAAAAACCATAAGGCAATGATACCACAAGGTATTTGGTATACCAGAAGGCAAAAATCTAAGGTCTCAGAGCCCTTAAAACAGCTCTATGGGGCTACTTAGGTTGCTAAGGAGCTCTGGGAGATACGACCCTTTTGCTCTGGGGTGATTTGTCTAAGATTGGATTCCATTTAGACTTCATGCCTTTAGTGTTTCAAAACCAAAGGTTTAAATCTCGTAACTCCTCATTGGTAAAAATTTTCTCCTTCTCTCCCTTCTTTTCTCTCTCTCTCTCTCTGTTTCTCTCTCTCTGTCTTTCTCTCTTTGTCTCTCTGTGTCTGTCTCTGTCTCTGTCTGTCTTTCTCTCTGGTGGAAGGGAGAAAAAGAACTTTGGGACATGTTTATTCTGAGAAACAAAATTTTGAAAGTTTTATATAATTATTGGAATTAGAACCGTATGTTTTATTATTGTGTTGAGGATTACAGTCACTGTGGTTCCAGGGATAGACTCTTTGTGTGTTTGGGGAACAAATGAGAACATGCCTAAAAGGGGGTTAGGGATTTGGAATCCTGAAGGATCATTTTAAAACGCTCTTAGCCCCTGAAGTAAGAAATCCTCAAAACAGTGAGTTGAACACTAGACAGGGACATAATGGAAAAAACATTGACTCTGGAATTAAAGGCTTTAGGTTCAAATCCTGCCTCTGATAGTTACTACCTTTGTGACCTTAGGCAGGTCACTTAATATCAGTGGGCCTTACCTTTCCCATCTGTAGAATGTGTGTGTGTGTGGGGGGGGCGTGGTATGACCCTGAAAGTCTTAACCATGTAAGATGACCAGGAAAGTCTTTTTTCATCTATGATCCTTTGAAATCCAAACCCCACTTTTATGATCTGCATTTGAATTATGACTGTCACTCCTTCTGTGATTTGGGAGTGAGTCATTCAATCTCCATGGAGCTCGTTTTCCCTCTGTAAATGCAGAGTTGGGCTAAATGGTTTCTGGCATCTCTCGCAATTCTAGATTTATGTTCTATCCTAGAGATAAAATTTACCAGGGAGAAGTTGCCCCAGGATAGAAGTAAAGGACCTGAACACATGCACTCAAATTTCAGCAACCAATAGAAACCAGAGATGGGCATGCTCACCTGTGAGGTGCAACGTGCCATCATGTATACTATAGAGTTGCTCGGGGGTCAAAGACTTGGGAAGTATTGCTCCAAAAGGATGAATCTCAACTTGGAAACTGGACTTGGAGGTCTATGCATGGTGGGCCATACATAGATTCTATGGCAGAAGGGATCGAGAGTTGCTGAATTGGCGTCCTCAGGATGAGTTGTTGTTGTTTAAATTCTTCCTCTTTCTTTTCTAGATACAGACCTTTTTTAATAAATACCCTGAAGCTGGAGCAGGAGCAGCTTCTCGAGAGAATGTTCTGGAAACAGTGAAGAATAACATTGAGTGGTTGAAACGTCACAGAGAGGACATTAAAGAGTGGCTGCTTTATGCTACCTCTAGCAATAGCTAAGGAATTTAAAATATATTTTAATTTTATGAATTCATTTTTCCTTCCATTAAGCATTTAGGAGGCTGATTTCAGAAATACTATGGCTATAGACTAAAAGCACAAATACTACCACTTGCCAGGGTGTGTGTGTGTGTGTGTGTGTGTGTGTGTGTGTGTGTCTTTTGAAAAGGTTTTTTAAAAAATCCCCCTTTGTTTATGAGGAAGATACTAGCAGAGTATTGTATCAACTCAGGGATTCCTTCTGAGTGTACTTTATAGGAGATCCTTTACACATTGAAGAGAATTTAATAGTCATTTAATGTCTTTAAGGATCATTCTTTACATCTTAAACCTGTGGGGGAAAAGGAACATTTTAGTCTTAGCTTTTACATTCTTAGGACCAAAGAAACACCACTTAATCTTCTCTCCTGATAGATTTTTAAAGTTTAAATACCGGCACTTGAGGGACCAATATCACCATCTTAATCTTTGTTTTATTATTCAGAATCCTACAGACCTAATTTCATTTTATTCACATTTGTCTTACTACTTTAAATCCTGTCAAAGTAACTAGAGCTTAAGTCAGACTCAATGAGTGCATGAATTAGCCGGAACAGTAAGACGACAGTTGCCTTCACTTTCTACAAAATCAACACGAGAACTCTACCTTCCTTTTTCAAATAAAGATGAAAATTTACCTAAAAAAAATCACTATTTCCAAATGTCATTTTTATTCTTGGCCAAATGGTTGCTCAGACTTCTACAAATTCAGACATCTACAAAAATAGACTGCAAAGTCAAATGTCTGTCCATTTCACAAACAAGAAGACATTTCAATCACTTAGGAACATAGATTGAGAGCTTGAAGGGGATCTCTAAATCCAAGGTTATCTACTTCAACCTTCTCATTTTACAGATAAACTAAAGTGGCTTGCCCCAGATCATTCAGGTAGTGATTGGAGGCAGAATTTGAACCCAGAATTTCCAGCTCCAGAGTGAGTCTTCTTCTGAACTCTTCCTCCAAGAGCAATGTGAAGTTGGAAGGAATTTTACAATTTGTCTTGCCGCACATAGCTCGATAGCAAGGTCCTGAGACAAATCAGCTTCTCAAAGCTTCATGTGGTTCTTGCCCCTCATAAAATTGTTATTATTGTTGTTCAGTCATTTTTTTTTTAGTCACATCCAATTCCTCGTGACCCCATTTGGGGTTTTCTTGGCAAAGATACTAGAGTGGTTTGCCATTTTCTTCTCCAGCTCATTTCACAGATGAGGAACTGAGGCAAGTGGGGTTATGAGACTTGTCCAGGGTCACACAGCTGTAATGTCTGACGCTGTATTTGAACTCAGGTCCTCCTGACTCCAGGGCTGGCACTCTATCCACTGCGCCACCTAGCTGTCATAAAATTGCTCATATATAATTTCATTTGAATCTCATAACCTAGTGAGGGAAGTAACATAGATATTATTTCCATTTTGCAGATGAGAAAAGGGAGAGATCAAGTGATTTGCCTATGCTTACACAGCCAATAAGCATCAGAGGCAGAATCTGAATCCAGGTCTTCCTACCCCAAAGTCCTGTGCTCTATATCTGGTTCATCACATTCCCTTTCTAGGAATATGTGATGAGAAAGAACCAGACATATTTCTATCATTTGAATAGGTTTAAATATCAAGAATGCATTTGAAATGGCCTCTGACTGATGGGATCACATTTCAAATTCAGCGTAATGAAAAGCAGCACCATAGTATAGTGTGGCAGTCACAAAATACTGCAAACAAAGATTGCAAAGTCAGCCCATGCAACCACTACCCAAAGCACAAGTTCCCTCTGTCACATACCTACCAAATACAAACATGGTCATCTACTTTCTGCTTGAATACCTCCTATGACAGGTAACTCACTAGCTCCTGAAGCAGCCCATTCCACATTTAGACAGTGCTAGTTGCATTCTATGGGCAGCCAGGCAGTGCAGTGGATAGAACACTGGGCCTGGAGTCAAGAAGACTTGAGTTCAAATTTGGTCTCATACACTTACTAGCTATGTGACCCTGGGCAAATCATTTAATCTCTGTGCATCAGTTCCTTCATTTGAAAAATAGGGCTAACAAAAACATATACCTTACCAGGTTGGGTGAGGATAAGATAAGAAGAGTAAAGCACTTTGCACACCTTAAGGTTAGCTATAGAAATGCTATTTCATTATCATTAGTAATTATTATTATTAATAAAAATTAATAATTACATTGTGGGCACTTTCCTTAGGACATGCCCCAGTTAAACCATATTCTCCCTAAAATCTGGTGTGTGCTGCCTAAGGTGGTCTAGCGTTAGCTTCTTAGTTTTCTCCTCCCTCTCCTCATTCTCGTTAAATACCCTGGGACCATGTATTCTTTATCACTGTCCTCTTGCGAACTTCATTTCCTAACAGACATGGCTTGACTCAAAGACAGGCAAAATACCAAAAAGATTTTCAGCTTGCAATTTCAAATCAAGACTAGAGAAAGGATGAAAAAGAAGCAAATTTGGCAGAACTTTTGATCTTTTAAAATTATTCTTAATTGCTTTTTAAAAAGAAAACACATGATGAATCATAAAATACTAGCTGATGTCCAAAGTTGGCAGGTTGACCTTGACCATTAATGAGGATTAGAGCCCCAACTTCAAATCTTAACCATAATCAGAAGCAGTATTACAAGTTCTTATGTTGGTTCATTTGGACAAATAAGGAAGCGGGATGGTTTACCCTAGCTTTTTATTGAGGGGTGGAGGAAGAGGGAGGGGAAGGAGGAAGTAGCTGTTTTCCAGCCTTCCTAAAATGAAATGGGAGGGAATTTTGCTTCAGTTCTCTTCAGGGCATACTGAAACTGAAAAAGCACTCTTTGGGGTCACTGTGGTCCTCGTTAATCAGCATGACAAAAATCTGTGCATACTTTGACAGAAATCAGCAGAACTGCCACTCCCTGAGTGAGCAGGATCTACTAAGGAAAAAATGTTGTGAGGGACCAATAGCCAGAGCCATGGCCAGCACATGCATTAGAAACTCTGACTTTGTGATGATACTCAGGGGAAAAAAAATCCTGCGATGTTTCATTTCCAAAAGCAATAAATTTATTCACAAATTAAAACTATGAGCTTCCAAGATTAAACTAGATGGAGGGCTTCATGACATGAGGAATGGGTTACCTTGCAAAATGTGTTCTTGTAGCAAAAAAGTTCTTGCTCCTTCCAGTGAGTTAACTCCCGAATTCCAAATCACTGCCATGGTGTCAAGCTGACATTGAGCAGGGGGTGTGTAGCTAATAAAAGAGAGCTTTAGAGACAAATAGGAGCAGATGTTATAAATATGATGAAGTTCATGCATCTAGGGTACCCCTTCTCACAAGTAGGGGCCCCCAGAAAAGTTATCTCAAGTTCAAAATGCATTTGCTCAAAACCAGAGCTCATAAGCCCCCATGGAAGCGTTTACTTATACTAATCAGACAAAGGACACAATTAAGGCATTTGATAAAATTGTATAAGGAGTTGGGAAAGAACATTTTGCCTATGAGTCAGGGTCACATTCTCCCACAAATACACATAGTCTCAGTAGTAAGAATGGATGCACCTAGGGAATCTTCATGGAGGGGTCACATACATAGTGAACATGTATAATCAGGGAGGGCATATACATACAGGGGCAACACAGGTCTCTGACATGGCAGGGTCACCAATATCTGAGTTATTTAATTGCCCTGCTCTCTGGTGGTCTTGCATGGCTTATCTTCACTGACAGTCATGTAGTCCCAACCAGGCATGAGTCAGCTGGTCTCTGCTATTCATTTCTAAAGGGTGATCTCATAATCATAAAGGGTGATCACATATTCCATTAGTCACATGATCATAGTTTTGCTACGTACTTCCAGCTTCTAACTACAGCTAGAAAGTTTTTTGTTTTATTTTTTTAGGGTGCCACCTATTCCTCACAGGATGAAGAGTGATTTTTATCATTTTCTCTTTTAGAGTCCAGAGACTTAAACTTTAGCTTTTTTAAGGATGAAGGTAGAATGCTTCACACAGATATCAGACTATGGAAAAATTCTTAGCTGCTTTTATCCCCATATGGAGGGTGTGTCACTTCCCAGAGCCCTACCCATCTGGGACATTTCTCCGTAGAAGGAGAATTTTCACCTCTGGGAGCCAAGCTCTTATGAAATGCAGAACTTGTCGTTCATTCATTCCACAAGTATTTATTAAACACGATCTATGTACTAGACACTGTGCTAGACACTCACTAGAGATAGATAAAAATAAAAGATTCCTTGTCCTCAGGGAGCTGATATTCAGTTTTAGGAAAATAACATGCACACAGATAAGTAAATACAAAGCAATTGGGGGAGAGAACTGACAATCCTAGGTGAGGAGTACATCATGACAGGAGATAAAGGAGTTAACTGGATAAATCATGAAGGAAGTTAGAGACTCTTAGAGGCACAGATGAGGAAGGAGTGTATACTCAGCATAAGGTAACAGTCTACACAAAGACAGGGAAATGGGAAATAGAACATGTATAAAGGACAACAAGGAAAACATTTTGGTTGGAACTAGAAGTGTCAGCTAGATGGAGTCCATAAGTACTTATCTGTTTGTTTTTTAATTCCTTATGGCTTGGCTGAATCTCCATCCTTTGTCTCAGACAAACATCTGACTTATGGCTAGATATTCCCAAGAACCTTTGGTTTCCTGAGAAAATGAAAAGACGAGGGGTGTCGCAAGAACAAAAGTCCCTTAGGTGGATCTACACCAAAGCATTATTCTCCACATAATAATAAATAAACTATGTTATAGGCACTGTACTAAGTACTTTACAAATACCTCATTTGAGCCTTACAACAACCATGGGAGGTAGATGCTACTGTTATCCCCATTTCATTTCATTTTATTTATTTATTTGCTTGGGTTTTTTTGATGAGGCAATGGGGTTAAATGGCTTGCCCAGGGTCACACAGCTACTAAGTGTCATGTACCTGAGGCTGGATTTGAACTCAGGTCCTTATCTACATTTTATAAATGAGAAAACTTAAGAAAATAAAGGTTACATTATTTGCCCAGAGCCACACAATGTGTCTGAGACTGGATTTGAACTCATGTCTTCCTAACTCCAGGCCTATTCTACTGACTCAAAAATAATTAGAGAGCCTTTGACACAGAGACTCCACAGTGACCATGCTTTACCACTAGGTGGTACTCCTAGCCAATAACCTGATCCTGTTCATCAGGATCCCCTCACCCTGCTAATTAGGACAGTGTACCTTGCTGAGGGGGATGCTGGAAGAGTATCAACCTCTTTATGGTTCTCTAAGGATAGAAAGCCCTTTATGTCTCAGCTCCATTTCTATCCAGATGACCACTGTTCCACTTTTTCCTTTGTATTCCAGAGCATTTTACATACTGCATGCCAAATAGCAGTTATTTAATAGATGTTTGTTGTTTGATTAGTTCATTGATTTGCCCCCATATCTTCTTGACTCCAAGGCTAGGCACCTGTCCATTATACCACCTTGTCATCTCTTACCCTGACAATAATTAGAGGGATTTGAAATGCCACTTTGACTCACCAAGAAGTAAATTGTCAATTGGCTAAAAGGAGGTTTGATTAATTTAAAAAAATATATAGATTGCATTTATTGGTTTGTAACATGCAACCACCCCAACTTGTCCTATAATTTTCCTTTTTCTATTGCCTCACCAAGAGAGTGACAACATGCCTAATAACTTCAAAGAAAATAGGCAGGTGACAAGGGAATATCTTAGACCAGGGATGGGGAACCTGCAGCCTTAAGGTCACATGTGGCCTTTTGTTGTGTAAAATTTGGATTCAGACAAAAGGCCACACTTAAGGATCTAGAAGCCCACATGTGGCCAAGGCCCTCAGGTTCCCCACCCCTGACTTCTCAGCAATACAATGATCCAAGATAGTTCCAATGGACTCATGATGAAAAATGCTATCTACTTCCAGAGAAAAAACTGATGGAGCTTGCATGCAGATTAAAGCATACTATTTTTCATTTTCTGTATTTTTTTTCATGATTTGTTTTTCTCCTTTGGGTCTATGTCTTCTTTCACAGCATGACTAATATGGTACTATGTTTTGCATGATTGAATATGTATAATGTATAACAAATTGCTTACTGTTGGGGGGCAGGGAGGGAGACAAAAAATTTGGAACTGAAAAAATTTTTTAAATGAATGTTAAAAATTGCCTTTACATCTAACTGGGGAAAAATAAAATATTATTTTTTTTTAAAAATACCTGGCTTCAAGTCCTTCCTCTAAACCTTACTTCAAAAATTAGGGTAATGATGCCTTTTCACTACCTTGCCTCACAGGGCTAGCATAAGGAAAATATTTTGTAAGGTCTAAAGGGCTTTATAAATGTGAACTAGTGATTATTATTTTGCTACTGCTCAACTCAAAAATATTCAGTGGCTCCCTGATGCTTAATGAATAGAATCAAGGCTAACATTGAAGACCTCAAATTTATTTCCACCATTTCCCTTCCTGTCAAAACAACTCTTCTATCAATAGTAGAGTAGTTAGAAGATGAAGTTGGGCTTTAAGATAATGAGTTCTGCTTCAGATATGTTTAGTTTGAGATGTCTACTAATCATCTACTAGTATGAGATGTCCAATAAGCAGTTAGAGATGTGATACTGAATGTCAGCGTAAAGGTAGGAGTTAAAAAAAAATCTAAGAATCATTGATATAGAGGTGATAATTAAACCTGTAGAAGCTAATGAAATCACCAGGAGAAATAGTATAAAGGGACAAGAGAAGATGACTTAGGACACAGGCTTGGGAAACATTCACAGTTTGTGAGTATGACTTGGATGTAGACCCAGCAAAGGAGACTGAGGAGAGGTCAAACAGGAAAGAAAAGAACCAGGAGGAGAGGGTGGCAGTGCCAAAGACTGATGAGAGGTCAAGAAGGATAAGGATTGAGAAAAAGCTATTTGATTGATCAGTTTAAGAGATCATTGGTAATTTGGAGAGAGCAGTTCAGTTGAATGATGAGGTCAGAAGTCAGACTGCAAATAGTTCAGAAAAGAGTGAGGAAAGGAAATGGAATTATCAATTGTAGGTGGCTTTCTCTTGGAGTTTAGTCATGAAGTGGAAGAGAAATATAAGATAATAGCTAATAGGGATAGATAGATGAAGTGACAGTGTTTTAAGGATGCAGTACATAAGGGTGTGTTTGTGACATCATCTACCTCAAAAAACAAAAACAAAACAAAACCAAAAACTTGCTCCTCTTTTGAACTTCCCTATTATTGTTAAATGGGCAGGTAGGTGAAAGCATCTAGGTGGTGTAGTGGATAGCATGCTGGGCCTGGAGTCAAGAACACCTGAGTTCAAATCTGGCCTAAGAGACTTACTTGCTGTATGACCTTGGGCAAGTCACTTAACTCTATTTGCCTCAGTTTCCTCATCTTCAAAATGAACTGGAGAAGGAAATGACAAACCACTCTAGTATCTTTGCCAAGAAAATGGCATCATGAAAAGTTGGACAAGCCTGAAATGACTGAACAACAACATATTATTATTGTCAAGGGTACGACCATTATCCTATTCAGCCAGACTCTCAGCATCAGTGTCATACTTAACTCCTCATTTGTACTTAGCCCCCATTTATAATCTATTACCGAGTCTGGTATTTTCTCCCTTCACAGCATCTCTCATATGCTTCCTCTTCTTCTTTTTCTTCTTCTTTTTTTTGTGAGGCAATTGGGGTTAAGTGACTTGCCCAGGGTCACACAGCTAGGAAGTGTCAAGTGTCTGAGGCTGGATTTGAACTCAGGCCCACCTGCCTACAGGGCTGGCTCTCCATCTACTGTGCTACCTAGTCACCCCTTCTTCCTCTTCCTTTGGCTCACATAGCTACCTCCCTGATGCAGGTCCTTATCACATTATTCCTAGACTATTGCAATAACCTTCTGGTTGGTTAACTTTCTCAAGTTTCTCCATAGTCTACTCCATCTGTCAGAAAAGGAACCAATACACAGGGAGAGACTGAAAATTAGTGAAACAGTGGTGATGATAGAGGAGGCAGTCTCCTGGAGAAGAAGGGATAAGATGAGGTCAAGAAATCATGTAGAGTAGTATACTTTGTCATGAAGAATGACCATTTTTCATGTGAGATGGGGTTAAGGAGTAAATAACAATGTAGGGCATTTGAGTGATGTGAAATGAGGAGAGGGGAAGAGAGAGTTCTTGATAAATGGCCTTAGTTTCTTTTGGTGATGTATATGGTCACTTCTTTGTGACCCAAGGTCTTCAGCCGGGAGAGGATTTGAGAGAAAAGGTCTAGAGTAGCTATTGTAATGAGTAAATTTGAGAATTGTAAAAGGATTGCCTTGCAATGGAGAGGACCCAGTTGAGATGGTCATGGACTCAATCAGTATGGTCTCATGGTACAGTGCCAAAGTGAATTTCCTAGCAATCTAGTTATGTAGAGGCCAGCATTTCATATCACATTCAAAGGTAAGGTCCAAATGAATATATGACAGATTTTTAAAATCAAATCATAAACAAATTAAAGGAGCAAGGAAGAAAATATCTTGTATACCAATGGATAGGTGAAGAGTTTATTTTCAAGCAAAGAATAAAGAGGATTATAAAAGATCAAATTCTTAATTCTAATTACATAAAATTAAAAAGGCTTTGCACAAAAAATCCAGTGCCAGTAAATTTAGAAGGGAAACAGTTAACTGGCAAAAAAGAAAAACTTTGCAGAATTTCTCTGATAAATTTCTAATATCCAAGATATATAAGGAAGTAAAAATTTATAAGAACAAGAAGTACTTACCACAATAAAAAATGGCCAACCAATATCATTAGACAGTTTTCAAAGTAAGAAATCCAACCTATCAACAATAATACGGAAAAAAAAATGTCCTAAATCATTAATAGATGAATGCAAATACAAACAACTCTGAGGTTCCACCTCACACATCAGATTAGCAATGAGGACAAAGAAACAAAAAAGGACAATTGTTAAAGTTGCTATAGGAAAACAGGGACATGAATGGATTGGTAAATCTATGAACTGGCCCAGTCATTCTGAAAAACAGTTTGGAACTACACCTCCAAAATCACTAAACTGTGTGAGCCCTTTAACCTAGCAAAGCCTATTTAGGCCTGTATCGTTCAACTGAACTGCTCTCTCCAAAAGAAAGAAAAAAGAGACTCATATATACAATACACATATCTGGAGACCATTTCCCTGGAATAATCAAAGTTTGCCTATATCCAGTTCTAAAAGAAAAACTGGACAAAAATATCTCCTGAAATATATTTCCCAAATTAAAAAAAAACTGTAATTGGATGCAAGAAAAATACCATTCAAGTATTTTGAAATTCTTTTGGATACCAAGAGATTATAATTATGTTAGAGATTGTCATTTTATAGGGCTGAATTTGGAGTTAGGAAGACCTGAGTTTAAATCTGGCCTCAGACACTTATTAAGTATGTGACCCTAGACAAGTCACTTAAGCCCTGTTTGCCTCATCTTATTCCTCTGTAAAGTGGAGTTAATAATAGCACCTCCCTTCTGGGGTTTTTGCAAGGATAGAAAATTATATTTATAAAATATGTTGGAAACCTTAAAACACTATATAAATGCTAGCATTAATTTGTATATTTTCCTCTGATTTGCAATCAATTCTCTGGTATAAATCTACCTGTTACTTTTCCAATTCTACTTGCAAAGATTTAAATATAATATTATTTTCATATCATAATTAAGAAGAGCTTTAAGAATGACAATACTCACCATGATAGAGGTCATAGGAATGGCCACAGTAAGCATTTTTTTAAAATTACAATTGACTGCAACTCCCTTTATATTCCTTCATAGAAGATGTGGATATGGTTTTGGTGAATCATACCTGGTCCTATTGTATTCAAGTAGTCAGTAGAGTTTATTTTGGTATTTCTCAAAGCTCTGAAGGCCAAGCAGTAAAACCAGTGTTTCTTGTTTCCATTGAATTAAGTCTTGACATGACAATGATTCAATCATGTTTTTCAGTTCTGGCCAATTTTCTGTGGTCAAAAAGAACCAGAAATATACTAAAGTAATACTGCTGTGGACATGCCCTACCGAACACCAGTAAGAAAGAGGAAATAAATGAGGAGTTCAGGAAACAAAAAGATCTGAGAATCACTAAGATCAAACAAATCACAAGCCTGACATGAAGTCATGATATAGATGGAATGTGGGACTTCAGTGGATCTGCTTGTTATCTATGCCAAAAGCAGAGTAGTTTATAAAATATTAATTTCTCTTGATGATAAATTCCTTGTCATCAGTGAAGAGGCTAGAAGGATGAACTGATTCAAATAAGATGAAGTATTATAGACACAAATGAAAAGTCTGACACTTGGGTTCCAAATATCAATTGCAGAAGCACAGGATGGGGAAGGATGATTAGACATTTCATGTGAAGAAAGATCCTGAGGCTTTAATGGAGCAGTAGTGAAATAGGCATCAACTATGACCTGGGAGCCAAGAAAGGTTAGCAAGAATCTTAGGCTTGTACCAAATTAAATCAACTCTGAGTTTCCACCTCATACCCATCATATTGGTAGGTATGACAAAGAAGGGGAAAATTACATTTTAAAGGGTTTCAAGAAAACAGGTATACTAACGAACTGTTCATGGGGTTGTGAATTCATCCAGTCACTCTAGAAATCAATTTTGAGAACTATAACCCAAAGGTCACTAAACTGTGCATGCTATATGTGCAGTGATGCCATTACTAGGATTATTCTCTCAGAAGGTTAAGGAAATAGGAAAGAGACAAAAATCTATAAAATTATTTATAGCAGCAGAGAACTGAAAACTCATGAGATGGAACTCAAAAGGATACCTTTGAGGAACTCGAAGGAATAGCCCATTTATTGGGGAATGGCTTGAACAAGAAATGCATCATAAGAAATGATGAGATGTATGGTTTCTGAGAAGCCTAGAAAGATTTCTATGAATTGATGTAGAGTGAAGTGAACATAAAGAATGAAGAGAAAAAATATGCAATAATAATATTACAAAGAAAAACAACTTTGAAAGACTTCAGAACTTGAATCAATGCATTGGTCAACTATGCTTCTAGAAGACTCACAATGATGTGTGCTTTTAACTTCTTGACAGGGAAGATGCGGAATAAGACATATTGTTGGGAATTTATTTTTCTTGATTATGCATACTTGTTAAAAGAACTTTGTTTTCCTTTTTCTTTTCCAGAGGAGAGAGAAGGAGGAAAAGGGCATAGTGTAGGTCAGCAAAAGGGAGAAAAAAAAAAAGAAGGAAAGGGGAAAAAAAAGAAAGAAAGAATAGGGTAATCGAGGAATTTATTTGGGAAGTTGCCTTCCAACTCTGACTTTCTGTGAACATTACCACATAAAATACTTAGAAACACCTCAGAGCATCTGTTTTCAGGTAAAATCTCTAGGGTGTATGTGTGTGTATGTGTGCCAAGGTTTTAAGTAATATTCCATGAAATACTTCATAACAAAGTCTGGATTTTCAAAAGATATCATCTTGAACAAAAGTAGGTTCAGATTTGGGAAAACAAAACATAAGATTTGGGGAAATTTGTTTAACTGAGCAGTGGTATGCATAATTACTATATTATACTATAATTATACATAATTATGCAACATTACTATAACATAATTATTTGACCTTTGAATGCAGATTTTATTGTCTAAAATATTTTTCCTTTATTTAACATCTATGAATAACCTTATCATGTCGGATATGATCTTGGCACTCAATTCTCTCTTTATTCTTATTGCTTTCATAATATTCTCCTTCCATGCCTCTTTCTCTTAGAATTGGATATGAGCATTCCTTCAAAGTTTTGCTCATGTTCTACCTTCTACTGTCTACACAGTATTCTTCCTCATCTCCCTGGCTTCTAGTGCTCTCCTACTCACCTCAAAAATGTACATTTTGTTATTTCAAATATATTTTGTATATACTTTTTATGTCTCTCTACTAATATTATGCATGCTCCCTGAGACCAGACAGGTTTCATTTTTGTCATTGTCTTCAGCATCTAGCACAACACCTGAAACAAAGTAGCCACTTAGTAAATGTTACTTGATTGGTTTTTATTCATAGTATTACAGATTACAAAGAGATAACATTTAAAATGCTGACTTAACATGTGCATATGGAATATTGATAGTCCTGTGCATTAAAAGTCTCCATGGGCTCTGTTGAAACTTGTAATCAGTTACTTTTCAGACTTCAGCATTCTGCTAAATGCAGTGGTCAACCATGGAACCATAGTTCCACAGTACTGATGATGAATCATCCTACCCACCTCCTGAGAGAGAGGGGATGGATTCAAGATGCCAAATGACACATATATTTTCAGATAGCAGTTTTTTTTTCTTGGTGAGGCAATTGGGGTTAAGTGACTTGCCCAGGGTCACACAGCTAGTAAGTATCAAGTGTCTGAGTCAAATTTGAAATCAGGTCTTCTTGACTCCAAGGCTGGAGCTTTATCTACTGTGCTACCTAGCTGCCCCTATATTTTCAGACAGAGTCAGTGTGTGGATTTACTTTGCTGGACCATGCAAATTTGTAACAAGGGTTTTCTTTTTTAAATTTTTTTTCAATTGTGATTGTAGAAGAGAAAAGGGAAGTAGAACTAAGGATTTCCACCTCCTCCCCCCAACAAAAAAAAAAGAAGCAAAAAAAGGTTGTTGAAATATTTTTGAAATGCACAGAAGAAAGGTCAGAAGGAAACACAGACAAGCAGGAAAGCTTTGAAAGACATGTGTTGAATTCATTATGTACTTAAAAGGAAAAACAAGCTGTATGTGATAGAGACATACAGTTTTGTGTACAGTATTGTTTTTCTATTCTACTTTGTAAATGGAAATTCTTGATTTATATGATGTTTATTATGTTCAGAATAAAAACAAATTAAACAGTACCTGTATCCCAATGTTTTGGCATGAAGCTCCATGGCAAACAAAGTTGATACCAAATAAGAAGCCTCTAAAAACAGTTCTAAATAATGTTAATGTTTAGAAATATAACTTAGTATTATATATGGACGTCTGGCAATGTAGCTAGGTGGGGCAGTAGATCAAATATGGACATGGGGTCAGGAAGACTGACACTAGCTGTATGACTGTGGACAAGTCAATTTGTCAGCTTCAATTTCTTCATATGTAAAATGGGACAATAATAGCTCCTAGCTCCTAGGTTTTTGTGAGGACTAAATGAGATAATGTTTACAAAGAGTTTTGTAGACCTTAAAAAGCTATATAAATCCTAGCTATTATTTTTATTATCATTATTACTGTTTTATTTCTCACAGGGATTTATTTTGTTACTTCTGGGAAATCACTTCATATTATTGTTATTCAGCTATCTACTCAAAGTAAAATGGTGTCTATTCACTATACTAACCCCATTTTTTCACTCTTAATAATTTATATGTAATCTTTTCATCATTGAACTACTTGTATTCCAGTTTCCTAACCTTTCTCAATCATTCAAGGAGCTGTAGAAGAAAAATTTTCTGTCTCAAAAGGTTAAAAATTAATCTTTTCAAAGTAATTTGATGCACTAATTACCATTTGGGTTGAACTTGGAAATCATATTAGAGATGAGGAAATAGGGATTGAACCTGTGATTTTAGCAGTTTCGGGAACTCCTAGATGAGGGAGCTCCCACTGCTATTATTAATTGGTAACATTTTTCCCTCTGAATTAATGGGAAGACAATATTACCATGTTATATAGAGGATTATTTGCTTCCATCTTTTTATAATGGGATACCAACCCCAAAAGCCAATAATATGTAGTCAAGATTTTATTAATCTTCCCAGAAATGATGGTGTATACCTGTAATTTCTACTTGTAAAAGCTAAGGCTGATGGATCACTTAAGTGAGGGGCTAAAGCCAAACAGATGTTCAAACTAAGTCTGGAATCAATATAACGATCCCTACATGGCAGGGGACAACCAGGTTGCCTAAGGAGGAAGAAACCAGCCCAAGTCAGAAAGAAAGCAAGCTAAAGCTTCTGCACTGTTGAGCATTGGAGTTGGGCCCATGAGTAGCTGCTGCACTACCAGATACAGAGACCTAGTGTCTGTCTGTATGTGTGTATGTATACGTATATACATACATATATGTGTATGTGTGTATATGTATACACGTATGGATGTATAGGCATGTACATGTATGTGTGTATGTATACATGCATGGATATATGCACATATAAAAATAATTCTCTGTGTGTATATATGCACACATACATGTATACCTAAACACATACATAATATATACACACATACATGCGATATAGCTTATATTTCTTTTGCTAACATTGAAATCCTAAATGATTGGGAATATCCTGCCTAAGTTCTTCTTAGCGTTTACATTGAATATAAGACTATTTTGATTTCCTCTTCTGAATATGTTTGCAGTATTGTGATAGGTTCCATGTGCCCACCCAGACGCGATAGTGAGTCAGACATAGGTCTCTTCAAAAATTAGTTTTGTTGGCTAAATTCTGGTACGTATAACTGGACTCTTGCCTCAAACATATGTGTGTATAAGTGTGGTTGTATATTTATTTATGTTTTTTCTGGTAGCATTTTTTTTAACCAGTTAACATAGCAGAAAGTATACTAGTTAAGGGTCAGTGGGTAGGAGGTATAGGGAGAAATAAGTATTTCTCAGCTGGCACATTTTAGTTCAGTTATTGCTAAAATAAATCCAGGAACAAAATATGAGAGACATTAGATTTATGTATGGAAAACTCATTTTCACCTACACAGCCAGGAGAGTAATAGCTATATGACTTCCTGACCCAAAAGACTGCTCTGTCAAATAGTGGAAAGAGGTTCAGAAATTCAAATCATGGGTTCAATGAAGACCTAGGTTCAAATCCCACCACTATCACTTACTCCCAATGTGGTCTTGGGCAAATCACTTTAATTCTTTAAGCTTTAATTTCAAATGTTCATATGAACTATTTGTGCCCTACCTGTGGTAGAGCCTTTTGAGCTCATATTGGTCTAACCAGCCACAGCCACAATGAACACATTGTAGTTTGACTGTGACATAATGATGTCATTTTGATCCTCTTCAAGAGCGGACATCAAGCGCCAGGTTCAAATCCCACCACTATCACTTACTCCCAACGTGGTCTTGGGCAAATCACTTAAACTCTCTAAAACTCAATTTCTTCATTCATAAAAGGAAGGGGTTGGATTAGATGACCTCAGTGTTCCCTTCCAACTCTAGATGCATAATCCTGTGATACTACTGTACGTACATTAGAGCCGCCAAATGAAATTGGAAGCAGAGCCCAGCTATGCACAGTTTGAGCATGCACACTTTAAAGCTCTCAATACGATTTGGTAAGGGTACACTGCAGATTTCTTTTAGAAGCTTACTCTCTGGTTTTGCTCCAGTGTCAAACACAATGCCTAGTGAACAGTAGGTGTTTAAAATCAATTGAATTGGCTTTCTTTTTCCTGAACACACCTTAAACTACATGGCTTTCAAGGTTGCCCTGAAGGTGCTATGGATACAATAGTTTAGTCATCTCATGGCACTGAGACTGTCATATACATGTGCTTACTTAAACTGGGTCTTCCTTCTGCAAAGAAGAGAAATATAGTAGAAAAAATACTCTAATTGTTCATAGTGACCTTACCTGAGTAATCTTTATCTGTTTTATATAGACTGAGCATGATTTATCCTTCTACTCAGGCTAGAAGGGATTATTCAAACAGCTGTAACACTGGTCAGCCGAGCTCCATTACCTGAAGGCCAGGTGATGACATTTTGACCTCTAAAAAATTTTCAAGCAAATTCTTTTTGGAACCCACCTCTTGGGTGGTATAGAAAATAAACTTCTAGGAAGGATAGGAGGAGGTTCTAGGTGTGGAAGAGTGCTTATACTGTCAGACTCAACTGATGTGTCAGATGGTTTTACTGAATTACTTTTTGCCTCTCTTTTTCAAATGCATTTTTTTTAAACAAGATAAATCACTGGACATGGGAAGGAGAGAGAAAAATTCAGTAATGAAAGCATTGTAAAAACAAAACATATCAATAGAAGTACAAAAAGGAAATATAACTGCTAGAAAGGTTGGAAAGAGAGGGACAAGATGGGCACATATTTTGTTACTATGAGATTAGCCCTGGATATCAGAAGGGAAAATAGTTCTCACTGTCCAATTCATTTTTACCATGTTCTTATGGGGAAGGCAAAAGGTACACTGTTGCATCTCCATTCACAATAGGAAGACAGGAGTTGGTGGTAAAATTAGTAATTTTATCCAGGTCAGACAGTTTGATGATCAAGTTATACATTAACATTTTTCTATATCATAGGATAACAGATCTATGTCTCTATAATAGATGAAGACAATGGAGACCTGGGATGGTTAATTAACTTTTCCAACATGACACAGGTTGTATGAGAAGTGGGATTTGAACCCAGGTCTCCTGACTCTGGGGCCAAGTCTCTTTCTAATGCATCACAATACCATTCTGAGAAAGTATAGGCAACTCCCATCAATTAGGGAATGACTGAGTAAGTTGTGGCATATGGATGCAATGGAATACTATTGTGTTTTAAGAAATAATGAAGAAAATAGTTTCAGAGAAACCTGAAATTACCTGAATGAACAGATGCAGAGAGAAGTGAGCAGAACCAAAAAAACAATTTTTATAGTAACAACAATATGGTAAAGACAGACAGCTTTGAAAGATTTAGAAACTCTGATTAACAAAATGATTAATCACAATTACAAAAAACCCAAGATGAAACATGTTACCTACCTCCTGACAGAGAGGTCATAGATTCTGAGTGTTAACTGAAATGTATTTTTTGGATATGGTCAATGTAGGAATTTATTTAGCTTGACCATACAAGTTTGTAACAGGAATTTTGTTTTGCTTTCTTTCTCAGTTGAATGAAAAAGGTAGGAAAGGAAGATGGCAGATTTACATTTATTGGGGAAATTTTTAAAAAGAACAGAAAATAAGGTCAAGTAACTAATGTAACTTCTGAGATGGCTTAGTTTATTTTTATTTTTTTTTATTTTAAACTTAAATACAAAATGAGAAAAAAAAACATTGCCGTATACACAGCAGACCATAAGAGAGAGCTACACATGGTTTTTAAAGCTGTCCAGCTTTTCTTTGCTTCTTTGTTGGTTTTCTTTTATTCTCTACTGTGCACTTTTTGCTTTATTTTTCCCCGACCATGCTAAAAAAAAAAGGCTATAATTAAGTGAGGATATATATACATGCTCATAGATATCTATGAACATGCTCATTCACATATATGTAAAACCATACTATGCTTATTTTCACTTCTTGTCTGTTTCTCTAAAGGTGGATAGCATCTTTTCTCGTAAGTCCAAATCTTTCCATGTTTTTCTAACTCAACCAGCTCATTTCCTACACCATAGTAATATTCCAACCTAATCACAGCCTATCTGAGAAATTGTCTATGAAAAATTTCCCCCAAAATTTCTGTATTCCTTCTGTTCTTGGCTACGTAGGTTTTAGTTATACAAGGATATTTTAATTTAAAATAATCAAAATTATCCTTTTTATATTTCAATGATGCTCTCACCTAATAATCTAGTTTTGGTTTGATACTGCTGAATCTACTCCCTTTACATCTTTTTTCCCCCTGGTTTCTTTGGAGTTCCTGACCTTTTGTTCTTCCAAATGAACTTATTATTTTTTCTAACTCAGTAAACTAATTTTTTAGTAATTCAATTAGGATGACATTGAATAAATAGATTAGTTAGGTAAAATTGTTATTTTAAAAGTTATATTGGCTTTACCTATATGTGAATGATAAATAGTACTTCAATTATTTAGATCTGAATTTATTTGTATAAAATATATTTTATATTTATGTTCATATAGTTCCTGTGTATGTTTTGGCAGGTATATGCTCAGGTATTTTATACTGTCTAGATATTTTAAATGGTTTGAAACATTATTGTGCTGACACACAATGTAGTTTTTCTATTTTTTTCACTTTTGATTAAATCTATTTTAACTTTAACTTTGAGATCATGATTACTGTCCCTGCTTTTTTTACATACTAAATTCTACTCTTGCCCTTTATTTTATCTTTGTGTGCCTCATTTTCATAATGTTTCCTGAAAGCAAATTCAAAATTTTAATCTACTGTTCATTTCAGTTTTATAGGTTATTTTGTCCTATTCACATCCTAAACTACAATTACTTGTTGTGTGATTTATTCCTTCCTATTTTTCCTCACTGTCCTTCTCACTCTATTTACCATATCCCTCCTCACTCCTCAGCTTTACTTCTACCCTCTATCTCGCCCTCTTATTCCTTAGCCTACCCACCCCTCTAAGAATCCCTCCCTTATCCTCTCCCCTCACCCTATCCTCTTGTCCTCTTATTTCTTCCTGAATTAAGAAGACTTTTATATCCTTCTAGATACATATGTTCTCTCTTTAGCCCATTCCTGATGAGAATTAGGTTCCAGCACTACCTGCTCTGCCCCCACCAGCTTCTTCTGTATCAAATTTTCCTTTTATGCCTCATTTGTATGAGATAATTACTCTTTTTCATCTTTCCCTACAGTTTTTTTTTAATCAAACTATCATACTCGGCTCAGGCCAAACCTTTCTCTCAAACTACCCAAATAATGATGACAATCATAAGAGTATCGCTAATATTTTCACATATATGAAGTAAACAATTTGACCTTATTGAATCCCTTATAATTGGCCTTTAATGTTTGCCTTATATTCTTCCTGGATGTTGTGTGTTGCGATGGCTTAGTTTAAAATAAACAACAACAAAAAAATCCCTTAAAGCAAGTGGTCTAAGAATGGGTGTGGAGGGGGAAAGCTGAGATATATAAAAGGAAAAAGAGGACAGGTAATGAACATGGCCTAAAGGAAATTGGTTTGATCATCTAGTCATGTGTCATATTAAATTATGTATCAAGAAAATGTATATGCCTAAGGTGGATTTTAATTTATATGACAGGTGCTTTTTTCATTTATGATACTTCATTTTTCTCTGAGAAGCAAAATACTCATGAGCTACAAAGTCTGGCACTCTATCCTCGCCCTTTTCTGGAATGTACATATTGGACTAGGTAAGAGAACAAAATAAAATAATATTCGAAGATAGGGACTATTAGGGTATAGAAAGAGATCAATATGAATTTTGTGGAAATGTGTTACATAGCTTCCTTATTTTGTTTACCTGAACCTCAAAAACCTGGTGTACCATTCAACAGAAGAGTCTTTGAAATTTGAACTTAGTTTCTCAGCCCCACATTCCCCACTTTTATTCAATTTAATAGGAAAGAGAACCATAAAAAGAGATTCTAACTGTGACACAAATTATCCTTTTCTTCACCCAGTTGCAGTTTCATTCTACTCTGTATTACATCTGTAATCAGAATAAAGGAATGCCAATCAAGATTTTTTGGTATCCTACTGAAGTTTATAACACTTTACATATTAAGGTTGACACAAAGTTAGACAATGTAAATATATATATATATATATAATTATATAATTTAAATTAAATATATATATATATATATTTAGTGAGGCAATCAGGGTTAAGTGACTTGCCCAAGGTCACACAGCTAGTACATGTCAAGTGTCTGGTCTGAAGCTGGATTAGAACTCAGGTCCTCCTGACTTCAGGGCCGGTGCTCTATCCACTGAGCCACCTAGCTGCCCCTAAATAGTTGTTTTCTAATGACTAATTCTCAGGGCTCCTTTTTTGTATAGCACTCACTCATAAAAATTGTCTCCTGTTTGTTACATAACAAATCTAATGTTGCTTAACACAATACTTAAAATTTGATAATACACAAAAAGATGAGTCTGATGTTTCCCTTATAGAGTATTAAGATACCACACTCGTGTGATCTGATGATGACGTAGGTTAACATATACTGTAGGAAATTTGTTTTCAATTCATTATACTAACTAACAATTAATTATAATGGTTGTAGATAGGAAAGTGCTTATTTAAAATCACAGAGAAGTTCAAGCTACAAATACATTACCGGCAGTTATTATACATTATTCAAAGCAATTAGATAGCTTGTCACAGATTTTCCTATAACTTAAATAAATAAATTCAAATAGCATGTATCTATACATATAAAAATGAAGAATAAGATATCTTAGTATGTATGTTCCCAAACCTTAATTTCTCTAGGAACATTAGCATTAACAGAGCATTCTAAATATTTACTCAAAAGTAGTATCCAGACACCAAGCAAACTGGAAAATTAAATCAATTATCCATTGTATTCAGGGATATATTTTATGCAAAATATCCAAAATAATTTATTCAACACTTTGATGCATTGGTAGGATCATTTCACTTGAATAATATTGGTATTTGCCTCAATTCCCTACTTTATTTAAATGTCCAAGACAAAGTTTCAAATGTAGAGAGAAAATAAATAAATTAGACAAAATGAATTGTTGTTGAGTCATTTTTCAGTCGTGTCTGACTCTTTGTGACCCTGTTTGGGGTTTTCTTGGCAAAGATACTGGAGTGGTTTGCCGTTTCCTACTCCAGCTCATTTTACATATGAGGAAACTGAGGCAAACAGGCTTAAGGGAGTTGCCCAGGGTTGCACAGCTAGTAAGTGTCTGAGGTCAGATTTGAACTCAGAAAGATGAGTCTTTCTTACTCCAGGCCTGGTGCTCTATCCACTGCACCACCAAGCTGTCCCTGACAAAATGAATTATTAATAATCAACTGATGTTTCAAAAGAAGGGGTATTAGATTCCATGTAATCCAATCCCCTCTTTTTAGAGATGAGGAGCTGAGGCTCAGCTAATTTAAATGATTTGATTGTGATCATTTAGCCAGAAAGTGTCAGAGGTGAGATTTGAACATGGATCTTTTTTTTTTTTTTTTTGGTCAACATTCCATCCACTACACCACCCATTTTGTTCAGGAGTTAAGGATTCTATTCAGAAATATCAGTACTTCTATCCCCTATCCTTGAAGCTATCTGTGATTACTACCTAACTGCTTCATTTTCGTATATCTTGTCTCTCATTATCTGTCATATCCTTAGTCTCCTAAAATCCTATGATGCATTCCTTCATTCTACCTCCACCATATATAGGGATGATCATACACAGGATCTCACCATTACCACATTTTGTAGTTTCCTAATTAGAATATCTGATATTCCCTCATTTGTCTAAAACCCAGCTCCCAACTAAGTAGCCAATAATCTTACAAATGGGCATACATATTTTATATAACCATAACCTCCTATCATTCCATCTGTCCTCCACCCCCAACTCTTTCTTTTACCTCATAGAGACCTGCAATTCCTTCACCCTTCATGATGTTATTTTTTGTGAGACAATTGTGATTAAATGACTTGCCCAGGGTCACACAGCTAGTAAGTATTAAGTGCCTGGTCTGAGACTGGATTTGAACTCAGGTCCTCCTGATTCTAGGGCCAGTGCAGTGAGTATATAGCTATGTAGTATATAGTATACAGCTGCCCCACCCTTCAGGATTTTGTCAGATCCCTGCTATAATTTTGGCTTTTTCCCTCTTGAATCTTGACCCTGTAGTTCACCAATTGAATTCTATATTGTCCTCTGTGCTCAAATTTCTTGCCTTCTTGTCTTATCCTCCCTCACCCTTTAACAAAACTTAGCCTTAGATTGCTCCTACCATATCACTCACCCACTGTTGAATAGAGTTGAAGGAAGTCATATAATCATGATGATTGAATACATTACAAATTCATGTTATCCAATATAAACTGGGCCTTCAATGCAACAGAGCAATCCTTTTATTTCTCCCCAATTAATTCTCTATCTCATTCCTCCCAAAAGCTTTTCCAAAGCCTCTTGGCTCTTCAACCTCCCACACTTCCTTCTTCCTCTGGTCTCGAAGCCAAAGAACTCCTCTCTTACTTTACTGAGAAAATTGGGGTCTTTCTATATCTTCACCTGAAAATACTTTGACATTATCCTTTACTTTCTTTTCCTTTCCTCCAATCTCTGACAACATGGTGGATCTTATCTTGTCAAGGCCAAGTTCTTTACATGAACTCTCAATCTCATCTCCTACTGTCTTTTCTAGCAGTTTGAATCTTCAATCATCCCCTGTTTCTCCTCTCTAAGTTTCTGAATTTCTCTACATCCCTATCCTTTGCTTTGATAGTGAGTTTGTTGCCTTATCTTGTGGCAGCCCAGGGATCTACACAGCTTCCTACAGTTCCTCATCATGACTCCACACAGGAATGATCCATATTCTCTAACAGAATGTGACCTCCTTGATGGTAGGGGCTGTCTTGTTTGCTAATAATTTGTATCCCCAACAGTGCCTGGAACATAGTAATCACTAAATAAATTATCTCTCATCTCTCTATTTGTCTATCTATCTATCAATCTATCTATCTATCAATCAATCTATCTATCTATCTATCTATCTATCTATCTATCTATCTATCTATCTATCTATCTATCTATCTATCTATCATCTTCTGCTTCCTTCCCTACTGACTTCAAACATGTCCAAGACTTCCCATTCTTAAGAAAAAAACAACCCTTCTGTAGATCTTGCCATACCATCAATATATTTATCTAATCTCTCTTCTCCTTTCCTCAAACTTTTAGGAAAAGCTATTTTTACTTACTAACTCATGCTTTCTCTCCTCTCACTTACTCTTCAAACCTTTGTAATCTCATTGCTCAACTGAAACTTCTCCCTCAAAAGTCCCCAGTGATCACTTAATTGCCTAATCTAATGATCTTTTTTCAGACCTCATCCTTCTCAATCTCTCTGATATATTTGATACTGTTAGCCAGCCTTTCCTCCCAGTCATTGTCTCCTCTTGGGACTATTATGACACTACATTCTTTTGATCCTGGTCCTGGTCCTACTACTTCTCTAACAGTTCCTTTTCAGTGTCTTTTGCTGGTTCATCATCATGCCCTTGCACTGGGTGTTCCCCAAGGCTCCATCTGAGGTCCCTTACTTTTCTTTCTTGTGATGTTCCTCATCAGCTCTAATGAACTCATTATCATCTCTATGCAAATGATTCACAGTCCTATATGTCCACCCCTAGTTTCTTCTCTGACCTTCAGTTCCACAGCTGCCTCTCGGATATTTTTAACTGGACATCCTGGAGATGTTTTCAACTCAATATGACCAAAGCAGAACTCATCTTTTCCCCCAAACCCATCCCATTTTGAAAATTCCCTAATTCTTTACAAGCTGCCATCTTTCTTCCCAGGCCTTCAGGTTCCTACCTGGAGTTATCCTCAACGCCTCGCTCTTTTTTATCCCAATATCCAATCAGATGCCAAATCTTGCTGTTTTTTCCTCTGCAGCATCTCTCATATACAAACTCTACTTTTTGCTCGCACAGGAAAACAGCAGAACAAGTGTTTATTAAGCACGTACTAAATGAGAGACCCTGTGCTGCTCAGATGCTATCTTAGCTAAGATGTTAAGATATTAGCAGAGATATTGTTATTACAGATATTATCTTGTTTGAACCTCACAACCACCCTGGGAAGTAAGTGACATCATTATCATTCCCATTTTACAGCTGAGAAAACTGAAGCAGAGAGAGGTTAAGTGATTTGCCCAGGGCAACACAAATAGTAAGCATCTGAAGCTGAATTTGAATTCAGGTCTTCCTGATTCCAGGGCCAGTGCTACCATGATATTATCACAGCCTCCTCACCTCTAACTTAGATAATTGCAATTGGTAATTACCTGCAATTGGTCTCCCTGCTCCAACTTTCTCCTCACACCAGTCCATCCTCTACAAGTTGCCAAAGTGATTTTCTTTAATCAAAGATCTGAACAAGTCATTCCCCTACTCAACTCCAGTGATTGTCTTCCCTCTAATATCAAATATGAGCTCCTCTGTTTATCCTTTGAAGGCCTTCACTACCTTGCCCCCCAGCCTGTCTTTCTAGCCTGATCTTTATCTTGCCACTGGACCCAGATGACTCTGGAGGAGAAAGTGAGGCTGGTGACCTTGCACAGCCCTCCCTCACTTAAATCCGATTCACTTACAAGTCAAGGCATCATCTTCCCTGATGTCATGGTCTTCTTCAAGAATAAAGGACAAACAACAACATTGCTTATCTTCCTAAACTGGGAAATTCAACCAAACTGGCTTTTCCTCATACAAAAACACTCCACCTCCAATCTCTGTGTCATTCCACACCTAGAATGCACTTCCTCCTTACCTCTGCCTCAAAGAATCCTTCTCTTCCTTCAAGACACAGCTCAAGCAACACTTTTGCAATGAAGTCTTTCCTGATTCCCCCAAATGTTAGTGCCCTCCTTTCCTGTCTTGTAGTTACTTTGCATTTAATTATATTTATTCTCATTTATTTATATGTATTCGCTTTATTTTTGTTCTGTTTATACTTATATGTTATTTACCTCATTAAAATGTAGACTCCTTGCGAGTAGGAATTGTTTCATTCATTGTATTTCTATCTCTAGTACCTAGCCCAGTACCTGGTACACAGTAAAAGCTTAATAAATACTTATTAATTGATTAAGACATCAGTTCCATGAGGAGAAGAATTCCATGTTCCATTGCTTTTGATATTCCTCAATGCTTAGTACTGGGCTATGTATAGAACAGAGTTGATAAATATGAGTTGAATGAATGCACGTCTGCATGAATGAGATATCCCACAGATACTCCCAGATGACTGCAAAGTTATTTTAAAACAAAGGATTACTAAATTTGTGATACTTACTTTATTTTCCTATATACGGCATCCATTTACAGGGACAAAAATATGTTTGTTTCGTAGTGGCACAGATTCAGCCAATGTGATTGTCTGCCAAAAGTGAATGAAAAAAAAAAGAAATGACTGGAGTTATAGAATTTTATAGTATGAAACTGTGAACA
>NW_020954599.1:16825117-16853568 GCF_900497805.2 Vombatus ursinus
GCTCAGTTAATATTTCTTAAGTTGAATATAACTTAGGACATGAGTGAACATATAGTTCCTCCTATGTGTCAGACGTTGCCTTACAGGCTTTTACAAATACCTTATTTTGCCTTACAATATTACAACCTTATAATTACAATATCTTAAAAATATCTAATTATCCTATTATGATCATCGTAAGGACATACGAGGTAGGTGCTATTATTAACCTTATTTTACAGTTAAGAAATGCAGGCAAACAAAAGTCAAGTGGAGGGTCACAGAGCTATTAAACTGTGTATGAGACCCTATTATGTGTCCGAGGCTACATTTGAACTCAGGTCTTCTTGATTCCAGACCTAGCGCTCTACTCATTGTGCCCGCAGCTTCCTCTAAAGGAAAAGGGGACTGCCATCACACATTTGCCACACAGCTGCTTACCCGGGCGAGGTAAGCCTTAATAAATGCTGTTGAGCTATAAGAACGTTCTGCCTGGGTGGCCTAACCGTGACTGCACATTACACATACCGCTTCGTCTATAGAAGCCTTTTAAAAGACACTGAAAAATTGTCTTTGGGCGACTATCCGCTTCGATCCCCAGGAAACTGGCCTAAATCCACGGAGCAAATCCAGGACACAGGGCAGCACCACTCACTTTCCCAGAGGAAACAGGCCTACTCTGCCTTCATAACGCTCGGCCTTTCCATTTAACCTTACGCCCAGTGGCCTCCTTATTATTGGGAATAAGCAAGGAATTTCCGAAATCCCGCAGATCGTCGGTGCAGACTGCGTCTCGCCACCCTCTGCTAGGCTTCTGGGGCTTCCTCTTTCTCCCCATTTAGCACGATGTGCTTCGAAGCAGCAGCCCAGCAGTCGCAGGCTGAAGCCTGAGAGGGGACGGCGGAGCGGAAAGAGGTGACCGCTGGCTCCGGGTTGCAAGCCATCGGGGGTCCGCGCCAGCATCATCAGAGGCACACCTGGTCCCGCCTACGACGCGCTGCTCCGGGAGCAGGACATTTCCGAGACAAAGGCCAGTGCGAGCTCACGTAGCTTCAGAACAGAGGGCGCCGGGGGAAGGGCCGACGGCCTCAAGGCCCGGACCCGAGCGTCGCTCCGTGGGCTCCCTCCCACTCCGAGATAGATAACCCGGGTCAGACTTCCTGGGGGAGAAGGGCCGCAGCTTCCCCAGGCGCCCCGCACGCAGGCAACTTGCGCCAAACCCCTGACGCGCCTCCACCCGTGACCCCCGCCCGGCTTGTCTTGCCCCGCCGTGCCCCGTCCAGTCCTGAGCACCCGAGCGCAGCTGCGCTTGCCGGGCAGCCCTGGCTTTCCTTCGCGTTCCCAATCCCTAGCAGTCTCCTCCTTCTCCGCAGTTCGCTCATCCATTGTTTCCCTATCTGTACTCCTAGTTCTCTGAGTCTTGTCCCTCCTCCTAGTGACCCCCCGGGATTTGCTTTCCTGTTCTCCAAGGGCTTCTGCATCTCCAGCCCCGGGAGAAGGGCAGTGGAGAGAGAAGGCAGCGACAGAAAGTCCCCAAAGCGGGGGATACTTTGGAGTTACACGGAGTAATGGATTCTTAATTGGAGGTGGTGGGGAAGGGCATTTTGGTGGAGGTAGAATCCAACCCGAGCAAACGTAGAGGCTATCACTGGGTCACGACGGCGTCGAACCTGGAGCGCTCTGCCTGTGACCATGGTTCCCTGTTCTCTCTTAGGCAGCAGGCAGTCACTCGCAGGCGGCCACCTTGGCAGTAATGTTGAAGACTTGGCTTAAGTCTTCCTTCAAGCCAGGGTGACATTCAGTGCAGTCCTAGAGGCATCGGGGCCCCTTTTGCTGCTAGTGCTTGTCGACTGAAGGAAGAGGCGGATCGCGGATGTTCTGAGGCTAGGGTTGTGCCTCGCAAGAGCTGTCTAACATCTCGTGAAAAAAGAAGAGTTTAAACACATACACACACAAACACACACACATGCACACACAGGCGCACACACACAGGCTTGACAGGTTCTTAAAGTGGAGAGCTCCTGGGCTTTTCCATACTCGAGGTTTTACTTCAAAGGAAAATGAAACCATAAAAATGATATTCGCTTCTTTCCCATAATTAATATAATCATTTAATTTTTTATTATTTCTCTCTGTATCTTCCTCTTGTGCTTTCAAGTAAATTATTCAAGATTAGGTTTTTTATTATATTTTATTTATTAATAATGCCTGCCTCCTCGCAGGGGTGTTTCAAGGATGAATTAATATTTGCAAAGCAATTGGAAGATGAAAATCTTATGTAAGACTTAATGGAATTACTATTACTATTATTATTATCGTTGGAAAGGAAACAATAAATGGATGGGGTCCTTACCCACTGCCATCTGCTCTGTTAACAGAGCAGCTTTGAAAAACAAAACAAAAAGACTGACTACAGGAGTTTCTCTCCTGGCCACTGAGATAAAAGCTAAGAGCCCTTTTCTTTATTCTCTTCCCCAGATCTTTTCTGCTCCTACTGTCTCCCTGGCTGAGAGACCCCTGGAGGGCCCAGTCACTGCCAGAGGCATCTGAAGCTCCACTGATCTCTGGATGGTCAGTCGGAATGTTGACCCTCTTATAAGGGGACGCCTTGTGCTGGGTCGGTCACATTTTTCCCTCTCTTGGGATGCTAAGACAAGCGATTCCAATTGAATTGAAAAGGGTCTTTTTGACCATCTAATCCAACACCCTCACTTTTCAAATAAGGAAACTGAGGCCAAGAGGCGCTGATTGGTTTGTCTAACCTCTCAATTAGCTAATATGTAAAAGATAGGATTTGAACCCAGATCTCCTGAGTTCTACTGCCTCAGGTGGATAGCTGTAACAATTCATCATAGAATTTGTATCCTCTCTAAAAGGACATTCTACTTTAAAAGAAAACTGGAGGGAAAGGGGGAACACAAACTGTCTATCTTGATATGGAGTTAGCCCCATCTCAACAGTTTGTTATTATCTGAGAGTTGCCTAGAACACTGAGTTTACAAATAGGGAAACTGACTTACTCAGCCACAAACAATCAGTGTGTGTCAGAGGTGTTTTGAACTCAGGTGTCCCTCCTTCCAAAATCAGCTCTTTAATACTAGGTTGCCTCTCCTTAATTAAACTTTATGGAAATTGACTTCATTTTCATGTTACATTTACAGAGCCTTGAATGACTTCCTTCTAAGAGTAGTATTTTTTTCCTTCCCCAGTAACTTCATTGCTTAACTTGAATATCCAGGTAATTGATGTTTTAAACAGGATTTTTCTTCCAAACAAAACAAAACATACACTCCCATATCACTAACTTCACTGTAGCCTTGAAAAGTAAAAAGAGATAAGCATGATTATGCCTATTTTACAGATGAATTTGACCATTACCTTCACTCTGTACTACAAAATAAATTTTCTGAAAATTTTTGAGCCAAGCTACCAGAGATTTTTTTTTCAAAACAGAGCTTTTACTTTTACTGATCTCAATAGCGCAGAGAGAAAATTGTAATAATTTTAATAAAATTTTTCTGTTCCTAGGCTCAGAGTTTAATATGCCACAAACGATATCATGAAATTAGACTAGACTATTGTTTTAAAAAAAAATTCCTTAGTATATAGATCTGCCAAGACATTCATTCAGGTTCAGATCCTATAGGTGACAATACTACTCTGACTTCACTAGGGGGCACAATTCATTTTAGTATGAATATTAGTATTACCTTAAAAATTAGAGGTTAAAGGTAGCCCAGTAATAGGACTGGGAATCTAATAAAGGTAACATGTAAAAAATATACATGATCCAAGAGAAAGGTCTAAATTAAAACTTATCACTAGATGATTTGAAAGTTAGCATTTTGAATAGAAAAAAAGAAAGCTACAAAATGCAGACTAATTCTAAGTACAAAGTAGTTCTCCTCTAAGTGAACATCAAAAAAGTATTCCATTATAAGCTTTCATTTTCATGTTCCTTACTGTTAGGAAGTAATTACTGCCCACTGAAACTTGCCACAGAAACCAATCTCCTAAATCTCCAACACCAACCAGAGTAACAACAACTAGTTTCTGATTGTCTGCCATAAATGCAAATAAATGCCAACATATCATTATAATAAACACTGCCATTGGTGACAGACTCTCAGGCCTGCCTGTCAGCTTTTCCACTGTAAATGCTTATTTTTTAGCTGTTCATCATTCAACTTTGAACATTCATTCATTTAGCCTTAAATGTCTTGTATAACTATGCTTCAGAATTTTAGAACAAATTTTCACAAATGAAAATCCTTCTAAGAGAGAGAGCAGATTAAAATTCTATGTGCTCTTTTTAAAAGAAGTTTTCTGATCTCAGACTACTAAAAAGTTTTGTCCAATGTGTTTCAAAACACATGTTTTATCTCTAAAAATAATGGAAAGTTTCAGTCATTAATATATAACATTCTTTGACCTATTAACCCAAACTATGATGATTGCAGATAGAAATGATTATTTTTATTACATTTTTAATATAGCAGAAAATGCATAGCCATTAGAATAATTTCAAGGGGTTTACAATAGCCCTCTTTAGAATGTGATGCATTTAAACCCTTTTTATTACCAGGATACCATGAGATAAGGGCCCTGAGAAACAAATTTCAGGGAGATGTTTAAGTCTTCTAGTGTACAAAAAGCTCTGGGAATGGAATTTTTTTTTAAAATTCTGGTAACTTCAATTATTTTTCAAGTATTTGCTGCCATCATGTGATTTGTATATTCATAGGTCAGAAGATCCCCCAAACTACTCGCTAATGCCATTTGTACCAAGCTCATTAAACTCTGCCTGCTTTTTTCATATACTTTATCTGCAAAACTATGAATAGTTTGTGTCTAAATATTTGTATCATCATTTTACATTGAGGGAACCGAGGCAGAAGTGACATATCCAAGGGTTACACAGAAGCCAAACTCAAAGGTGCACTTAAAAGTTTCCCACACAATCCATTAACCCATTCTTCTCTATATAATTCAAGGTATTTAGCCTAAAACCATAGACCTTGTTCTAGAGTTGATAATATAACAAGCAACCTTGAGATTTCATGAGTAATTATGTATGACTTCACAGATCACAAGTAGTGTGGTACAGTGAAAAGGGTGTTGGTTTTGGAGTGGGGGGACTGGGGTTCATACCCATGTTTATGTAATTGTTGTTGGGGCTGCTGTTTTTGCTGCTGTTGTCCAGTCTCTTCATGACCCTGTTTGGGGTTTTCTTGGCAAAGATACTGAAGTGGTTGGCCATTTCTTTCTTCAGCTCATTTTACAGATGAGGAAACTGAGGCAACCAGGGTTAAGTGACTTGCTCAGTGTCACACTGAGTTAGTAAGTCTAGTAAGTTAGTAAGTCTGAGGCTGGATTTGAACTCACAAAAGTAAGTCTTCCTGACTCCAGGTCCAGTACTCTATACATTATGGTGCCACCTAGCTGCCGTTGTTTATGTCATAGTTGACATTTATTATGTAACTTCAACCAAGTCATTTAACCTCTTTGTTTCTTCCTTGGTAAAAATGAGGAGTCTAGATTATATGGTCTTCAAAAATCCCTTCTAGTTCTAAATCTATGCCATTTCAGAAATTTGGGGCATTTGACTTTCAGTCTTCTAGCTCTACCATTACACAAACATATCTTTGATGACCCATACCATTAGCAATTAAAATGGAAATAAGTGTCTAAGCCAAAATGAGAAAATAGAGCTGATTAGCAGAGGGCTAATTAGGAACTGGGAGGAGGAAATGTTTAACTTACTTGTACAAGATGTTTAATTAAGCTTAATATATGAAAATTCCACTCTGGCTATTTGACCTAGGGAGGAAGGGAAGTTGGACTTTTACCTTTCACTGTTATATGTGCCTATGTACCAGTGGAAAGAGTTCTTGCAGAACTATTCTTTGAATTGGCAGAAAATCAGTCAAGCGAACAGCATAATTTAATATTTACTTCCCCTTAGCAGTTTTAAGGTTAGTTTCCATAATGCAAAGTTTACAATTACATGAAAATCAAGAATTACCTTCCATATTTAAGGAACACAGGGGATGATGGCGTTTCCTACATTTTTATTTAGCCTTAAGCAGCCCTATTTGACCCCCTAAAAGCTGAATGTATTTCTTAAATTGATCAATTTAAAAGAGGATTATTTTTAAAAGTACTTTGAATGTACCTCTCAAATTGATCAGTTCAACAGAGGATTTATTTAAAAGTACTCTGCCTGCCTAGAAAGTAGGTTGAAATTTACTAATTCACTTTTCAATTATTTTGAAATATTTGATGCTCCGCACAAGGTCCCCAGTGAAAAACTCGAACAAAGAACCATCTAAACAGAAACAAACAAATAGGTATTTATCAAATATTTATTGAGGCTATACTTTGCTTCAAACCTTTCAGATTTCAATCTCAAACTACCTTTGTTGAATTACTTGAAGCATATGTCAAGCTTGGGTACTAGCTCCTCTTTTGGATAAACATTAAGGAAAGGAGGAAAGGAGGGAGGGAGGGAAGGGAGTAAGGAAAGAAAGAAAGAAAGAGAGAAGGAAGGAAGGAAGGAAAGAAAAGAAAAGAATCTATACCTGATTAGAAAGCCCTTGGCCCTTGGCTCTTGGTGTGTTTGCAGTTTACAAATGTTAATCCCAGTCGATCCGAGAGACTGGGGGAAGAACCACAGCCCAGGAATATGTTTTCCAAGGAGTTCAGGAACAGACATTCCTCTTCAGTTATAAAGCAAAGAGCTTAAGAATTTTGTTTGAACAACTGTCTAAAATCTTAGCATGCTGCCTGCGTTTTGCTCATGTTAATATGCTGAAGTCCTTCTAAATACATCCTCGTATATCGTTCTATTTAACCAGTACTGGCAATAGCAAATGCCCACAATAATGAGAGAAAACAACATATTAGGTTCGCTGAAAAGATAATGGAAACAAGAAAAGATTCTGAATATGTATATTTTCTCAGGTAGAAATGATAGAGTCGTCTTTTATATGATTATATTAGCTCGGAAAGGTGTTAAGTAAATTTCGACCATTGATAGTGCCTCAAAATGAATACTTGTTCCTCTGAAACAGAATTTTTTAAAAATATATTTTGCTCCTAATGGGAGAAAAAACCACAAGATTAATACATATTAACAATTGTGAAAAGTAAAAATTTCTTCTTCAGATTGCTTACATCTCCACACTTTTCATTTTCAAAACTTATCGTGCAAATATGAATTCATGGCTTGCTATAATATTCTTCTGTGAGCTAGAAAAATATTGTTTACAGATAGGGAACCTGAGAAAGGATGAGTTATTTAAACTTAAAAGAAAATGTGGTAAAATATTGTGCCTTTATATTTTGCATTTATCTTTGACATTTATGTTTTAAAGTCAGTTTTGCCATTGTAAATGTAATCTTAGGGGTCGTTCCTAAATATGAATTTTTGCTATAGAAAGCTGAGAGATAATTTCATCTTTTGAAATTACATTATGAAAGGAAAATTTGCTAGACATCTCCTAAAACAGCCTGAAACTGTGAATCTTGCATTGGGGAGAGTCAATAGACCAGTTTGGTGCTCAATTCTGCCAGTAATTCATTGTGTGACCTTTGTTCAATTATTTGATTTCTATATATTGCAGTAAAATTGCCTAATGGGACTTTCTAGCAATGATATTGGGGAAAAAAGGCTTCAGAACTTGGGACACATGGATTTTAATGGATTTTTTTTAGGCAAACTTCACAAGTAGATACTGAGAAGATGTCCTGTACAGAACTGTTTGTGACACCAGAGAAAATGATTTACACACCTCTACTTTGTACTTTGTGGTGTGCATAGTTAATTTTAAACCTTATAAATCATACTGATCCACTATCCTTCAGACTTTAAAAGGAAACTCCATCTGGAGATCTTAGCTTTAGAAAAGAAATATCAACCCTCCCAGAGGGGCCATTTTGAACCTTAAGCCAAATAAGAGGTTCAGTGGCCCTGGAAAGGAAAGTGTTCTTCTAAAAAGCACCATTTATGGTGCAATCTCAAATATTAATGCAACAAAAATTAATTTTAACACAGTGAAGAATTGCAATAAATCTATTATGTACCCTAAAGTGGCCTTCTTTTCCTAGGAAAGAAAGACACCAAGCATGCTATGAATATAGTAGATCTTAAATGGGCACATGGGGACAGAGATATCAGGAAGACTGGGTTCAAGTCCCACCTCAGGTACATACACTCTGTGTGAGCCTGGGCAAGTCATTTAACTTCTCTTTATCCCTAGGCAGCTCTCTAGAATACTAAGTTGCAAAGTACGTGTCGATATGCAGAGGTAGAGGAATTTCTCTTTTAGAAGTCTACCAGAAAGCACAGGTCTGGCCAAGTGTGTATACACACACAGACACACAGACACACAGACACACAGACACACACACATACATGAATGAGCATATACATATAACCAGACCTCTATATATATGCATATATTTGTATGTATGTATTATATTTGTATACATACACACATATATGTATAGAATGTATGATGTATATAAATAATGAATGTAAAAACAAACTGACATGCATTTGATAAGCCTGCTTCCAGGATTGAGCCCTCATTGGCTAATCCCCTATTACAGATGGGGAATACATATATGTTAAACTCTTGTCAGGTGCCAAATGCTAGACTATATAATATAGTGCATAGTGAAATGGTCAGGAAGACCTGATCTCAAGTATCACCTTTGACCTATATTGTCTGTGCGACCCTGGGCAGAGTTGTGTAAAGTCTCAGTTCTCTCTTAATTGTAAACTATAGAGAAAATACTGACCTGAAGTAAAGAGAATTTCCATACCTAGGTGTTCCCTTTATCCATGAAATCACAGATTCAATCCCTGTTCCTGTACCAAATATAAATAAGGATACAAGTCTGCCAATCCACTGTGATCCCATCTTCTGCTTTTAGCGTGGGGGCATCTGTACTTTCCTACAGGAAATTAAAATATTTTGTAAGCCTTAATTGATCTACCCAGTTCTTTTGAAGAGCCACTAATAAAGATTTAAAAATTGTCTTCATTTTTTTTTCAATTGGGAACTTAAAAGGACATTATAATGAGAATTGGAATTTTAGTGGAATATAAGCCTTTAGAGGGGAGAGACTATTTTTGCCTTTCTTTGCATCCCCAGAACTTAGTCCAGAGTCTGGCACATAGTAAGCTCTTGATAATACTTGTTGATTGATGGAAAACTTCCTTGCCAAGGTTGCATATGGGACCAGGCCTAGATAGAAGTGGAAAGCAGGCAAAATTTGTCTTTGCTGCTGTCTTCCCTCCCTTTTCAGTTTCTCTTGACCTTATAAGCTTGAGTAGGAGCTTGTCTTCTGTGTTACTGCTTCTTCTCTGCACAGCTTTATGTACCTACCAAGCACTCAGTACATATTTGTTGGTTGATTGACTAATAATAACAATGGCTAACATTTATATAGCACTTACTATGTACCAGGCACTGACTAAGTGCTTTACAATTATTATCTCTTTTGACCTTGACTTTAACCCTGGGATGCTGGTCTAGTCATTATCTTATTTTACAGTTGAGGAAACTGAAGCAAAATGGAGGATAAATGAGTTACTCATTGGTCATACAACTAGATAGTGTCTAAGTTCGGATTTGAACTCAGGTCATTCTGACTTTGGGTCCAACCTTCTAGTCTCTCATTTCTCCTAGGTTTCTAATGCTCTCATGCTATCTCCTCCCCCCCCCACTTTTTTTTCTTCCCAAGACTCTCTACTATGGCATCATGCCTGTGCTTTTTCATCCAAGGCAGTTTCCAATTCTTTCAACTTAATTCTCTGAGCTCAGTCATGTAGAGGTAGTATGGTATGTATATGTGTGTATTATTTCTATATAGATAGATGATGGATAGATAGATAGATAGATGAATGGATAGATAGGTGGATAATATAAAAAAATCAAGGAAATTTATATACATACATATACATATGTGTGTATATAAAGAGGCTTAGAGAGAGGAGAGAGAGACAGAGATAGAGATAGATAGATAGATAGATAGATAGAGAGAGAGAGAGAGAGAGAGAGAGAGAGAGAGAGAGAGAGAACAAGAACAAGATCAGGTACCTTTCACAAGCATGATGACTAAGGGAAGAAATCAATGGAAAAAAGGGTAGAGACGATGTTTATAATCAATTGTTCTGACTATGTAAAAATTAAAAAAAAACTTTTATGCCAAAAAGAAGACAGAATTAGAAAAGAAATTTAAAAAGGGAAATTATTTGCATTAAGCACCACCAATAAAAATGCAATATTCAAAATGGGGGGGGGTAATTAACATAAACATATAAAACTAAGAGCCACTTCCCAATAGATGTGTTGAAGGTTATGCAAAAACAGTTTTCTAAAGCTTTGTGAACTAAGAATCACCACAGGAAAATATGCTCCAAATAACTAATACTAAGAAAAACAGAAAATAAACCAGCTCCAAGATTTTATATGACTCTGTGCGAATTGGCAATGGTGTAAAAATATAAGATAAACAATATTGGAAGGGCTGTAGTAAGGTAGGAACATATATGTCCTGATGGTGGAGCTAGGATGTAATCCCACAGTTCTGACTATAAATTTGGAATTTAGCAAATGTAACAGGATGCCAGAGACCAATGCCCCCTAGTATGTAGAAAATCCCCAGTTCTCTCTCTTTTATATGCTGAGGGGGGTGCCATGATTATGTGACTGTCTAAGATCAGGCTTTGATTGACAAATTAGTTCTTTTATCCCAAGGGAGAGGAAGGGCAGCCGTGGGAGAGCCTATGGACAAAAATGGATGCAAGAGGCAAACACAAGAGCAGGTACCTTAGGAAGGAGCTCAAGAAGCAGATAGTAGCACACAAGGAAAGCAGAAGTGGCACAAATCAATGGCTGTAGAAACAGGACTGAAGCTGAAAACAATGAGGTTGGTGGCATGGGACACTCTAACCACAAGGAGTATTTTGGTGGATCCTGTTTTGTCAAACTCATGCATAGAGCCAGACCCGAGGTTAGTGATTTCTCCCTTTCTCTTCTCAGAAGAGTGTATGTCTGCTCTAGAAACCTATTATTGTTCCTTTAAAGTTTATTTTGCTTTTCTATTTGCCTTGCCTTTAAAGTCTTTCTTTTTTTTAAGAAAAAAATGTGGTTAACCATTACATTTCTGGTTTATGTGTTTCATTACTCAAATGTAGCTGAGAGAGAAAATAAATGGTTGAGGAGTGCCTGGTAGAAAGAAAAAGAAATTGTTTTCATCTGTGATATATAGTCACTGGGACAAATTTTCCTTGCCAGGGGCTCAGAGCTATAAATGATAGAATTATTGATTTAATGTTACAACTCTCCAGAACAAAGGAAACTAAATCATAGATATTTCTAGATAAACAAGTCAGCAGCTTTGGTTGGGAAGGCTGGTATGATCTGGTACAGGTAGTTAGGCCTTGGTGACTTTCTCTTTCCATTGACTGACTTGAAAGGAAACTAAGTCATGACAGAGGGGTGGCACTAAGTGAGTGATTATAGAAAAAAATCATGCCTAGGGGAGTGGCTAGGAAGGAAAAGCACTGGCTACAAAATGTGGGACCGGGAAGGAGAATACAACTCCTATTTACATCATAGCATCATGCTGCCAACACCATAGGTTGCTAAAATGTTGCTAAATTTTCCACATCCATTGACCCAGCAATTTCATCTCTGAACATACGCAGGGAAGTCAAACACAGAAAAAAAGGTCTATTAAATGCTAAAATATTCATAGCATAGAATCATTCTTTGTGGTAGCAAAGTGTGCACACTGGTTGGAGAATGGCTGAAACCCCCCCACCCACCCAACTGGGATATGAAGGTAATAGCATGTTTATGTATAGTAAAAAAAAAATATGAATATGAATAATATTAAGAAGCGTGGGGAAATACACATGAAATTGAAAACAACACAACAAACAGAACCAAGAGAGCAATAAAATGACAAAAAGATATAAATCAAAAAATCACTTTTAAAAAGTTGAACTTTGAGTAATAATAAAACCAGTGGGGATCCTGGAAAAGAGTTTAATAAAATACGGCTCCTTCCTCACAGCCAAGAACTTGGGGACTCCTAAAATAAAATATTATGCTTTTAATTCGTTGTTTTTCTTTGTCACAGGGGAGGGTTCTGTCTGGAGGGCAATGGGAAATGACTGTAATGTAAAGACAAAGGCTATTATTAATAAAACATATTTTTAAAATAAATAAATATATAATGCTTTTGTATTTCCCAATCTGACCCTCCCAAATATAGACTTGCCTATCATTGTAAATGACCACTAGTTCTTCCTTTGGTCTAGATCAAAACCTTGGCATGACATTCAGCTTCCCTCCCTTCTTTACCCTTCCTCAAGGCCAACTGCATGTGACTCCAAATTCTTTTGAATCTATCATTCCCTTTTCCATTTCCATTGTCAATATGCATGCTTTCTCCCTCTTACCTGAAGAACCTCCTAATTGGATTCCTAGTTTCGAATCACACGCTACTACAACCCATTTCATATGCTACTGCCAAATTAATCTTCTTAAAGTGCAGCTCTGATAACAATGGCATCTGGCCTTTGTTGTCAGGATGTGTTTTACAGTTATAGAGTGCTTTACACATGTTGTGTAAGCCCCAGCATGTTAAGTGAACCCTTCATGGAAGTTCAATGGGAGGACGTGGACAAAAGCAACTCATAACCAGAAGGCATGAGTAAATGGTAATTTGTACCAACATATTATTTCCATTTTGCAGATGATTAAACTGATGCTCAGAGATGAAGTATGCTGCCTAGAATAACAACATTTAGTGAATAGCAAAACCGGTTAAGGTCTTCTAAATCTTCTAATTCCCCTTTTTCTTTCCACTGTATTATGCTATCTTCCCAAACACATCATTGTTCTGTTTTTAAAACTTTCCATGGCTTGCTCAGTGCCTAAAGAATAAAGTCTAAACTTCTTTACCTGACACTCAATTTAGGCAGCTGGATACATAGTTGTCAGAGTGTTAGACTTAGAATCAGGAAGACTTGAGTTCAAATCCTGCCTGAGACACTTACCAGCTGAGTAACTCTGGGCAAGTCATTCAACATCTCTCAGCCTTAGTTTCTTCATCTGCAAAATAGATGCAATAAAGCATTTCACCAGCCTTGAAGTACTATATAAATGCTTCTCCTCCCCCTCCCCCTCCTCCTCCCCCTCCTCCTCCTCCTCCTCCTCCTCCTCCTCCTTCTTCTCCCTCTGCAATTTGGCCCCAACCTATCTTTCCAGTCTTAACTCCTACTACTGTCCTCTTTTCCTTTGCTTGTCCTTATTGGAGTACACCAGATGCCTTTACATTTCAATGCCTTTTATTCCCTCTATCTGGAATACTTACTCCTATTTTTACCTATTGTAATTCTACTCATTTTTCTAGGTCATGCTCAAATGCCATCTCCTCCTCTATTTTTTCTCCAACAGTATTTTGTTTGTTTCTCCTTTATGGAGCTGATTATATTTTGCCCTTTATTTAATTGTTTGCATCTAGTTATTTTTCTCTTCTACTAGACTTTAAGTTCTTTGAGGACAAATACAGCATTATTCATTTAATTTTTGTCCCCCAGAACACATAGAATGCTATATTGCACTGGTATATACTCAGTAAATAATAAAGGAAATGAAAGGAAATAAATAAATGTGCACAAAACCAACTTTTTAAAGTAAATCTTAAATATTTGAGTAGATTTAGAAATTAAGAACAAGCAAGAGTGTAGCAGGGATTGGGAGTAAAAAGAAGAAAAGAAAGGCTAATGAGCAGCCAAGAAAAGTAGAATTGCTAATAGCATAATCAATAAAAAATTAGGATTGTTTTCGTATAAAATAGACAAAAGTTCAAATTTTAATCTATAGAATATTCTGGGAATTTCTTCAAATTTTCTAATAGGAGAAATTTAAAAATACTTAATTGTTAAATATGAGTCTATATTTCCCCTGAATACATCTTAAATTACACATAAGAAAATCTTTTAAACACTTCAGCTTAAGGGAGGCCCAGGCAAGCTCTATATTCTCATCCACTGGGGAATTCTGTGCTGGACCACCCACTGGGAAAGTAAAAAGTTGGTACCTATACTACTGCAAAACTTTTTGTTTTCTTCAGAGAAGAGCTCCCAATTACTATAGCTGTTCCCCACCCCAGAAGACCCAAAGCCATGTGAAAATCAATGGCCAACATATTTTGATCAAGTGTTGAAATATAAATCAGTCCTTAACACCCCCACTTTATTCTGTTTACATTCAATGTGGACTGACTGTCTAGTTTCATTTATGCTTTTCTGGGGGACACAGTCATTAAACTGACATGAATAAATCTAGAATTTCAAGGCAAGTCATGCTATTCATCTACAATTTCACATAATAAGGGAAAGATTCAGTTTGCATAGTATGTATCTCAAAGTTTGACTAAATATATATATATATATATGCATATATATTCAATAAGGCATGTTGAAAAAAGCATTTAAACTGGAAATCTTTCTGTTATACCATTTGTAACAAGATTTTATTTTGAATGAGAAAATTAAAGAAAAGTTGCTTTAAAGTTAAGGGAGAAACAGGGGTTAGTGAAACAGGGGGAAGTGTGGGGAAAAAACTGTTCCAAGCCAAATAGTGTAATTATAATTGGTCCTAGAGAACAGATAATAAAATTCACCTCCTTCCTCTCCAAAGAGAAGTGGATGGTTGTGGGTATGGAACGTTGCATATGAGGTCAGGCAAAGTTATTTTGTTCAATTTTGCTCAATAATTTCTTTGTGACAAAGGAGAGTTCAATGGTGAGGGAGGAAGTGTGAGCATGAATGAGGTGTAAAAATGAAAGATATCAATGCATTCTTTCCAAAGCTCTATAAGAATGCCCACAAAAAAGATTGCTATCATAATTTTCTTATATTTCATAAAACTATAATTTTTGGTATATGGAAAGAACATTGTTTCTATAGTCAAAGACTCTGGCTTCAAATTCCTTCTCTAATACTACCTGTGTGATCTTAGGTAAATCACTTAATCTCTTCAAGTCTTAGTTTCCTCCTCTATAAAATGAGAATTTAATTGGACTAGCTGACTGTGAGATTACTTTCACCTCTGGAGTTATGACCTTACAATCCTTTATCTATATCATTAATTACTAATATTAGCTAGCATATATATAGAACTTTACATATATGAACACATTTGCTCTTCACTACAACCCTATGATGGAGATGCTATCATTATTCCCATTTTACAGATGAGGAAACTGCATCAGGGCAAGATTAAATGATTTGTTCAAGGTTACACAGCTAGGGAATGTCTGAGGCATGGTTTAAATTTAGGTCTTTCTGACTTCAAGTCTCATGCTTTATCTATCCACCATGCCATACCTTGATTAACTGGGCCAGTCCTAGGGTGCTAGACAAGAAGTGCATAGGGGAAGGTGTGAGGATGAGTGTTCTGAGATTTCAATTCTCCTCCTTTCCCTCCTACTAGCCCTATGTCAGTGTTGCCACATGGGTAGTAGGCCAGATTCTCCCCTCAATACTGTATGCCTCATAGATACCAAATGAATGTCTCATATTGTATTCACCATACCGGATACCCGGGGTGAGCTCTCTCTCTCTCTCTCTCTAAAGGGGAAAGTTTACTGTTCTTAAGGAAACAGTGCTATCGCATTGTGAGGACCTGAATTAAAATACTTTCTTTGCTAATCCCTACCCAATTCAGGACAAGTCACTCAGTGTCTATTTGCTCCAGACAGCTCCCCAGAACTGACCTACTGAGGCATAAATAGCTTCCATATGCATTGGTCCTGAGAGTTCCTAATTCTCATCTTGGATATTAATACTCTAGGCAAAAAAGAGAATAGGAAATGAGATGTTCTATATGTGAAATATAGGAATGTTTCATCTATTTGTTATTGCCTGAAAGACTTGCCGTCATGGGCTATCAGATTTAGAAGGGACCTTAAAAGAGCATTGAGTCTAACCTCTTGTTTCTAGAGACAAAAAAATCAAGACAATTAGCTTGTGGTCTTCTTTCTTTCTCTTTGGCACACTTTTCCCACTCTGCTCCTCTCTAAGCTAATTTTACCCATGAAAAATTCCCTCCCACTCCAAGAAATGCATTCCCTGCCCCTAATCATTCCATTTAATCCAACCTTTCAATCAGTCAATCAATAAGTATGTATGAAACACTGACTACGAGCCAGGCATCGTGTGGAGCCCTGAGGATGCAAAGACAAAAAAGGAAACAATCCCTACTATTGAGGAACTTACAGCCTAGAAAATTTCTATTCTGTATCATTTCTTTAATAAAAATGCTCTCCTTAATCCATCAATCTTCAACATTTTCCCTGCTGTGAAATTACCATACTCCAAGAGGTAGTAATATCTTAATCACTAATCTTCCTTTTATGGAGTCCAAGATGGATTAGCCCTTTAATGAATTCTTTTCATTAGTAAACAATGTTAGGTAAGGGTTTCTTTGGGGGGGGGGCATCATACATCTGTAAGAGAGGACTGGTCAATAAAGATTCAGTCCTTAGAGTATGCACAAATTCTTTTCTTGGTACCAACCCATGTGGCAGCTTAGAGAGTCTGCTTCTAGTCATGCAAAGGTTCCTTTCCTCCATCAGAGCACATACAGGTATTCTCAGAGTCTGTGGTAACAAAAAGCCTCTTCATTTGCTGCTGAGCCCTGTAAATAAGGGTCAACTAAATGAAAGAACTCTCTCCTTCCAAGGAACATGAAAAAATACTATGGACCTCTAGGTGGGGAGAGAAGCAGCAGCAAAAGCAATGGGAGGTACTGTCACAGCTACCTTTTCTTCCTACAAGGTACTGTTCTATGGCCATGAATTCATGTTTCTTATTTCTCAATTGTGTTTATTCTCTCCTGATCTTAGTTGAATGAGTATCAGGGAGAGATAGACCAGATAATCACCTCGCAATGAGTAGCAGCATAAACCAATAACATTGGAATACTAGTAAGTAAACAAAAGAGAAAATAAACTAATTGAAAAATAATGTAATTCTTTCAAATCCTGTCATTTAAGGAAAAATGAATTTCATTAGAGGAGGAAGAAGTAGATGAAAACTTTTGTGAAAAATCTGAAGGGAACTCTTGGACACTTTCAAGAGCTTTGGAAATTGATGGAACTGGTTTTAGTTAATGACCAAATTAATGCTTTTCCATTCCCTTGAAATAAGCTATATCATTAATACTCTTCATGTATTAGGCATGATAAAAATCACATTTTAGGGGGAAAATTTACTGAAGAGACAGAACAAGAAAAAGGAAGACAGAGAAAGGGAAAAGAAAGAAAGATAAGGAGAAAGGTTGTGTTAATTGTGAAATATATGAATGAGAATGAAGAGGTTAACAAAAGAAGTGTGTATATATGAGGAAGGACATTTGTGAGTTCAAATTAATTGAGAAATTAGTCATGCAAGGAGAAAAGGAGAGACTGTCATAGGAGAAAAATATCTCTGCTTTGGATACAGTAGTTGCCTAACTTTTGTTTACTTAATTGAATTACATTGCATGATGGGGAAGAAAAGAGGTAGCAGTGAAGTGATTTTTTTGCTTATATAGTACTTCTTGTCAAACAATAGGTGACACAAGACTAAAATGTCCACCCTCCCACTTTTTGTCTTTTGAATCCCTACCCAGTCTTTAAAGATCAAATCAAATGCACCCCCCAATACACATAAATCACACAACCTACACACACACACACACACACACACACACACACACACACACAAGTTACAGAGTCTCAGAGATGAAAAGAACTTCAGAACTCATGGAGTCCAATCTGTGAGTAGGAATCTTCTCTATGACATCACCTGTAAATATGCAACCCATCTTTATCAAAAGACCTCTTCTGAAAGGTGGTATACCTCCTCCTGAGACCCCCATTCTACTTTCCATGGCTGTAATTCTTAGAAAGTTTTTCCTTACATGGAGCTCAAATCTGCCTTTCTGTAGCTTCTCCCCATTATCCCTGTTTTGTTCTCTTGGATAAAGCAGATGAAGTCCAATCCCACTTCTATAAGACAGCCCTTCAAATACTTGAAAACGATTTTTATTCCTTCTCTTTTACAGGTTAGATGACCTCAATTCCTTCAACCAATTCTTATATGGCATGGTATCCCATCCATCTAACCACTGTGGTTGTCTTCCTCTCCAAATTGTCAACATTTGCCTAAAATGTGGTACCTAGAGCTGAATATACTATTCTAGATATGTTTTGATCAGGAAAAAGATCAGAATAAGCATCTATCTCATGTTAAACATAATACTTCTCAATGAAGGCTAATGCCTTATTAGCTTTTTCAGTCAACAAGTCACACTATAGGTCTTACCTGAACAATATTCCAAATGTGGCTTCTTCCAAAGCCCACACTATATTGAACTTGCAGTCCATTAAGACTCCAGGATATTCCCATTTTTCTTACAGTGTTGTGTAGTCATGCCTTCCCTATACTGTACTTACGCAGGTTATTTTAAAGCCAAGTATACAGTAGGTCACTGCATTTGTCCATATTAGTTTTCATCTTATTAGATGTGACCCATAATTCTAGTTTGGGAAAGTCTTACTCAATCCAAACTCTATCATGTAAAATAGTCATTAACCTGCCCAGCTTTGTACCAGCTGCATGTTTGATCTAGGGCTTCATTAATGTTGTTGTTTAAAATGCTGAAGAGCAAAGGGTCCAGATAGATCCTAGAAATATTCCAGTAGAGTTTTCCTTAGTAGTTTATATCAAAACACTGGTTGTAGGATTCTGGACAAGTTGTTTAACCTCTCAGTAATCCAGGAAACTCTCTAAGACTATAAATTATGGATGGAGGGAAGGGAAGGAGTAAGCATTTATTAAACACCTACTATGCAGCAGATACTGAGCTAAGAGCTTTACTAAAATTATCTCATTTGGTCCTTACCACAACTCTGGTGGGTGCTATTACTACCCCAATTCTACAGATGAGGAAACTGAGGCAGGCAAAGATGAGGCAACTTGCTTAGGGTCATAAAACTAACCAGAGTTGGATTTGAACTTGGGTCTTCCTGACTCCAGGCCCAGTGCCACATAGCTGAAGGTGCTGCTCTGCAATGGCAGAGGAAGTTCTCTCTTTACAGGGAGCTTCTTATGTCAATGTTGAATCACAGGTTTTGTCAAAAACTAACAAACAAACAAACAAAAATAAGACAAGTCTATATCAACCCACCCATAGCTTTTCTTTGGGAATGGGTATTAAATCAGAACAGAATCCACCTAACTGAACTATTCTCCCACTTACATATCTCTATCTTCTCCACTGGGAAAATAAGAAATTTTGACAAATGCTTTGCTGAAATTCAGATAAACCATGTCTACATCATTCCCCTAATCTACTAGTTTGGTAACCCTGGCAAGAAAAGGGATTGAGATTAGTTTGGCACGGCCTGTTTTGGGTGAAACCATGCTGATTTATTATGAGCAAAATCTTCCTTGCAAACCAGCACTTTTAAAATACATTATGGATTCCTGCCCCTCCCCCTCACCAGGAATGGAAGTAAAATTCAATTAATTATAGATTACAAACTCCATCCAAACTCTTCCTCTTTTTGAAAACCAAGGCATTTGCCCATCTCTGATCTTGCAGTATCTCTTCCATTCTCCACTGGTTTTTTCCTAAAATTTTTGATACCTTGGGATATAGTTTGCCTGATAAATTCAACTCATTAAGGGCATATAGGTCCTCTTTTATAATCTCATTTATCTTGGTTTTCAAATCCTTGTTAGAGATTTTTGTTCCATCCTTTCAATTCCAAATATTATTCTCCTAGGTAGAAAAAATACTGAACCAAAATAAAAATTAAATAGCTTTCATCCATTTATCACGATTCCATTGATTCTGAATCCAGATTCTGTCCTTTCTTTTATCTTCCATTGCCCTAAGCATAGTTTTGTACAAAAGCTTTTTGTTGTTGTTTTATTAAAATTAACTCCCAACTCTTCACTTTTTCCAACCTTTAATGCTTTATGCTGGGTAGCTAACTGGTGAAGTGGATATACTACTGGCCTGGAGTTAGGAAAACTCATGTTCCTGAGTTCAAATCTGTCCTCAGAACTTACTAGCTGTGTGACTCTGGGGTAGTCACTTAACCCTATTTGCCTCAGTTTCCTCATCTGTAAAATAAACGGTAGAAGGAAATCTGCACTTTGGACAAATAATTTGATCTCCCTGAGCCTCAATTTTGTCACTCACAAAATGAGGGGCTTGAATTAAATGCTTATAAGGGCCCTTCCAGTTCTATATCTATGATCTTTTTAAAGATTAAATTAGTTATAAATCCTCTGCACACCCCATCAGATTTTTTAGATGGCTCTCCCTTTCTTCATCACTGACACAATTTGTTCTTGTGGTTTGGATTTCAATATTGAAAACATTGTTGAAGACTATCTGCCTTGGGTTTGAGAATTGTAGGCCATGAGATACTATTGATTCTTATTTTGTACTCTTCTAATTTGGTATCTCTTAATCTTGGATTAGGATATCCCTAGCTTTTCTCCTTATCATGAGTTCTAACATGGAGTGGTTTCTTCCTTCAAAGATTCTCAATAATTTGTACTTCAATCAAGTCAAAGATAGTAGTCAAGAATGTAATTATTGCTCTGTTTTTTGCCAGAGAGAGAGAAAACACTTGCACAAGCCTGGATAACAGAGTTTCCACTTCACTAATATTTGGGTGCTAAGTTTATGTTCTCTTTCCTCAACTTCTCATCTGTTTCTCCCTTCTGTCTGTAGTGGTCTGTAGTATCATGTCAATTACTGTTTTCGCTCTACTGATCCTCACCCACATATAGCCTTCCCTTTTGCCCTAAGGCACAAACAATCATCTCTCTTCTACCTTACATAGAATTTTGTTTTGCTGTACTTTACTTCACTTGCTATATAATAATGTATATTATAACTACTTGTATTTTTTTCCTTGGCAGCTAGGAGGTGCAGAAGTCAGAGCACCAGGCTTGAAATCAGAAGACTCATCTTCTTGAGTTCAAATCTGGCCTCAGACACCTACTAGCATGGTGACCTTGGGCACTTGACCCTGTTTGCCTCATTTTCCTCACCTGTTCAATGAGCTGGAGAAGGAAATGGCAAACTACTTTGGTATCTTTGCCAAGAAAACCCCAAATGGGGTCATGAAGAGTCAGACATAACTGAATAGCAATTTCTTACAGCCCTCCTAAACTTGAGCTCTATGATAGCAGGGACTGCATATTATCTGATTGTTAAAATTCTCCCATTTCCTATCACAGTACACACACACACACACACACACACACACACACACACACACACAGAAAGAGAGAGAGAGAGAGAGAGAGAGAGAGAGAGAGAGAGAGAGCCTAATAATGTTTATTGGATTATTTAGCTAATTAATTAAATATCAGCAGAGAACAGTTTAGTTGCTATTCTGAGAAGTAGGATCAGCTAGGAAGGAGAGAGGAGATAGTGCACAATAACTGATCATTTAAGTTTATGTGATATCCATATACAGGATTTCCTAAAAGTTTTAGTGATGTTTTAAGCAATGAAAGCTTAATCTATCTAAAGAAGCTTTGGAGTGTTATATTTAGTGATGCATTTAGTCCTATGGCATCAACAAATATGAGCAATTCAAAGGGAGGAAAAAAACGTGCTCTTCCTATTATCTTATAATGTCAGATTGTTCATGGAGTCAAACTGAGTTTAGGTCTTGCCTTGTTTTTCTTAAGCACAAGTTTCAATAATGAGAAAGAAGGGAAATAAGTATTTATTAAGCACCTACTATGTGCTAAGTCCTATATACAAATATTGTCTCATTTAACAAGGAGAATCTCACTGTCAATTTGAAAGTCATGATGATCCATGTGTCTTTTTTTTTGTCTTCACTGTTGTTTTATGAGTAGCATCTTCTACTGCAGAAACATAGACTAAAGTAAAATGTCAGCATTTCTTAAGCAGAAACATCACATCAATCTGCCTTTCCAACTTCCTACCATCCTAATTGTCTAGAATCTTCATTAATTAAATCACTCTATAATCCAGCTGCCATAGTATCTACAGAGCAATCCTGCCTAAACCAATGGGATAAACTGGAGCAATGTTTTTCAAAGTGCGGTCTTTTGACCACTGAGCATGCTCCCAGTGGATGTCTCTCAGAGGTGTCTCATCAAAAGCAACACTATTTTCCCTCTCCTTCCCATTCATTCTGATGAAGTGTTTGTGCTGTCAGATTGCAAATGGAAGAATATAGGGTAGGTGGCTTATAAGGACTTTAAACTGCAACTAAATGTTTTATGGACCAAAAAAGTCTGATAACTCTTGGACTAGAGCAGTCAGCAGAAAAATAAGTAACTGGGGAAATGCTAAAATATTTTAAATGAATGAATGGATGGGTGGATAAATTATTTATAAAGCACTTACTATGAGTAAAACACTGTGCCTTCAAGTAGGCCTCTGGTCTCAAAGAGATCAAACTCTAATTTTGCAAGGTTTCAGTTGTAAGGCAAATGGAAAGATACCATATGCAGAGGTAAAACAGATAGCAATGCCTCTTATTTAACGTCATTTCTGGTGATAAAATTACATCAGTCTATGATGCTCAAACATTTGAAACTGGTCTAGAAGCACTGTTATTTCAAAGATTCTTAAGTTCACGTCTATCTCCATCAGTGTCTGAAGGGAGATGATGGTTAAGGTAGTGGGTGAACCTTTCTGAAGTACACTGCATTCTACATGTCTCCCCTTCAGGGTGCATTGTGGATTCAGCCAGGCTGACTTGCCTGCCCTGCGGTTGGCAGTTGGTGGAGATGACCAGCCCCTGGTCCATGGTAGTTGCTTCCTTCAATAATGACTGAGAGCCAATGGTTTGGGAGGAGCTGTGATCCCCCAAGCCTCCTGTCCTCATCCTCTCATTAGTGGCATCTGAGAAGATGCCTACTTGGTGGTAGATAAACTATTGAGGTCATGCATGCAAACTTCAAATGTCAGTAAATTATACTTGAAAGGAGTAACAATTATAAACCTTAAAGTAAGAGGACTTTTATTTTTCTAAAAAGTAAATGGGCAAAAATTCTTTATTTGGTAATGCCACCAAAGTGGTTTAGTTCCCTACTATTCATAATAGCCTTTCTGTAAAACCTTGTCATAATTACATAATTATCAAAGTATACTTTAATACATGCAGATTTTCAATGTATTTCACAAAGAGTGAAATTAGAAGCTTCAAATAATAATGAAAACTGTACTTAAAATCTGACATTTTTTACTAATCCTAGAATCTGAGAATTACAGAACTGGAATGTTTAATTGAACTCATTTAGCTATTCTCATCCATTAAATCTACCTCAGAAAGATAACTTTCTTCCTTTTATAAATTATCTTTTTTTCTAAAGAAAGTGTTTAGTAGTATGTTTGGTGCCTCACAACCTTGCTGAATGTTCCAACAGTGCTTTGCTGATGGTCAAGATGGTAGGGGAGAGGAAGGAGGAGAAAAAGAAGTGGAAAAAGGAAGAAGAGCAGGAGAAACTTGGTATTTCTATTTGATTTCTGGTTTTGCTCTTTATATATTCTTTTTGTCTAATCATGATGCATTGGGAAGAGCACTGAATTTGAAGTTATAAGACCCAAGCTCACGTTCTTGCTCTACCACTAACTGCATGGCTTTACTGATTCAATTCCCTCATCTGTAGAATACTGAAAATAGTACTTACCCTAATTACTACCCAGGACACTGAAGAAAGTATTTTGTGAATTATAAAATGTTATATAAAAGTAAGTTTTTGTGTTTTAAAGTCAGTGAATTCCAATTTCTGATAATTCTTCTCCTGATGCAAGTAGGGTATTTGGGGTTTATTTGTTTAATTATTTTAGATCACATCAATCAATTAATAAACACATCATTGCTTACTATAATACACTAAGGAGAATACGATGAAGGATTAATACAATTTCTTCCTTCAAGAGATAGGACAAATATTAAGAATAATAGTTATAAAAGTAACGAACAAAGCTTAACATAATGTGTCAAATGACTGGTAAAGACACATGTTCTGGGAACTCAGAGGAGGGAGATCTCTGGGTTGGGGAAATAAGAAGCAGGGGGAAGAAAGGAAAAAAAAGGAAAGAAGGAAGGAAGGAAGGAAAATACTGGGAGGAAAGGATCAACAAAAGAAACTGGGTAAATGGAAATTTTATCCTTAATCCAAGTTCTTTTTAAAAAGTAATATTTATGTTTTCCAATTACATATAAAGAAAAAATTTTCAACATTTATTTAAAAAAATTTGAGTTTCAAATTTTCTCCCTCCTTTGCCTCTCTCTTCCTAAAAAGATAAGAATTTTAAGTAGGTCAATATGCACAATCATGTAAAATTTATTTCCATATTAGTTATGTTGTGAAAGAAGAAACAGACCAAAAGGAAAAAAACCACAAAAACAACAGAGAAAATGAAAATAATATGTTTCATTCTGCATTCAGACTCTATCAGTTCTTTTTCTGGTTGTGGAAAGCATTTTCCTTCATTAGTCTTTTGGAGTTGTCTTGGACCATTGCTGAGAAGAGCTAAGTTATTGATAGTTGATTATTGAACAATGTTGCTGTTATTGTGTACAATGTTCTCCTGGTTCTGCTCACTTCATTTTGCATCATGTAAGTCTTTCCAGGTTAAACTAAGTTTAACTCAGAACTGTGACTAATAGGGCTTTCCAAAAGGTGAAGATAGATGGAGGTGGAGGGGTACAGGAAACTAGTCCTATAAAGGATTTTCACAGCTGTATTTTCCTTGAAATATATCAGGTAGCAAATATTCATAGGTCCACAGTCCTGGAAAGGTAGGAGGAACTAGTAAGTTAGCTGTATAAAACTTCAGTTGGAATGTGTTACCTTGAAATAAATGTATTACTTCTGTCCTTTGAAACTGATGTGATCAATAAATTGATGTGTTCCTTCTTGAAACGGAAAATTCATCACCTGATAATCAATCTTTTGCCTCACAACTTAGCATAAGTTTGGTTCTTAGACAACAGACATCCATTACAGGGTCAGTACTTAGAAGCTTCTCCGACTTGGTAAGAGCTTGTACTCTGCTGACCTAACTTTAGAGCAGAGATTCTTCACCTTTTTGAGTCATGGACCCCTCTGGTAGCCTGGTGAAGTCTATGACCCCTTCTCAGAATAATCTTTTTAAGTGCATAAAATAAAACGCATACAATTACAAAGGAAAGCAATTATACTGAAATACAATTATCAAAATATTTTTTAAAAAAATATTACAGACCCTATGTTAAGAATCCCTTACTTTAAACAAGTTAGGATCACCTATACCCCAAGTTGAGGATTCTGATGAGTACTTTAGTGGAGTGTTCCATTAAAATATTGACTGATTTGAATGGATGTGCTCTTAGACTGCTTCCGTCCCTAACACCCATGTTCCATAAGTGCTTCTTTGTTAAAACACTAGGTATACTCACTTGTTCTATCCTCCATTATAATGAATGGCTGAGCTCCATGCATAGACAACACTAACTTTCCTATGTTGCTTTCTCTAAGAATTGGAATTGACATGACATCTGTTTTCAATACCAACACTGAATAACACAAGTATGAATGATTCACAGGTAGCTAACCTTTGCCTCCTGAATAGATGACAAAGACACCATGTATGGAAAATTACATGCATAAAATAAATCTGAAATCTTAATTCTCAGGGAAGATTAAGAATCAGGGACATGTTGGGTTGAGTTAAGGCTTTAAAAAGAGCATAAAAGCACACAGGTGAGGCAAAGTGTTGAAGAAGGAAATAAACAAGAAGGAAAGAAAGAAAAAAATAGGTGAAGCAGGGGAGGAGAAAAAGGAAGAGGAGATATAAAGAGACAGATGAGTTGTTCCTTTCCATGAAGCTATGTTGATAGCTAATCTCAATCCCCAGATCTTTTAAACTGGAAGTTTAGTGGATGGCACAGTGTTTGGTGCAAATTCTGGAGAAATCTGGGACCTCTGAGAGCCTTCCACAGTAAGACTGTGCCAGCTGGCTCCCCCTCTCACTCTTTGAGTCCTCACAGCACCCCACCCAGATTCCTTTCTTGTCAAACTTGTTTCCAGTCACCAGAGCACTCCTGAGCTCTTGAGTCTGTGACCTCTTGGTTGAATTGTCAGTTACCCTGGACACAAATAGATGGAGGGTGTCGGATAACATGGTAATTTGCCTGAAAAAGGACTGTTTAAGTCAACTCTGTTGTACCACCCTCTGCCCCCAACACCCCCTCTATCCCTTATAGCCCATGCCTTTTCTTCAAAATTTCACTGGCCCAATTATGGAACTGGAGGGATATAGTCTGGGTGAGTCACACCTCCTGCTTATCTCTCTGTTCTGATGTTCGAATTATCCCTCTGGAGCCAGACTGCTATAATGACATTTGAGTGAATTCACTTTGGGGGGAAGGGGGATTAATATGGGAGGTGAGAGTGGAGAATAACTTTTCCATACTTTAAGGAGTTTGAAAAAGAATCTCTCTCTCTCTCTCTCTCTCTCTCTCTCTCTCTGTTTTTCTCTCTTGCTGTCTCTCTCTGTCTCTCCTGTCTCTTCTCTCTATGCTTGTATGCTGAACTCATAATCAAAGAATTAAGAAGTTAGAATATTGATGCCAGATGAAGCAGTGCCCACCAAAAAACCCCATCTTAAAATGAAAGTCATTTTCCTTTGAGGGTGCTGACCAAATCCATTTCTGGTACTTACCACACATTTAAGAATTCTCCAACAGGCAATACTTACTTGGTGCTTCTCTCTTGCCCCCCCCCCCCATGTCCTGTAAATTACAAATGCAAGAGTACACAATATATGGATATGTTGCCTGAGAAACAGATTCCTGTTGGGAAATCTGAAGTCATTTAAGTATATTGAGAAATGATCTTCACCATTTATGGAGTGCACAGACAAATATGGAGTTGTAGACATAGGGCAGGTCCAAGATCAGGCCAGAGCACACACCCAAGAAAAAGATAGTAACATACCTATGCCTATTACACATAAAACTACAGACTCAAAGTTCTGGTTCCTAATCCCTCCGGTCCCTATTCCTTGGATACTATCAGTCAACAATCATTTATTAAGTGCTCAATGTGCCAAACATTGTGCTAAGCACTGGGGATATTAAAAAAAATATATGGTAAGAATATAGTTCCTTCCCTCAAGGAGCTCACATTTTAATGGCTGGATCCCTGATAATGAGAGGCTGACCAATCCATAATGGTCAAATCCTTGGAGAGAGGAGTGATAGGTCTTAAATATAAAACTGTTACCTGCAGAAACAAAATTCCACTTTCTAATGGAAGCACCTTGACTCTGAGTCAGAGGGCCTGGATTCAGATCCTACCTCTCACACTTTCTTGGGGTCATCACTTACCCTCCCTGAGAACTAATTTCCTTATTTGTGAAATTAGAGGACAGGAATAGATGGTTTCTGAGGCCCTTTCCAGTTCCAGACTATTGATCCTATACCTGAAGGTGGGTTTTCTGTGTCTGAATGTTGGATGAATTTGTGGGAGATCTGATGGTAAATACTACTTTCTGGGTCTTAGTACCCTCATTTCTCAAATGGAGAGGTTGAACCAGATGACCTCTAAGATCCCTTTCAGCTCTACTATTTTATGTATGAGGTATAAAAATGAAGTGCTATGGAGAGACATATCTTTGGCCTGTACCCATTGCATCTCTACAAAATTAACTTGAAAAGAAAAAAGGAAGATATTTTTTATTAGCTTCAAAGAGAAACAGACCATAATGAGAGGTATGCTTTTCTTTAACAAGATACCCAGAGTTTATTCAAGAGAGTTAGGTCCTTCTCCATTTTAATTCAAAAGAAAATCGTCTTAAATTTTCTCTTTTCTGTTCTTTCATGTACACATGCATGTGTATATTCTTGATGACATACATGTTAAAGCAGAATTATCCCCACTCCATTTCCTTTTTTAAATTATTATTTCTTGTTAAAGGGCAATCATGTCAGAGTTCAAGTGTTAAAACCAGAGAACTGCTCAGGTTTGGGAAACCTGTGTTCATACAGGCCTTGGCACAAAATTGAGTTGTTATCTTTGGAACCATAAGTGGGGTAATCAAGGACAGAGTTGGAATTAACTCTGTTCCCACCCTAGGGAGAATCATTTTCCTTGGCCAAGCCCACTGACTTGCTAAAATCTCACCAAGATTGATATAACACAAGTCTCCACTCAACTCATCTCATCTCATCTCATCTCATCTCATCTCTTCCTCGTTCTCCCTCTCTCTCTCTTTCTCTCTCTCTGTCCTTCCCTCCCTCCCTTCCTCCTTTCTTTCCCCTCCATCCTTCCCCAACAGGCATTCTACACACACACACACACACACACACACACACACACACACACACACACA
>NW_020954599.1:16853578-16862501 GCF_900497805.2 Vombatus ursinus
CACACACACACACACACACACACACACACACACACACACACACACACTTTTGTTCTCTATCTCTTTCAATCTCAGCAGCTATTTCTCTCCCAGGTGTCTCCCACCTTTGATATCCTTCTTTGAGACAAGGTGACTCCTTTCATCCAGCCTCTGATCCCCAGGAGTGGCAGCCCACCGATGCATCTCTATCTTCTTGGCTTTGCCTGTCTGGTTACTGTTGCAAGCCTCCACTTTCTTTTGGTTTTCTCATTTTCAGCCCTTCAAAGAATGTCTTCTAATACCACTTATCCATCCCCTCCAACACACATACACACAGACACACAAACATAGAAAGCCCCACCCCACACACATTCCTCTGTTCTCACTGTCCTTTCCTCCCCTCTTCGAACCCCACCCATATTCAGTGAAAGGCAGTTACAAGTTCACTACTCAGAAGACCCTTCAAACTTTCACAGAGGAGAAACTTCAAAAGCGAGTGATTGGCTAATTGACCCCAAGTCTCCTTAGAGTCCTCAACTTTTATTTGCGAAAGGGACACGCGAGTAATAGCCATATGTTGGGATGAAATTAGGTGGGCCTGGGTTCAGAACATCCCTACGTTATAGATTCATTTCACAAGATTCTGATAGATGATTCATTTTTATATGTAACGTTTTACCTTACACTATAGCTCTGAGAGGTTAATGTTCAACAACGCATACACTTGGGAGCAAGGCAGGCAGAGGAGGCTGAGGGGAGTGACATTCAAGGTATATGCAATGATGTGTGTGTCGGCGGGCGGCTGTGGGGGGAGGGAGAAGGCGGGAGAGTGAATGAAGATAAATGGGGACTGAATTGCCCCATGAAACTGATTTGAAGATCGTCCACTGGGTTTCCCTTTGATCCTCTGGGACGCTTTTCTGCTTTCTCTGACCCGGTCTGTACTTGCCAGGAACCGGAGAGAAGGAAGAGTTGTGTTCGAGTGCGGCTGAGTGCCCTGTGTAGCCTCCCGCCGGCCCCGGGGACGCGTCCAGGACCCCGAGGTTGTATCCGCCTGCTGGCGCAGTGCAGCGCGCTCGGGAAGCAGGAGGCCGCGGAGCAGCAGCCCCGGGAGCCCGAGGCCAAGCTCTCTGGGGCCCGGAAAGGCGGCTGCGGCGGCCGCGGCAGCGGCGACGCATCTGGAGGAGGAGGAGCTCAGACCTCCCACGAAACGCCAAGCCTCACGGCGCCGGCAAGGGACCTTGCGCAGTGGCCAGCTCCAGTCAGGCAAGCCGGGCTAGCCTCTGCCTGGTGGCGGGGGCTCAGGGAGCCCAGCAAGCCCAGCACGTGCACTCAGGGCCGAAGGCGTGGCTGGGAATGCGTGTGCGAGGAAGGAAGGAGACGCAAAAACCTGCTCCAGAGCAATCTGCGGGGTGGTGCCAGTCGGGACTACCAGGCTGTGGACTAAGGCTTGGGGGAAGGGAGACGAGGCGGGGGAGGCAAGGAGAGGGGCGCGGGGCTGTCCCCTGCATATTGTATTGCAATTTTCTGTATATCAATACACATATCAGTAAGCGGAAGGACACTGGATTTTCCTGGGCTCTAGTTCTTAAACACATAGACACCGTGCTCTAGGGGCGCCTTTCTGGCTCTGCCTTTGAAAGTACAGTCTGGGGAAACGGACCGTTCAATTCAGCCCCACTCTCCCCAACAGCAACAAAAATGTACTTTCCTGGAAAGGGGAGACGGGAGAGGAAGTCCCATAAAAGGAAAAGCGAGCTCAGGCTTCCTTCTCTCCCTTGTGGGGAGGACACTGGATTTGGAGTCAGGACAGCCTGAATTCAAATCCTACCTCATGCACTTGCTGGCTGCGTGACTGTGGGCAAGTTCCTGAAGTTTCTCTGTTTGCCAGTTTCTTCAGCTATATAAAGAGGGGGTTGAATTCGACGGCCTCCAAGGCCACTTCCCCCTCTAACCGTTAGCAGTTAAATGAGATGTTTGGGCTGGTTGTCAGGTAAGGAAGCCGCCTGGTTGAGGACTTTATTAACGCTGCGGGCTCTGAGTGCGAAGCGTTCCTAATCCCCTGTTCACTCCTTTCCCGAGAAGAAGCTGGGAGTTGGGTAAGGAGAGGGAGCTCCTTGACTCACAGAGTCAGGCCAAACATTTACAAGGGGTTTGTTTCTGGAGAAGCAGATAAACCAGACTCTGTCTTATCAGATCAAAGCGTCTCCCGTGATTTAAGTCTGATGCTGCTCATCTCCCAACCTCCCCCCCCCCCCGTTCTAGTCCCCTCAACCCCCCCCGACCCCACCCCCACCCCCAACTCTCGCGACTTTGCCAAGTCAGCAGCTAAAAATACCCAGGGTAGTCTACACTGAGAGCAACCATACATAAAGAGCCAAGAATCCGGCTCTATGGTAGGAGTCAACCCTTCCATGAAGAAGGTCGTTTTTCTGGGAGGGAATGGAAATTGTGAAACTGAAAAACCCGTCTCGAATGGACAGGCCCGAGACTTGGGGATTCAAATGCTAGCATCGAGCCTGGCTTTCTGGGACAATATAAAGAAAACATAAGGGACAAACTCAAAAAGATCTTGCTTCCCTCTCTCCTCTGTGTGACTGATTTGCCGAGCTCTGAAAAGACTCCTGTCCTTGTGGACAGAAAATGAGCAGCGCACTGAGGAGGTACAGGCTTTATTTAAACAGGGCCATACTGCCGGTCAGATCGGCTGGCCCTCCTTTTCAGGTTCCCAGAGCTAGGTGGAAATAGAAGGATTTTATTATAAGGAATTTTGAGGGGCGGGAAAAGCAACAGAATGGGGTATAATGGAAAGGATTAGGAACCTGTAGTGCTCTTTACTACCTCTGTGACCTTAGAAAAATCACTCAAACTCTCTGCTTCTTGGTTATCCTGTTGGCGAAAGGGGAGTGGGAGAGTAGTTGGACTTGACTCTCCCTGGACCTCAGTTTCCTTTTCTGTAGAATGGTGTGTTGGACCAAGTAACTTCTGCGTTCTCTTCTAGATTAAATACTATAAACCTCTGTCTAGGAGATCAATCTTTCTTGCTGCAAATTCTACACGTTTACGATCCCCTTCCCCCAAAACTAATCACCCTCAATGTATGCCCATTACATGTTTAAAAGAACACATAAAACTTCTTTTGGACTCTCCCATAAAGAGCTGCAACCTCAACCGACCCTTCCTTAACTACAACTGCCATTTTGTAAGGCAAAATGCCCAAGCAAATTTTCAGGGCAGGAGTCACAGTGTAGGGATAAACAACAACAAAAACCACAACAAAGCAGGGGTAATAGCCAGCTATCTCCTCCCCCAGAAGACTTCCTTTCTTCCTTGCTTTCTGAAATCTTCCAACTGGATCTAAAATAAATATTTAAATAAAACACGTAAAATACTCAGAACAAAGGTGAGTTGAAGTTAGGCATCTCAAACACAATACCTTCTGAGTTCTATCTTATACAGATAGGAGGCCAACAATGAGTGAACTGTGTTTATTTGTGGGGGGGGGTAGTTTAAAGAGTGGGGAGATAAATAAACCTCTATGGTTTTCAGATACTTTCTTACTGGAGTCACTGGGTACTTGCCCTATTCTCCACCCCTACTCCCTTTTAATCTGAAAAAGGTAAATTCATTATGTGCTTACAAACGTGTTTCTACTTAAACTGCTCTTTAAAATCCCATCTTGAATTACCGTTTAGTCTGCTTAAGTTAAACTATAATTGCCAGACCTGCAATTGTGGGGGAAAACAGAATTTTTGAAAAAGATTTCATACAGAACTGCTCCTAGAAATCTTCCTTTCCCCCCTTTACATTCTATCCTATTGTCAACCCCTTAAACAAATAGTTTTGTATGTAGATTAGATGAAGCTTCCTTTTTTTTTAAGAAGTCAATCAATAGGAGTTTATATTCATAAAGGCCTCTGATGTAATTACAGGCATAACTTTTCTGATCCCCTAAAAAAATCTGAATGCTCCAGAAAGGCGGAGCAATCCTACCTGCACTGCCGAGTGAGTCCCCAGATCTCCTCTCTCCCGGAGAGAGAGCAGGGGGACCGCGAGTGTGCCTGTGGATTAGGATGTGTATTGGCAGCCAGACACCAGTGTTTATTCGCACTCGGGGGGCCCTTTGGGGCCAGCCACTGAGATTGTGCTGTTTTTAATAGACCCACCTCAAAAAAGGGCCAGCAGAACTTCAGGGCTTAAAATTGATGAGGATTTTGTTAAGAACTGAGACTTAAAACACTTTCTTTTTCACCATTAGATTTTTCTTCACCCCTATTCTTTTATACTTCTTGAAGGGTTCCCAGATTTAACTGTGAAGCTGAGCTGTTGGAGGAGGTGGGTGGGTGAAGGCAAGAGAGACCGAATCAGTGGATTAGACTCGTAATCTAAAAGCATCTTGGATCCGGACGCTCTTTTAAAAAACGTGACCTAGCAGGCTCTCTATCGTGGGTCTCACGTCTTTACTCCCACCTCCGGGTTGGGGGGGGAGGGTAATCAGCTCACAAGCAAGCTGAGATCTGTACTATTTGGGAAGCAATTCAGGCACAAAAGTGGGTGATATTCCACCTCTACTTTGGTGAATTTAAGTAAAGTAAATTTAAACGATTTGTTTTGTTTGTGTTTTAAAGCAAAAGAAGACAAAAGCCTGGGCCAAAGACATCTCGGGGAAAAGTGATCCTTTGACAGGTGAGAGAGATTGAGCACTATTCTCCTTTTTAAAAGTTGCTAAGAGAAGGCACTGTCCAGCCTAGAGACTAGAGGTGGCGAGGGGTGGAAGAGAGCCCGAGGTGAGTAAGAGCTTAGCTATCTGGCGCGTGGGCTTGCCTACCATCTTTGAACCCAGGAAGAAGAGGCTGACTTTCATGCTATAGATCATTTAAGCACTTTAATACACAACTAGCTCAGAAATCATTAAGAGACCTAGAGAGGGAGAGAAAATACCCTCACACTCACCGGTAATAAGTGTTGACATGCAGCAAAAATCGATTGAGTGGAACCGAGATGGTGGCAGTGGTGATGGCTGGAAAGAGGGCCAGAGGTGTGTGGAAGGGGGTAGGTAGTGGGGAGAGGGAGTAGAAGCCGGAACCCCACAACACCGGAACCCAACTTTTTTTTTTCTCTCTCTCTCCTCCGGTCACAGAAGTGCACTTGAAGGCAGCGCAAGGGGAGAGGATAGGGGTTTTCTGAGGGTCGCGGCAAAAGAGTACTGATATGGGGAAAGGAGATTCCAAGCTTCAGATAGTCCACACCTCCAGTCTAGGCGAGGACGTTACAACTTTCCATCAACTCCATTTTTCATTGTGTATGATCGTCTTGTAGATTGGTGGCTTTGTGTTTGTTAAATAAGCAAGTGGAACGTGAACTCCTCTGAAGAAGCCACCATAGTCCATTCTCTACCTTCTTGCCAAGCTTCTATGACTAGTTTAGGCTCCCTCACCCCCCCTCCCCTGCGCGCCCCTCCAGTCATTTCTTCCCATCCCTTTAACACGCCCTTCCCCTCCAAACTATTCTTGCCATCAAAGAGGTGTAGAGGTCTCCCTGGTGCCTTTACCATTTTTGTTTCATTTCCTTCTTTTCTCCCTCCCTCCCTTCCCCCCTTGACCACTGATACCAAAGCAGTCTCTTGCAGATGCCAAAGTCCGCCCGTGTGGACCCTTTTCCTCTCCACTGCTCTCGAAAGAACAACAAGGAAGGAGGTGACCCCTTGTCCAAAGGGCCTCTATCTGCCCCCAGCACCGCGTGATCCCGGCTGTAGATTGGCAGCAGCTCCGAGAGAGAGAGAGAGAGAGAGAGAGAGAGAGAGAGAGAGAGAGAGACAGAGAGAGAGAGAGAGACAGAGAGAGACAGAGAGAGACAGAGACAGAGACAGAGAGACAGAGAGACAGAGACACAGAGACAGAGAGAGACAGAGACACAGAGACAGAGAGAGACAGAGACACACAGACAGAGACAAAGAGAAAATGTGCATCGAGAGTGCTGATCTCTAAACAGGGACATTTATCTGTGACCTTTTTCTTTAAGTGGCAGTGAGATTAGACGCAGAACAAAGCCTCAGTGTCAGCCATCCAAGGAGACAATAGGTAGTTTTAAACAGATAAAAGCAATCCAAGTACAAAAACACAGATTTTCCCTGATACAGAAAAACAGGCAGAGACTGGGGCTTCTTTCCCTCACTTCCCAGTCATAGTATTGATCTGCAAACTACTTACTACTTTGGAGGGGAGAAGGTAACAAGAAAAACAAAAACAGAAACCCAACGGGACTCCTCAACCACCACCCCTTCTCCTTCGCCCCCTCCCACCCCCCCACTCTCCCATCTAGCAAACCTTCAGTAGACCAATGACGAATTCTTCGGGATGATTAGTATTTGTTACGAAATTATACTTCATACTAAAAAAAAAAAAAAAGCGCCTGAATTCCTTCTAAATTCTTTGAAACATCAGGCCGACCTCATTCCTCTGTTCAGATGTCAGAAGATGGGAGGGCCGCGGCTGTAATTCATCTTGATTTGCTTCATTGTCTTGGAGCTTGCAAACTATAATCCTGTATAATTTCACGAACAAGCAGGTTTAGAATTAATGGGTCAATATTATTTAAAATAAAACACAGGGAGCGTGACCTTTCCCTCTACGACATATTGCTCTACAAGACTCAGGAAACTTCAATCTAACCTCTCAACCTCCTGGCTCTTTGAGATACTGAAGGGCTGTGGTTATTTGAAATGGTCTTTGTTTCTTTTAATGTCTCCAAAGGATTTGGAAATCGTAATGCAATATTACATGAAGGATCTCTCTACTTAAGCCTGAAACATAAACTTAGGGAACTAAATATTTTGAACAGGAGGTGTTTCTTTGTAAATGTATTTCATATATCTATACATATATATAAAGTCAAGAAGGACATACATATAATATAATACACACTATCTATATACTGTATATCTGTATACACATAATATTTCTCCAGAGAAATTTTCCCTTCTAACAATTTTTTTCTTTAAGAATTGAACATGGTAGTCATACAAAATCGTACTTCCTTCCTTCCTTCTTTCCTTCTATCACTTTACCGTCTTTCACTTTCCTTCAACCATTATCTATTAGAATGATGGGATTCTATGGGTTTAAACCAAAGCAGAAAGGAAAGGACTCAAGAAAAGACTGAGTTCATTGATTTGTTCACTATGTGACTGATGCTTGGATTTCTTTTTTTCCCATCTCAGGTAAATAAACAAGATTTGTTTGTATCCTATCAAGAAAAGAAAATACCGCGCTCCCTATGAAACCAGGCAAAGGGATGAAATTAGTCAGAAGTCATTTTTTTTTGTGAAACACTTGCCGATGTAGAGATTAAGAGAAAAATAATCCAGACAAATATGTATGCGTTATATTTTACTCCCATGAAATAAAACACATTTTTCATGTTTGCTGAAAAGTAAAACAATAATATAGTACGAAATGTTATACACAGGTCAGGTTTTACATCGCAGTTTTCAGAAACATCATTGCATCCACCAGAGGAACTATTCTAAAACTGATATTCACACAATGTTTTTTTTTATAATAATAATATGTTAGAAACATACAGTGTCGCATTTAGTATATACATTCCCTTGCTCGCAAGCGAAAAATCCTAATCGCTTCTGTATAACATGCTTTATTTTAAAGCCTAACCTTTAAAAACACTGTTTTGATATTACTAACAACTGCTTTTATAAAATTAATTTGACATTTCCATATATATACATCCTTTCAGTCATTTTTAATGTTAACAATGCTAAACTTAAAAAATAACAAGCTTATAGTAACATTAAAATGTCATATCCAGTCAAACATCTGTCCATATATATTTATATATATATGTCCTTGTTACTGTTGGAAATACTTTTAGTGAAAGATGTCAGAAACTGAGGAAATTCCTTTCAAAACAAAAGAGCGTTCTCTATTTCAGTGGTTTCCTTCTCTCTCTCTCTCTTTCGCTCCCTCTCTCTTCCGTGCCCATTACTTTCTAGTAGAATTCTCAGTCTTTCCAGGAAGGGATTTTCCCATTCGGTATTTAAAAATCGGTTCCCCCCCGCCCGCCCGCCCGCCCGCCCGCTTTCTGGATTGGCGCTTTAGTGGCCCCGGGGTTCACACTGGTCTGTCTACGGCGTACTGGCAGGCGCTAAGATTGGACGCTGGGTTCTGCACGCTGGCGTACCCGAAGCTGGAGTGTTGCTTCGCTTTCAGTCTCAGGCTGGCCAGGCTAGAGTTACACGTGTCCCTGTAAACGTACGGAGGGGTCGGCGGCGCATAAGGGCAGGCGGGCGTCGGCACCGCCGAGTTCAGCGAGGGGCTGCTCAGGTTGTTCAAGTTATTCAGGCTGTTTAGGCTGGAGCCCGGGACGCCAGTCACCGCCGAGGGCACCATGCTGGACGACATGCTCATGGACGAGATGGAGTTGGGCGGGGAGAACATGCTCTGCGAGGACAGGGGGTTGACGTTCATCGAGTTGAAGAAGGGGAAGCTCTTAGTAGAGAGGGAGGCCGAAGTGAGGCCCTTGGCAGCCCAGTTGTTATAGGAGTAGCCCGGGTACATGTCGTCGTAGGGTTGCATGAGGCCGTTGAACTGGGGCCCGAAGCCGTTCTTGCACAGCTCGGCCTGCTGGTTCCGCTCCCGCTTTCTCCACTTGGCCCGGCGATTCTTGAACCAAACCTGAAAGGGAATGGGGTGGGAGGCAGGAGAGAGGAAGGAGACAAGAGCGCAGATTAGTGAAGCTCCCTGAAAGCACAGCAGACCGAAAGCAGGTCGTTTTCTGTCTCCCCTCCCCTGCCACCAGCCCCTGGCTGTCTTTACTTGCCAGCTACCTCCCTACGCTAAGGCCGTCTCACCCGCCCCTGCAAAGTGCTCTCTCTCTCTCTTTCTCTCTCTCTCTCTCTCTCTCTCTCTCTCTCTCTCTCTCTCTCTCT
>NW_020954599.1:16862511-16872157 GCF_900497805.2 Vombatus ursinus
CTCTCTCTCTCTCTCTCTCTCTCTCTCTCTCTCTCTCTCTCTCTCTCCCTCTCCCTCTCCCCCCTCTTCTCTTTCTTCTTTTCTTTTCCTCTCCCGGTTCCCTCTTCCTCTCCCTTTCCCATTCAAAAGCCATGAAAAAAAGGGGAGGGGTACAAAGCTCGAGCAGTGCTTCTCTTTCTCCTCATCCTAACTCTCCACTCACTTTCCGAGTACTCCCTAACCCGGAGGCAGGAGGGCAACCTGATTCGGTAGCTGCTTAAGCAATACAGGACCCCTTAAGCAGACCCACAAAACAAGCATATAAAAGGCCAAGGCCCGCTGCGGCGACAGCTCGTTAAATTCCGAGATCTTTGAACGGAGATCTTCCGTAACCCAGAGAGGGTAGCTCCTCCACACACTCCCCCACCCCCGCCCTCCGCCCTTTCCCCCTTTTCAGCTCTTTCTCCACCCCTCCCCCCTTCGCACAATAGACGCTGTACTAGCTCTGGGATTCAAACTCCGGACCCTCCGCAGCCCAGCCGCGTTGGCACTCCCGCAGACGAGGGGCCCTCGCAGACGGCGGCCCCCACCCATGGCCCCGGCACAACCCTGCTCCCAATCCACATCTGGCTAGCCAGTCCACCAGCCACCCGCCAGCCAGTTTTGTGGATTGCAGGGAGGCCTAGTTCCTGGGAACTCATTCCTGACAACAGTGATGTTTTACATTACTGATCTCCACTGGGCTAGCCACTTAATCCTCTTTTTCTTTCTAGCATCCTCGGTTTTCTTTTCATTCCCTTTCCTCTTTGCTCCCGACTGCTATAAAAAGCTCTTTCTGCTCTCTCTCGGCTCAGGGAAAAGCTGGCCTGGGGAAGCAGGGAGATATTTGCAGAGGGCGTTGCAGAAGACAGCCAGGAACTCTAGTCTAATGCGGGCACGAGTGTGTGCTCACACCCGAAGAGAGCCGAGGTGGGGATAGAGACAACAGAAGATAAAGAAGTTTTTAGAATTTCACTGAAATCCCAAGGCCGCATTAGTCTTTCCCACTCCAGGCGGCCTAAACGTTGCCCAGGCAGAAGTACATGCTAGGCAGTTGGCCCTTTGCAAACGCGGGCTAATGAACGACTGACCTTCCTCGAAACAATGGAGTAATAACTAAAGTTCTCGGCTCCACACGGTTAAACTAAAACAGTTTTCAACCTCATCCAGTTTATTTTACTGAGAAACACACATACACGCATATTTAAGCAGGAACACATGCGTAGAGATCGAGTCTTATATTCCAGCTGGGGTTTCTGGAGTTGTTGGATCATTCCCTCTCACTCCCCTTTTTTGTATAACTATTAATAGTTCGATTTCTATTAATAGCTAATGGTTCATCTTTTCTTCATTTTCCCGGAGCCTATATTGTATATATATTTTTAAAATTCTTCAGCTCTTGGTATACTCGTGCCCATGTTTTAATATTTATTTTGGACACTTTTTTTGGCTAAGTTTAAAAATGAATTTTCCGGATGGGAAATGTGTGTTTTAATTCACTCTTTTAAAGTCCTTAAAAGGCTGGGCCTGCTACACATTTGAGGTAAGTCCTATAATTTCTATTAATTGTCATTTTGGGAGGGTTTTAGGACCATAACTCCAAAAGGCGCCTCCTATTCAAGGAAAATTAAATAAGTCAAAGTCTAAAAAAATTTCTTCTTTGACTCTCTTAAAAAAAGGAGAAAGAACGAGCAGGATACTAATTGTGTATTTAGATTTTGTTAGCAGAAACCACAAAACACAGGGAGTGGAAATCGAGAGGCTTGAGCGGCTGTTAAAAAAAAACTCGAGTGAGAGGAGACCCGAGGAAAGAAAAAAAGGGGAAGTGGTCGAGAGAAAAATTGAGCAAGACAGGAGAAAGAAAAAGGAGAGAGAGGGTAGGGCAGCAGCGAATGTGTATTTTACAGCTTTTTCTAGTTAAAGCCAGCACAGGTTGGAGCCTGTTCTGAACTCTTTCCTTGGTTATAGTGTTTTTATTAGCGTTAGAGTTTCGTTTCACGTCAGAGAAACACAATGCAAAGCGGGAAAGAGAAATGGGGGCGCAGCCCTCTCATAGAGCAGGGGAAGGGGTCTAGTTGCGAGTGTTGCACACACTCATACACACATGGCAGGCTGCCTTTCCGCTGAAGCTAAAGGGGAAAAGGCAAGGCACCAAAGTTTCCCGAATTTCCCTCTATATCCTTTTGTACTGTTGCATCTCTTAGACCAATGCAAGCTCCATCCCCTTTCTCTCCACTCCTACCCCCAGCCCCTCTCAGACTAATGGTCGTGCCTACCCGCACTCTGGCTTCCGTGAGGTTGGTCCACACGGCGATCTCTTCTCTGGTGGACATGTCCGGGTAGCGGTTCCTCTGGAAGGTGGCCTCCAGCTCCTGCAGCTGCTGGCTGGTGAAGTGAGTACGCTGCCTCCGCTGCCTCTTCTTCTTGGATGGGTCTTCAGCCCCGGCGTCCTCATTCTTGCTCTGCTGGCTTTTATCTTTTTCTGGAAAGACAAGGTAGAAGGGAAGCCCGTCATTGTCACCCTTAACTACCTAAAACAACAACAACAAATCCCCAACCGAGAAATTTCGCTTCTATGGAAGCTGCCCTAGAAGAAGGAGCTGGGCTGTTCTTCTGGGAGGCTGTTCTCTGAAGATGACTGTGTGTATGTGTGTGCGGGCGCGAGTGTGTGTTTCTCTCCTTCCCCTCCCCCCCTCGTAAGGCGCGCTATTTACATGTTTGTCTTAGTTCATTTTTTAGAGCACGTGCCTGCATATTTATCTGTTTACACACCAAAGTCACACACATACTCGCCTCGAAACAAACACGGGTCGTTCAGACCCCCCGGATTAAAAAAAAAAAACCAAACCAGGTTTCGACTCGTTTCACATGGGTACGGAGGGCTGTACAAATCTGGGCTCTTGCCTGCACTGAAGTCCCCTGGCCCTAGAGCTAATCCTGTCACCTTCCCAAGGAGTTTCGAGGAGAGGTCAGGAGCTGCCTGCCTGCCTTCTTTCCTACCCACAGCCCCTCGAGCTCCTGCAGGGCTGAAGTCGGAAGGAGGGGACGCAGAGGAAGCCCAGGGCACGCAGCGTCACCGCCCTTTGCCAAACTGCAGGGTGGGATTTTGCACCCTGAGATTCAGAAGGGAAAACAAAGGGTTTAGGGCACTGGCGGGTAGCAATTAATAGTCTCTCTAAAGTAGACGTAGGACAACAGAGTTACTTCCCCAGGCCAACCAGGCAGTTCTATCCAGGGGAAGAAAGGAAGAGGAGGTGGTGAACAGAGCCGGGGCAGGTAGGGAAGCGTCCCGGGGCTGGTCGGGAGGAGTCCCTGGGACTAGCTGCTGGAGGCCCCGATCAGGGGTCCAGATGCAAGGCAGATAGACTTCTCTGGAAGCTATAGGGGGCGACGTAGGACTGGGCCGTGAGAGAGCTGGGCAGAGGCAGGGTTGTCCCGTTCCCTTACCTGCGGCCTCGGGACTGGAAGTGTCTGAGATGGTGTGCACCTCCAGCCGGTGCTTGGAGGAGTCCAGCGAGCGTGGCTGCCCTGGAGCCAGAACCGAAGCCATGGCCAGTGGTGGTTGGTGATGGTGACAGAAGGAGGAAGAGGAGGAAGAGGAGAAGGAGGAAGACAGCTTAGTCCCTGCGGCTCGATGCTCCAAGTGGAACGGGGTTTTCATGCAGTTCATTGACCAAAGGAAGCGCAACGCCAAGCGTCTTGCTGCGAGTCTTCGGAAAGCGCCCTTACGCCCCCCACCCCCCACCCCCTAAGTCCAGTGACCGCAGGCGCTAGCTCCGAGCTGCACTCCAGGCTCGCCGTCCCGGGCCACCGCCGCTGCCGCCGCTGCCTGCCAAGCGCTCGGAAACACAAACAGCAGAGGCAGTGGCGAGAGCCGGGTCCAAGACACCACTCGTCAGTTACCCTGTCCGCAGAGAGAGCTCTTCCGGATGTCTCAGTGGGAGAACCCTGCCGGACCCAGAAGGCGTCCCAGTCCCAAAGAAAAGACAGGCATGGGGTTTGAGGGGCGTGGGAGTGGGGCGGGGTGGGGAGGAGAGCGCAGCTTAGCGGGATCCTTCTGGAGACAGCACCCAAAAGGAAGAAAGAGTTGGGGGAGAAAAGGAGCCCTCCGATGAGTGAGCCTAACAATAATCACCCGAAAAAACACGACTTCTGCCCGCCCTCTTTGCAAGCAGCACTGACAGAGGAGTGTCAAGAGTGACAGGGACAGGTAGATGAAATCATATCCAAAGAGGCGGCGGCAGCAACAGCGGCGGCGAGAGTCCTACCCTCAAAACGCGCTCGCGCGCGCGGGCACACACACACACACACACACGCGCGCGCGCGCGCGCGCACACACACACACACACACACACACACTCACGGACACTCACGGACAAGCGCACTTACATGCGCACAAGCCCACACGACCCCCTTTCTCTAGCCCTGCCTCACACCCAGATTCGCTCACAGCACCCAAGCAAGCAGCGGACTCGAGCAGCGGCTCAGCCCCTTCCCTGTTGGCCTAACATCTTAAAACCAGAGGCGGTCTTCCTTGGGCACAAACGTCATTCTGCCCCTTCCCTTCTCAGCCCTTCTCCACCTCCTCCTCCTCCTCCTCCTCCTCCTCCTCCTCCTCCTCCTCCTCCTCCTCCTCTGGAACCTCCTCTCACGGCTGGAATGACGTCGCTGTCCACCAATCAGGAGGCTTGAGAGTTGAGGAAGGGAAACTATCTAGACCGGCACCTATCAGGGGAGTCGGGCTGGGCTAAATAATTCACTTTTCAGATCAGGTCTGTTAGGGACTCTGTCCTGAGAAAACGTCTCTGTCTTTCTCTATCCGAACGTCAGGAGATTTTCATTTTAGGAAGGGAGGGCATATGAGAACCTCAGAAGGCCCCGGGAGCGGGGAGAAGAACACAGGAGACAGGCTCAGTACGTTTCATCTTCCTTTTCTGTGCCTCTCCAAAATCAGTGCCAATCTAGACAATTAGGTGCATTAAACGATGCTTCGTTTGCTTCCCACAAGGAAAAAAAAATTAATCACCCCCATCTCAAAATTTCCTATTCCAAATTTCTGTCTGTCAGGCATATACTACCCTAATCTTCTTATGCTTTACTTTAATTTCAAGGAAGACAAACCCCCAAGAAGACTACTGATAACTAGAAGCAAATGGAGTCTCTGTCACACAAACGACAAATATCTTGACTAGAAATGAAGAATTATTATTCATACTAGATATTTTTCATAAAATATGCCATCAGATCACTTTCTCAGAAAATGTTCCCTTTAGACGACCCCCTCCCCCTCACTCCCAGCAAATGTTACAATGGGATAGAAAGTCCAAAGTAGCGCTTGCCAAATGACTGAAGGCTTATCCTTGCTACTTAACATTGATTAAGATACATATCCTAGATCTTTTAAATTCCTGGTACTCTGTATTAAGCTTGTCCTCACTGAAACCCTGCTTTAAATCTGACTCACTTGTTTACTTTATTATCAATCAGCTTCAAGCCCACAAAGCCCAAAGAATCAACAAAGTTGGGCTAATTACATATAAGGTATGCTTTAATGAATGTTCCACAATTAAAAAACGCTTCCAAATTTCTTATTTCAATGTCAATTAAAAAAACCTCTTAATTACATTTTCTGGTTATATTTTCCCCCATTTCTCTCTCTCTCTTTTTAATCCGGTGAACTGCGATCTATAAGCCCCAAAATCCAGGGGGTATGGGGTATCACGGAAGATAGAAAGTTTGGAGTGAGAGCTGAGCTAGATAATGTAAAACCTTACAGATTTATAAAGCCAAGAGAAAACACAACCCTTTGGGACACAGAACATTCACAGCGCTACTGCTCTTAGTCAATAATCTATCCCGTTTATAATATATATATATTTTTTCCTAAATGGAATCCAAGTAATCGATTAGAAAAAAGAATAAAACAGAAAACAACTTTGTCCTTCTGTAGGTCACACAGAGATCGCAAACTAATCTCTCCTTGGGTTTCTGCATTTGTGATTGTTTTATTGTGGAGTTAGTGTTATCGTCACCGAGTGTGTATTTGTTTGACGTTACTGTCAATGATTTGCAGCATCAATACTGGGTATCTTCAGAAATTCTACCTCTTTGGCCTTGTTCACATGATTTGGAAACTTATTTCAGTCTGGAAAAGGGCAGAACTATCAGACTGCAAATCTATTTGAAACCTGTGTCTTTCCTTTGTACTGCCGAAAACAAGCTCTTTCCACACCCCTCCCCATCTCCCCCCCCCACTTTTAAACAACCCTGGAGGAATTAGTCTAGAAAAGCAAATGAATGTTTGTCTTTCTTTCCCCACAATTATATTCAAACTTTTACGAGAATTTAGCTACTCCAGGGGCTTTCTTTATACTTGACATATCATAAGCTAAAGTATATTTCCTCACTTTAGCTGTCTCTTCCACCGGTCATACCCCATCCCCTCCTCACAGCACACACCTGATAGGATCCCCTATCCTCCTTCTTAAGATAGGTCCCCGTTAGCTGATGCTCATAAGCGCCTCTATATTATATCTTGCAATCTTATCACTAAATTATACATATTACGTCGACAGCCTGTTGGTAAAGAAGGTTAAATTAATTTACATTCTCCTCATTACCTGGTGCTTAAATGACGTGTTTTATCCCTCAGATTTGGCAAAGAATCTCCTTCTCAGACCCCACAGCGTTTTCGTGAAGACAATGCTCTTACATTTGTAGTGGTTTTTAATCTGATAAGACTCTAATTTGCTTAAGTCTGTTAAATAAGGGTTTTAAATGATTCTGGACGTTTTCTTATTGAATTTCCTCTAATTCCCCCAAGATCATAAAGTATATGTGTAAAGTAAATATTTCCTCCCATTGCACCGCCAGCCGATGACCTATAACTAAGTCAATATGAATCCAGCTCCATTCTGCACAATGTATTTACTAATCATATTCCCGTCTCTTTAAACCTCTGCATAGCTGCGGTCCCACCAAACCTCACTTCCCCCAAAGCTCTCTTTAAGGAATGGACTCCATCAAGGGATGAAAAAAATACCGCCCCAGTTGCCTCTTTTCCTTCTCCTTCAAGACTGAAACCCCAGTGCTGTCAAGTTTGCTTTGGTTGAGGGTAAGGAGGAAGGGGAGCCATAAGAAAAAAAATTATTAGGTTGGAAAGTTAAGACCCTCAACGGTTTCCTTCAGGTCACAGAGCAGCCCTCAACCTCCAGCCCCATTAAAGTAAAGCAGAGAATTGGTTTACCTATTCCCAGTAGGTCTAACTGGACAATAGCTTTTTCAACAAGACAAATAGCGGCGAAATATGATTAATTTCTTCATCTTTAAAATGTCTGTATTAGGCTAGAGAAGATCGCTAGCTATTCTTTCCGCTCCAACATTCTACAGTGATTCTATATAGTCTTCCCAGGCAGAAGGAAGGGAGGGGGGAAAATGGGAAGGCGCGAACATTTTAGTTTATTATGGACAAAGTCAATTCATTTAGAACGATTCAATTCAATTGAGGGATAAATAACAAATATTTATTAATCTCATGGTTTATGTCGGGAGTAGTGCTAGACTGGCGATACAAAAACAAAAACCGGAAACGATACCTGCCCTCAAGAAGTTTGCGCTTTGATTAAAAGTAAGGGAAAGGGAAATCGAGTTTACCTGTTTCTCTACTACCTCAAAAATAGGAAGCTTTTAAGTTGTTCTACACGTGCAGAAATAAAAAGGGAAATAGGTCCAAGTTATCAGGAGGCTACGGATTAAAAGGCAATTTCCTGAATTATCCAGATAACTAAGACTAGTTTCTTTGCATTGCATTTCTTTTACGTTATCTAGGCTTCCATTCTCTCTTTCGGTTTAGACACTTTTTCCACCTTACTGAACACTACTAAAGGGTTCAACAGCACAGAAGTGGCTACTGAATTTCCACTTGGAAGAAGAGACTTAGGAAAGCATATCGGGGCTGGAGATAAAAAGCTTTACTCATTAAAAAAAAAAATAAGCTGAGGCGTTGGAAGGGGGAAGAAGTTATTAATTTCCAACTGCCATCTGTGACGATTTCTGGGTCTTCAAATTTAAAATGAAGGAAGGGCCTAGAAACAGAGGTGTGCTTGAGCGTGTGTGTATGTATGTGTGTGTATCTGTATTGGGAGTTGGGCTGGGGGAGTTTAGGTCTAATAAGACTTTGGATTGGATGCTTATTTGTCTGGTTGTACAAATTATTTTGATCTGCCTCTAACATAGAAATTTGCAATCGGGAAAAATCAACATCTGACATAGTGAAGAAGCAGCGAGGTGCTAGTGTTGATCACTCGGGACAGGGTGGGGGTGGTGGTGGGAATTGAAAGAGAAAGCGAGCATAAGAGTTCAAGTCCTAGGGACATTAGAAAGTCGTCTCCATTGGGTTTCTCTTAATTTTACCAAAGAAATACTGCTAGAGAAGTGGAATGTCTGACATGAGGTCAGACATGTTTTGAGCTTGTATTTAACTAACGATGCTTCGTCTTGAAGTCTTATTTAATTTCGCACTAGTTAGTATTTGTTGCTCCTGCCCTCCCCTTGCTTTCCCAGTAATGAGCTCAGATAGGCAGGGTATAAAAAAAAAGGTGATTAAAAGTTACCTAGAGACGGGCTTTGCTCTCCCAAATTCCAGACTTCATGGAGTTCTCTGAACCCTATGGGGGAACAGGGAGTGGGGCAGACGAACTCAAAGGGCTAGGGGAACGAAGAGTGGTCCTCACTCTAGATGAAGATACTCAACTATTCTGCTTGGGGGGCCCTTCCCTGAGAGTTTACAAGGCTAGCAAATGGCAGGACTGAGTCTTGAAGAGGAAATGTCACAACTCTCTAGGAAGAATACAGATTTATATTTCGGACGTTGAGAATTTCTGGATTTCGGACCCCAGAGCCATGTGACCCAAAGGGAATGTCAAGATCGTGTAAAGCACCAAGAAGTCGTACTTAGTGCTTGCTGGCTGTCTCTCTTCCTAAGCTTTGGCAACTTCATCTCTTTGCCGGGGCGCGAACGAGGTCTTAGAGCAGAATGGAAAGTATCGAGTCCTGAAGAAGGACTCAGCCTAGCCTCTAGAGACTCATTAAAGTGACTTATCCCTTCCACACGAACAGTAAAGGCCGAGCAATATGTGCGTGTACATGGGAGTCTTTCTCTCTGAAACACCACAAACGTAGGAGCGTGACAATTCTCACCTACCACCGTTAAGAAAAGAAGAAAAACGTCAAGAGATGTGTCGTACAACGTATCTTCGAAAGTAAATTCTTGGGGACCTTTTAGATGCCTAGGTCCGTTTTTGCTCAACTCAAAAGAGTTTTATTACGCCCTTCAGAAAACTGGCTAGGGAGACTACATTTTCGGGAAATCCTCTTGTTCCCCACTGAAAGTATCTCAAATACAGGCAGAAGAAAGGGCAAAATCCGAGGGAGCAAAGACAAACTTAGTGAATGTGTTAGAAACCAATTTTCTCTGGATCAGGCCAAATTAGACTTCTTGTTTAGGTGGGGGTTAACTCAGCCAAATGGGGGACAGAAAAGAGAAGAGACAGAGAAGGAAAGAGAAAGGGGAGGGGGGAGACAGAGAGAGAGAGGGAGAGAGAGAGAGAGAGAGAGAGAGAGAGAGAGA
>NW_020954599.1:16872257-16873503 GCF_900497805.2 Vombatus ursinus
GAGAGAGAGAGAGGAGGAGGGAGGGAGGGAGGGAGGGAGAGGTCTTTTGAAAAGAGAAGTTTGCATTAAGGGATGGGTAGATAACACATTTATTTACACTACTTTGATTAAAATTTCTCTCTGTGTCTGTTTTCCTCCCTCCCTCCACATCTCCTTCTTTCTTCTTTACCCTTATCATTTGTTGGCTCTCCTTTTCTCTTTTTCTTCCTCTTTCCCCATGCCAGACATGAGGATAGCTAACATTCAGCATTAGTTGTCATGGTGACCATAAATCACATAAATCCAAAAATACCCACCTATAATCTGAGATGAAGCTTTTATTTCCCTAGTGAAATAATATTTTAAAAGCTGTCAGCTGACAAAAAAGCAACCTCATTGTAGTAACCCAAGTAATATATTACTTCTAAAGGTTTAAATTAAAATGTCAACGTGTTAAAAAAAAAAAAAACAACATGCTGGTAGAATCTCTGGCACTCTAGGGTTTAGATCCTCACAATAAAGTTACTCCATTACTGCTGATCTCTCTTTAACACACACACACACACACTCTTGCCCGAGAATGAGCACACACAATCTGTAGTTTTACCTTCCCCCCAACAATAGGCTTAGAATATAGTGCTTATGAGTGTACTAGGTTGGCAAAGAAAATCACCTTTCTTGTAAATTACACCCCCACCCTCTAGGTTATTTGGCAGATAGTTTTATGAGGAAATGGTCTTGGTTTAGTGAGGTTGTTGGCCCTTATAACCTCTTTCTTAGGCTAAGGAACCTCAAGTTGATGCTTTATAACAAAAATGTTGATTATATATACCCACACTTGAAAGATTTGCAATTTCCTTGGTGTGGGTTCTCCTTCCCAAAAAAAGCAGATTGCAATCCTTCCAAGTTTTCATGAATTGCTTTTGGCATAAAAAAAAAAAATCATCACCTGGTGGCCAAGGTTTTGGTTTTGATGAACCTCTGAATTTAGCTCTGATGGATCCTCAAACAACAGATGTACAGTAAGCCACAGTGTTCTTCACCTAAAGTCCTTTTAGTTTGGTAGGACTTCTGCCAAAGCTTTTTGATTTGCTAGCAGAGCTTTTGAGAACCCAGGGTCACCCACAGCACACAATTCAGATGTCAGAGAAGGTCTATAATACAGATATATCACCAAACTGCTACCAGAGAAAAAAGAGAGAAAATGAATGAAAAAGAAAAGCGGGGGGGGGGGGGGGGGGGGGGGGGGGGGGGGGGAGGGGGAGGG
>NW_020954599.1:16873603-16876924 GCF_900497805.2 Vombatus ursinus
GAGAGAGAGAGAGAGAGAGAGAGAGAGAGAGAGAGAGAGAGACAGAGCGCTTCTATAGCTGACCTGTTTGGCCAGGTACTGCTGTAGAAGTGTAGGTATGTAGTTTACCACTTTTGACTTTATCTATTGTAACATCATTGTTTCCAGGCATAATACTTTCCTGAATGGATAAATTGGTGCTTACATGAAGCTAGTCCTGTTGTCTTTTACCTTTGGCTTGTTTTCTTTTGCCTATCTTGGATTACCGGGTATTCTCCTAGATGAAGAGCCATTAATTACCCATTCAGTCAATATTAGGAAGACGACAAAGCTTTTTACATAGGATTAAGAAGACATCAGATTGTTCCATTAGTATATTCCTGCTCACGAATAAGCTTTCGTTATACATTTAGTTTTCCCTGGAGTCAGTCTGACAACTCTTGCATATATTAACAGTAGGCTACACAAAATAATAACCCAACAATAAGAAACTTTTAATTTACATCCTTTTTTCCCTTTGTTGTAAAAAAATAGGAATGGTGATCCTCTTAATCATTTAGTATTGTTACAAACAATCTACAAATGTACAATCTACAGTCAGAAAAAAACCAACCCAACAACATTGAATTGCACACAATTCCAATAAAACAAAGATTTTTGAAAAAGAAAAATAAGTACCTCCTTTGCCTCTATAACCACATGAATGGGTGGTCTCATTCCAGGTACCCATTTCCCCTCACATCTTTTTCTTCCCTCTCTCCCTAAGTACCTTTACTTTTAGACACTCTCTTTTTCTTCTCTTCTCTTGGTAGGGATAAAAACCTCTCCATTCTATAGGCCTTCTCTTGCCATTCAGTTTTCCAGATCCCTCCATTAGCAAGATTCAGGGCAGTTTTTTCAAGCTTAGTTAAGAAATGCATATATGTTCAGCTTCCACTTCATTTTTAGCATTAAAATTTTCTTAAGAATTAGGAACCTGAGAAGACAGAAAATGGCTAAATAATTACCCATTTCAATGTTAGATATTAAAATAATTTCATATTATTTTGAGACTAAGAGATATTAAAAAGACTTTGATGCATCATGGGTCTGGACTTAAAAATGAAAGGGCAGGACATAAAATATTTTTTGAAAACCTTGGTGGAAGGTTACATTCTGTTTAAGGTTTGTAGAGATTGATGGAACTATATAGGAGATCTCTCTGCTAATGGATTCAGTGATGCTAATGTCTTCAGTGATGCAGCAGGGGAAGGAGATGAGAAAAGATGCCAAGTTGAAAGTTCAGAATACATTATTGGTAAGATTACTGGTTAGATAGTATTTCAAAATGAACTACAATGAGTTATAATAACACTTTTTGGGTTACCAGTGCACAGATGACTTTTTTGTTTGTTTTAAAACTGATTCTGGCAGTGACATTACTGCTGATCAGGTCTACAAAACTAATTTCCTGGATAAATCACTGCTCCTAGGCTAGATAAAGGCCCAAAGGTATGAGAAGCCCATTGGCATTGAGGTTTAAAAGGTAGGATGGCTAAACAGTTCCCTGGTTGCCTCAGGAGTCCCGGAGCCATTCAAGATTGCTGGAAATTTCGATTCTAGCTGAAGTTCATGCTGGTGTTACTTTGCCTAGTGATGATGAACGAAAGTTGGAATTTTGCGCTGGAAATATTTTAAAGTCATAGAGTCTTAAAGATGGAAGGGATGTCAGAGATGATCAAGTCCACCTGCTCATTTTAAAAATGAGCAAACAGAAGTGATGTGATTTGCCCAGGGTCACAGAGGTGGAAGAGCTAAAACATGGAATCCAGTGCTACTGATCTAAATTTCCAATGCTTTTCCCAGAATCTTGCATACTTACTTTCGTCAACTCTCCTTTTGAATCCTAATGCTTCCTTTTCTTTAGTAGACTCTCAAAAGGACTTCCCAGGCTATGAGATTTTATAACTACACTCATGTAACTTCATGCTTTCTCTACAAATTTTGGGCAGATGGACATAGGCCAGGGAAGAAGATCCATTCATACCCTCATCACTTATTGTCTTAATATTTTACTGAGCCTGAAAATTATAGTAGGAGAGAGAGACAGAGAGAGACAGAGAGACAGACAGACAGACAGACAGACAGAGAGAGAGAGAGAGACAGAGAGAGAGAGAGAGAGAGACAGAGAGAGAGAGAGAGACAGACAGACAGAGAGAGAGAGAGAGAGACAGACAGACAGAGAGAGAGAGAGACAGACAGACAGACAGACAGAGAGAGAGAGAGAGGATAGATTGATTTAATTTTGACCTGTCTTTCAGCACAAGTTACTGAGGAGGTAATTACTCTATGTGGAATAATCAAGATACTTGAGAGTGTGCTGACTTTGAATTTTTGATGCTTAGTTGCCTGAGGACAATTTTCAAAAATCCTAATAGAAGAGCAAACTTTGTTAAAGGTGGTATATTTCATTTCATCACATGCTCTAGCAAATGAGCTAAAGTGAGCTAATGATTTCTATTCCTTTTCTTTTAAAAATAAGGGGTTCTAAGGCACGAAGACACTCCCAAAGTTATTTATTCTCAATAAAAAGCCTCTGGAAAGATTCTTTCAGAGATCATATAGCTGAAACCATGACATATATAGTTAGTCAATAAATATTTATTAACAACCTACTATGTGCCAGGCACCATGCTAACTGTTGAAGATACAAGGAAATAATCTCCCAGAAACGAATTAAAGCAACAACACAGCAATTTAAGGTTTTCAGATGCTTCCAATATCATGTTTCTTTTTAATTAATGACATTAAATAAGTTTGGTTAACAATTTCCCTTGTCCAAAGTGAGATCCAAACAAAATCACATACATTGTAATATCCTAGCCTCTTAATTAATGGCTACACTCCACTGCCATTTGTTTCTTTACAGGGAAAGTAAGGTGTTATGTATGGGTATTAATTTTATGAATCCCTACCAGAATACTGTAGGTGTGGAAGTGCTCACAAAATTTATCCTGGGGAGGAGTGGGTCTCGCTTAGCAGGGTTCCTATTTTCTCTAGGCTCTGATGAAGACCACCTGTTCTTAGAAACCTTTTGGCTAAAGTGGGAAGGTGATGGCAGTAGGAAGGGGAGGATTTGTTGTCCTCTAATCACAAAGAGAGAGAAAAATGTAATTCAGTAACCCCTCCTCCAATATTCCTATGATTAATTTTTTTTTTTGGTAGCAGTTTCCCTCTACAAACGAGCTACTCAAAGTACAGTCGGAGCTGTGACATATTTCTCAACCGGCAGGAACGGAGGCAGTTTACCCCAGAAACACACACACACACACACACACACACACACACACACACACACACACA
>NW_020954599.1:16876934-16934320 GCF_900497805.2 Vombatus ursinus
CACACACACACACACACACACACACACACACACACACACACACACACCACTTTCATGGAGAGTGATCTCTGTTCTTGATTCTTAACCATATCCCAAACACACTCTGGTCTAATAATTTATTTTTATGACCGATTATCAAACAGAAGAAGAATTTAACACAACCTTAATGACAGAAATCACTCAGTGTTATCTTTGCTTTGCCCCTATCTAACCCAATGGGGTTAATCCTATACACTTTGCAAGTCAGTGTTTAACTGGCCGAGTGGAGATACCTGCTACATTGTCTCAGCTTAAAGTTCCTTCTCCTTCATTCCATGTTGTATCCCCTTGCTTATATTAGTAGTATTTTAAAATTAAACTTTCCCTGGATTAAATGGAAGGCTGGAAAATGGGACATTTGCTTTCTTTTGAAGAATACTGTTTATTTTTACTGTTTATTCCCCATCCTTCAGAATATTCATAGATTTAAACTTTAATCCGGAAAAAGGGAATTAGGGGGACCGAGGCGGAGGGTTTCTATCTCCTCGTACTATCAAAGAAGCACAGCTTCATACCGTCTTAAACTTAGGGTGGCGCCTGGAAAATCCTGAGAATAGAACACAAGTAACTAGGTTTAGATTTTTAACCTTTACGTCGAAGGGAGGATTTTCCCTCCCTCAGGACAAATTTCAATTTAGAAAATGCTTGTTTGATGGGTGGAGACAGTTTTTTTTTTTCTTTTACACACACGCCTGATAGCTCTTCAAATGAAATACACCTTCGACCCCCCCCGAATATAGGCGGGGAAGAGATTCCACCCAGCCTCTATGAAAAAAGTACTAACCACTTGTAGGATTGGCTAAATCACCCACATAGTTTATTTCTGGTTCCCAGTCTGGGATCCATACTAAATGCTGGTACCAGCATTCTCCACCTTTCTAACTAGAGCACAAGCGTCATCGACATCGCTATCCTTCTAAAGACCGGGAAAAAAGTGACGCATTTGAAGCATGCAGACTCAGTACATTCGACCACAGCAAATATTAGACAAAAGTTCAAAACTGACTCGGCCTTCCAGGCTTTAACACAGCGGCCTGTTCAGGCTCTTGCGGAGGGACCTATGTAGTGAAGTCTGGTGAACGACAGAGGTCGCTATTGGATTACTTTTTAACCCCATTCCTCTTCAAGGTAGCCAAGAAAGGTGGAGATGTGCATGGTCGAGACAGAAAATAGGAGGAAGGGGGTGAAGAGAGAGAGAGAGAGAGAGAGAGAGAGAGAGAGAGAGAGAGAGAGAGGAAAAGGTTTTTTTTTTTTTTCTGTCATGCAACCGTATGCGCGTTAATCTAAAATTTATCAAAGAAAGCGAAGCGTTTTTGCGCTACTAGTCCCACCCTGGTACGTTCTGGGGCAGGGGAATCGAGGGACCAATGCTGCATCCTCGCCTAGCTTCCCGGCCTTTGGAGGCGGACGCCCCCGGGGATGGGCCGATGGGGAGGGCGCTCAGGAGGCCTGGCCAGCCCTGGCTTTGCCTGCTCCCAGGGCTTACCGTTGGCACTGGGATGCTGCCTGGCGAAGAGTTTGCTGGTTGCCACCTCTTTCCGACTCTCGGGGGAATCACTGAACTCGACCTTTTTGATTTCTGAGTCTTTGGAGAAAAGGCATTCAACGGCTGACGGCTGCACGCCTGGGGCATACACACATACGAGCCGGGGCACGCACACAAGGACGCACGGAAATGCAGACAGAGAGGGCAGCAGAGAAGGAAGAGGCAAGGTGGAATGAGTAGAGAGGACAGAGAAAGGGACAGAAAGCAGAGATCTAGTTAGAGGAGCAAGCCGCCGACAACCATCACCTTGCTCTCTGTAGGATGAGGGGAAGAACTTAGACCCTTGAGCTATTGTGGCGCAATTCTTACGTCCTTATCCAAGACCTCACATGCCCATTTCTAGGCCCATTCACCCCACCTCGAGGACCATAGTATTCTGAAAGGAGACGAGACCTTTCTCCTCCTATTCTTCCTTCCCCCTCCAAACCCCGAAAGGATGCAGGTGGAGATCAAGTTTCTCACTGCCCTTTGCTGCTCCCTAGAAAGCGAAATTCGAAGGGGTCCTTTAGCGGCTTCTCAACCCCTCTCCCCACTGTCCCTTGTATCTCAGATCGAGTGACCCCTTCTTACCTAATTGCACACAAGCCGAAACAAGTTTACGGCAGTTGGTCTCCATCACCCGTTATCTGAAAATAAGAAGAGGAAAGGTCTTATCAGAGTGGTCTGTGATCCAGATTTGCCGAAAAAGAGACACTGTCTAGGGAGATGCCGAGCCTAGCTACTACAGGAGAGCCGGCATCGAGCAGGCTTCTTGCTTTCGCGGGTCAGGTTAAACTCTTTGGAGTTCAAGGTCCCAGAACTTCCTTGGGTACTCAGCACCTCGCTGGCACAGTCGGTCTCCCTCCTAATAGGGACTCCCACCATTCGGGCGTGCAAAATGAGAGCTCTACGAACTCAGGGTCATTGCAAGGACTGGCTACCGTCTAAAAATGGTCATTCATTTGCAGAAAGAAGCTAACCATACAGCCACCAAAAAGTCACTGTCCCGAGGTGGGGGGGGGGGGGCTGAAAGGAGTATTTGAGGACTACCCTACCCTGGAAAGAGATATTTATTTACAAAAATGCAAAACATGGAGTAGCTCGATTTTCAGTTCCCCCCTGAACAGTCCCCCCCCCCCCCGCCCCCTTCCTTGCATTTCTTCTTACACATAAAGGAACCCTGGTAGTAACACCGAGGGCTTTAGATGCTCAAGTGACTTGTGGGTTCTGGCTTCTTAATCCATCGGTATTAACTTTTCCATATTTAGCCATGCCTTACTCAGAAGATATTCACCCGGTCATTCATTTACCTTATAGCATAATTTAAGAGCTTAGAGGAGGGAGAAGGCGGTGAGAGATGGGAGTGTAGCGAAAGAGCGGCGTTTGGAGCAGAAGTAAATTTCTTGGGCGTGTTTATTGCTTTCGAAGTACTTGAAAAGAACCTCGTTAGAGATCTTCCTTCTGCTCCCCCCCAACCCCCAGCCGGAAATTCAGGTCGTCCCTAAATCTCCAGCCACCCTGTAGAGCCGACAGAAAATTGACTTCGGCCCTTGGCGGGCTTTTTGCCACACACCAAACGGGAAAAGCGGAGAGGTCGCGAGCTACAGAGCTCAGGTACTGGTGGGTTAGAGGAGACTTTCTGTTTTCGTTAAAAATGGAAAGCAAGAAGAGAAGAAGAATAAAGCAACACATTTCTTGGGCTCTTTGGATCTCTAAGTCTGGAGAGAGAGAGAGAGAGAAAGAGAGAGAGAGAGAGAGAGAGAGAGAGAGAGAGAGAGAGAGAGAGAGAGAGAGAGAGAGAGAGAGAGAGAGAGAGAGAGAGAGAGAGAGAGAGAGAGAGAGAGAGAGAGAGAGAGAGAGACAGAGAGAGAGAGACAGAGAGAGAGAGACAGAGAGACAGAGAGACAGAGATTCTGAATCTGCTATTTTATTTTATTTCATTTTATTTCTCCAGTTCAGCTCTGTGGTGGGTAGATAAGCCGGTGGTACCCGAGGGTTCTAGTGCCTGCTGGGGTGTAGAGGCATAATTTAGAACCGAGAAACAAGACCAGTCATCAGCTACAATGCTGCGGCCTGTGTTTATTAACACAGAAGTGCTAGACCTTCTCTTCCTCCTTTCCTACTGTTATTCTTATTCCTCCTGCCCTTCTTTTTAACCAAAAACCTAGCGCTCGGCTATCAATGGGGTCCCATGGTTAATATTTCACTGCCCAGAAGAACCTAGCTCTCTCTCTCTCTCTCTCTCTCGTGTGTATGTGTGTGTGCGTGCGTGTGTGTGTGCGTGTGTGTGTGTGTGTGTGTGTGTGTGTGTGCGTGCTGGGGGCGGGGATGGGTTAAGCAGGTCACCACCCTAATGGGAAAGTCGGTTACTCCCCCGGTAGGCAAAGGTTAGGTAGGGAGGCGGGAAGTCAGGCAGGCTTGCAAGCAGGGAACTGTTTTCCTTTGCTTTGCCTGGGGTGCCCGGGAGTAGCAGTTTGGCGCCTCCAGATTTAGTGATTCTGGAGTAAAATCACAGGATTAGTCCCTGATTGAGATGTCTGTTCGTGAGATATTACAAAATTCATTATCACAGCTCTCTACTAACTCGATATGAAGTAACACAGATGGGATTTTATTAGTCCAGACTTCAAATGTTTACTTATGATAATTTTAGAGGAAATTTGCATGTCATCATCATTTCGGTAATCTTTTTTTTTTTTTTTTTTTTTTTTTTTTTTTGTGTCTGAACTGGCTGCATTATTAGCCGATGGCCAAAGCACCGAGGGTTACAACTGCAGATAGTCGTCAGATGTTGTGGCTTTTAAAAAATTAAAATTATATGCATAACAAATCTGAGTAGCGCAAGTCAGCAAAAAACCACACTTTTCCAAAAGCGCCTCGCTACTTAAAACAAAAACAAAAACAAGCACAAACAAATAAACAAACAAAAAACAAAACAAAACAAAGAGGCGGCAACCGAACCTACAGCCTCTAACAGGCTCAGCTCTGGGACTGAAAAGGAGGTCAAGGCATGCCTCTTAGCCCACGACTTAGATAGTGTTCTTGTAGCTCGGAGATTTATTTTCAAGACAGACCGAAGCCCCGGGATCAACATTTTATGCCCCATTTAATAACAGGGTCTGGTAGCGGAGTTGTGACTAAATAATTTGGGGCGATATATATTTTTTAAAAAGTACCCTCAGATCTTATTTCTGTCGGCCTTGAAACCTGTCCTGTCAAGGCAAGTCTTGCATAACAAATTCACTCGTTCTACTTAACTGGTGGCCAGGTAGTTAAATTATCTAACAAATTGAGATGGGCAACTTTTTTTTTTTTTGAAGGGAAGTTGTTCCCCACATCCAAAATTCGCGCCCTGATTTGCACCCTCTCAGAACAGACAATATCTTTTGTTTTCTTTTGTGTTCAGACTCCGGTTGTTCAGCAAAATCTTAGTTTTGGCTATCTCAGTTTTATGCTTTAGGAGTCCCTGGAAATACATTGTTCTCTCCATACTTATGATCAGATTAGCTAACACAGATACACAAGCCAAAAGAAACAAATCGGTTGTCAAGAAACCACAGAAATGATTTTTGTTAATTGCCAAAAGAATAGCACAATAGAAAGTAGAATATTAATTGAAATATAAATGAATGTCCTCGCTACTTTCTTAAGAACTGTGTTCCCTATGAGCAAGGTTACAATAAAAGATTTAAATGCTAGAATCCCAGGAGTCCCAAATATCAAATGAATGAGAAAAAGTCATCTGATTACTGAGTGATGGATATTTATTTTGTTAATAAAAGCTCTGATTATTAAAACAATAATCTAACTCTTTTATTTAAGCTTAAAAAGGTTTTTCAAAGCCTATTCATATCATCCTCTCATGAATGTTTTAGGATCAAGGCTCTGAACATGAAGGGAAAAAGGGAATCAGGAATAACTAAAAAATTATTTTTCTGGAGGAAAAATTCTCATTCCATAAATGAAGTTATTTTATTCATACTGAAAAAAATAAATATTTTAATACTGGAAGATTGCTGTGTAATCTGATCAAAATCTTTACACTCTTACATTTCCGCCTTCCTTTATTTCCTTCTTACTATAATTATTTGGAATTTCTAGGAAATAATATTTTATTTAATGACATGTTAATTTCTGATAAGTAATACATATTCTTTGATGACAAGCAAATCTTTCGAAATTAGGTAAGCGTTACTAAGAAATTTTCCATAGTTTTTGAATTTTGCTATTTTTATTTCGTTATTTTGACTCCTGTCTTTCTCTCTTTCACTATTATTTCAGTTTAGGATATCAAACAATACCTGCAGAACAGAGAATGTAAAAATCACATTACATTACAATGGTTTGGTTTTGAAGTCATTTGGAAAGATTGAAAAAAAAAACAACGCGATGAAATGCAATGGAAGCAGGGAAATATTTCTTTCCATATTGCACAATCAACAATTTTATTCATTGCGATTTAGGACGAAAAACACACCGCAGTGATTGAAACTTTGTTTACAGAAGTGCACACTTTTACTTGCACAGAAGGTGAGGGAGTTGGTCAGTAGAACAGAGATAATTTGTAACCCAAAGTAATGATACACTACCTGGCAAAAGCCTGTCTCCCAGGTAATATTGTTAGTTAGGCCTGCTGTCTAAGTCACTAATTGCTAGTTAAGAGGAAATTTGTTTTTTCAGAATGCAGCAGCGGGATAGGTGGTCACTTTTTTTTTTTTTTTTTGCTTAAAGCCCTGAAACTTTCCGTCTATCCCTTTTATCTCTAGAATGCTAATCCCCCTGCCGCAGGATTTGTTAACATCGAGGTGGTGTATAGATTTAAGGAAGATGCATCGGTTTAAATGCCATCCACGACCTCTACTGCTGTAGTCCTCCACAATTCCTTGGAAAAGTGTAGTGTTTGCTTAGAGAAAGGGCTTTGCAAGATCTGTTTGCAGAGAGACTGAGAGAGAGAGAGAGAGACAGACAGACAGACAGACAGACAGACAGACACAGGCACAGACACAGACACAGAGTCAGAGAGAGACAGAGAGACAGAGACAGACAGAGTTGCTACAAATCACCTATAGTGGACGGACGATTCTCCAGAGTGGAACAAATTCGCGGACTCGCATTATCTCACATCCCTGCAAGAGGGATGGCCTCCACTTACCGGCTCCAAGTTGAGCTCCCTACCACGTCCTTTGCCTCCCACCGCACTGCTGGAGCAATCCGAGGTGCTGGCTGCCCTGTAAACACCAGAAACCCGGGGCCAGGAGAAATAAAAGAATCCCAAATAGAATACAAAGTTCCGAGGGAGTTGGGACTTTTCTCTCTGGGATCCGGAGATCTCCCAGCTGCTGGCTCTTTCTTTCTGCTCCTCTCCAGCTTTCTCTCTTTCTCTCTCTCTCTCTCTCCCCTTCTCTTCCCCTTTCTCAGTCTCTGTATTGGGAACGACGTGACGTCAGCAGAGATTCCACCAAACTAAAACTCCACAGAGGAGCCGAGAGAGGCGAGCTAAGCCGAGAGGAGCACAGAAAGCAGAGCAGAGAAGAGAGGGGGAGTAAGGGGGGGGGTGGGAGAAAAGAAAAGGGGGAGGGAAGAGAGAGGAGAAGGAGAAAGAGCTACGAGGGATTGACAGAACTGGGGAAATAAAACAAGCAAAGGGAGAGCCAGACAGAAGTACACACGCCTACGCACACAGAGCAGAGAGAATACAGAGCGAGGAAGAGAGGACGAAAAAAAGAGGCGGCGGCGCGCGGCGGGGGGAGGAGGGAGGGGGGAGGAGGTAGTGGGGTAGGTGGGGGGAGATAAGTAAGATTAGAAAGCCCAGATAGACTACAGGAGAAATGACCGAATAGAACAGATAGAGCATCTGGTAGACAGGACTGTCTTTTTTTTTTTTTTTTTTTTTGTCAGCTCAAGGGGGCAAAACCTACGGGATAAGTGAATAGAGTCGAGAAAACTCGTAGAGGTAGAACAAAAGAAAACGTGCGTGTGTGTTTGTTTGGCGTGGGTTGAGGAGAAGCGGGGGGCGGGGCAGTGAGACATGAGATCTGACTGCAAGTATTAGCCAGGAAGGGAAAACCAAGGCATCGGGTAGAACTAAAGGTGAAGCCGAGGATGGTGGAGGGAGAATTAGAGGAGAAACAGACTGGACAAGAGTGTAGAAGAAAAATGAGGTGTGAGAAAGAGGTGAGAGGAGAGAGACAGAGAGAGAGGGAAAGGGAGAGGGAGAGGGAGAGAGAGAGAGAGAGAGAGAGAGAGAGAGAGAGAGAGAGAGAGAGAGAGAGAGAGAGAGAGAGAAAGAGAGAGAGGGAGGGAGGGAGAGAGAGACAGCTGTAATGAACCGGGGGAGGGCCGTGTCACTTTGGCCAGTTCAGGACTGTTCCCTGCTCACTAGTTCAAAGTCAAGTAGGACTAGAATAGAAAATGTTTTTCACATCTTAGTGGGTAACTTGTGTGCCTGCGTAAGTGTGCCTAGTGTGGGGGGTGGAGACGAAAGGGGGTGGCCCTGACCACTCTTAATGAAGGGATTGCAATGGACAGGACTGAGAAGCTCATTTAAATCTAGAATTTCCTTTACTGTATGTACACCCAACAAGTTCACCTGGGGTCACTGATGCCTCATTTTTAAAAAAATGACGAGGTTAAAGTGTCCACGAAAATGAAATGATATTAAATGGCAGCACTGGGCTTCTCTCGAAACACATACTTGTTCCTAACAATAAAATAAATAAACAAATAAACAAAGCATTATAAAGATAGAAGGGACATTTTCCTGGGCAGTGGAATGGGAGGAGAAGGGGCTTGGTGACTCTTGCCTTCCCACTAAAAAAACTAATTGTATTCTTTCTCGACATTTATTCTGCAAGTCTAGACCAAGTCTAAATCTAGGTGTGAAGTCTTCACCCAGTCCTAGGGTTTAGTATCTTTCCAATCTTGAGGGAGTGGCTTTCATTTATATTTTGGGGACTGGCCGAGAAAGAGTCCTGGGGGTCGTTCGATTTCTCTAACAGGTGCTTTCTGGACTCAACACTCCTATTCTCTGGGTCCCCCAAAGCAGAGGTTGCTCTCTATTTTTAACCCCACCCAACAGAATTCTCACCCTCTTACAATAGTTTAGTTCTTTCTCACCCCTATTAAGAGTTCATTTGTCCTTCGAAATAAAATTTGTCAGATTTATATGGTTTCGAACAGATATCCGGAATTGGTGTGTTGTGTTGTGTGTGTGTGTATTTTCTATTTTCAAACCTAGCTAAATCTGCTTGCAGCCAAATTCACTTTGCACTGAATTGAAATACTGGATTCCTTCTTTTGACTTGGGGCTGAGAGAGGTTACGAGTTTTCTGGAATTACCTCGTGTTTTAAATTCATTTCAGTTAGTAAAAACAGACTAACAAACTTGCGCAATTTGTTTTGAGTGCTAAATCCCTTTTCTTTGAAATTACTAACACTCGACAGATGGACTAATTTTATGGAAAGGGTTAGCCTCTTCTGCCACGAAGACAACTAACCCACATATAACATCCATGAAAACGCAAACTTTGCTTCTACCCGGTGGAAACTCAAGGCAAATGCTAACCTTATTCAGGAAAGAGAAATAGGGAGAAAAAAAAAAAACAACAACAAAAAACTACCAAATACCGCTTTAATTTTAATTTTCCTTTTTCTTTCTATTGACTAGTAAGGATTCTAATTCTTGGAAACTTGTGGATGCCCAGAAAATTAATTTCTCAACCCAACCCCACCACTAAGTCAGGTAGTCACAGAAGACCTGAAAGTTCATCGCGTCTAAAGCGGAATCGGCAGTATGAAATGGATATTTGGGTCTCTGCTTATGACTCTTAAAATGAGATTTTCTCTGTCTTCTCTTCCCCCTTCCCAATACCTCGGGATATCGGCTCAAGCTTTTCTTTAACCCTCTTCCCCCTTTCTTTTCATTTTTATAGAGATTAAGATACTCAATCATGACGGGCCTCACTATGAGCTTGTTGGAAGAATGTGGGAACCCTCTCTAGGAAAAAGATAGAAGCAGAGACCTACTAAGATGTAGAGACAGACCAGGAGAGACAGAAAAGGGGAGGAGAGAGTTGTTGGAGAGATCCACGGATATGCTTCTGCAAATCCTCCACTTTCATGATTCAGTGGGTTGTAGACACTATGACCAGGGGCTGGAATGAAGGGGTTTATCGAAACTCCCGTGGCCTTGACCCCCCTTTTTTTCTGTCTGGAGTCTGTCCAGTCAGGACGCTGGCTCGCCCCAATCCGGGACTGGAGCAGGAGCCCGAGATGAGCCTGTGGGTGCTCCGCTGCCCCAGCACCCGAGCAGCTGAAGTGAGCAGCTGGTGGGAAATGCAAATGGCTCCTAGAGAAATATAAGATACAGAATGATTTTCATTCCCTCCTCGAGTGTGTGGAAGGAGCTGGACATACGCTTCACGCTCCTAATCCTTCTTTTACATTTTTAGTCATACTCCTATTAAACAACTAATTAATGCCCAGAATCACCAGGGAATACATTAGACGTGCTGCCGAGGAACAGGGGTTCTAGGGTGTCTGGAAACTATGGAGCTGATTTAATACGTGGATTTCATCCTTCTCTCCACCCTCCCCCCCACTCCTCCCGCAGTAAATATTAGAGTGGGCTGTGGCGATTGTATTTGGATTTTCATTTTTTCCCCCTCTTTCTCTCTCCCCCTTCCTTCCAGCTCAGCAAACCCAATCAATCCACCACCGCCCTGTAAACAAGATTTCAGCATCAAAGGTACCAGTTACACAGCGAGCAGATCTCATGGTCTGGGGTTGTGCGGTAAGACACTGACATAATCTAATCCTGAATTTCAAGGATGTTACACTTTTACATAAACAAGTTGGGCCTGGATTCCCCTGTAATCCAGGATGAGAGCCCCAACCCCACAGCATCGTAAAAAAGTGCGCAAGCATATATACTTTTTGCTTTCCCAAGATTTGGAAATGTCCAATGTTAATCTTCTGCAATAAACCAATGTGCTGGAAAGTTTTTTTCCCCCTCCACTCCAGTTATCTGGGATAAACTTGAATGTGTGTGTGTGTGTGTGTGTGTGTGTGTGCGTGTGTGTGACAGAGGGAGAGAAACATTGTGGTCCCAAAGTATATCCGTGGTCGCATGAGTGTTTTGCGTATGTTCGTGTTGGCTAAGGGTACTTGGGGCTCTGGGAATGGTTGTCGTTGGTGGACCTACGATCATTAACAACAAAAACAACAACAAAAATCTTTTGAAATAAAGGAGGGAACTGGTTTGAACGAGAATCCAAAAGCCTGAAGGACAAATAGATTCAATGCAGGACAACTCCCTGGACTAGGGTCCGGTGTCTAGCACCACAGCCCAATTGCCCAATAGCTAGGATCAGGGAAAGGTACGGTATTTTTTTTTTTTTTTTCTCTTTGAGACACGCGGGGGCCGGTTCTCCACTACCATTTACTTTCTTCGTATCTGGATTATGATCTCAAATCTTGCAAGCAATTTCCCCAGCTCTGACAACAAGCTAGTATGTAAATACCAATGGCTAGCGGTGTTTAAACGCTTCAAACAGTATTGATTTGTTGGCTGCTCTAAATTTGCCTTCCTGTCCAGATCTTGTTGCGGAATTGCCTATTCAGGCGTTTGATCCGTGCCTCCGACACTACAATACAATAATTGTTAACAACCCCCTCCCCCCAAAAAAAGCTGCATTGAAAATGAATCGATTGATTTGCATATAAATTAAAATCACAATACGTCGCATATTCCAGTGTTTTATAATCATTTCGAAATTAGTACTTAACCACTTGAGCTAAAAGAATATATAAATGTCTGTATTGATTCACTAATGAATTACCTAATTAAAACGTCCCGGGAACGTTGGTCGCAGGAAAGATTGTTAAGTCAGGGCACATTAGGGTAGGGGGGACAATCTGAATCAGAGCTGAGCAGTGGCTACTCAGCCAGAGGAATCTCAACCGCATTGCTATTCTTCCATTTATTTTGGGGGCCATCTAGCACTTAGGTCTCTGCTTTGAAGGCTCTAAATTCCTCCATCCCTTTTCCCCCTTAGGCATTTTCTTTCTTTCTTTTTTTTCCCTTCTTTCTATCTTTCTTTTTATTTTTATTTTTTTTATTTGGAAAATGGGAGAAAATGAAGCTCTGTTTTCTTCGCCGGGTTTTCTGCAGTGTCTGGGCTCCCCTGGACCTGTGCGTTCTTTCCCCCAGGCTCGCAACCATGGCCAGAGTAGATTATCTTCCAAGCTGGGATGGCCTGGCTGCCTAGCCGATGTTCCTCTTTCACCTTCCTGAGCAGAGGCGGCAGCCAGAGCCAGGAGCCCGGGAGCCTAGCGGAGCAGAGCAGAGTTGGGCTCCTGCAAGCTAGCACAGCCCCGCACATTTAATAGATATGCTAACTGAGCACTTACCTTCGTCATGAGAATAGGAATAAAAGGTAGCCCTTCTTAAAAGAGGCACTGCAAAGGCATGATAGGAGTTCAGAAAAAGCCTGGCGGCGGGGAAATCTGTAGCCTGGGGGCTAGCCAGCATCCCCTTTCATTTCAAGCACTTATTGATTTGCTGTTGTCATAGCTGGCGACGCAGAAGGACACTTGAAAGAATTTCTGATGGGGCTCTGATCTGAGAAAGGAGGTGACCTGACCAGGCTCCCACCAAATTCTTAATTACCACATCAACTGCTTTTTTTTTTTTTTTAATATTCTCCCCTTGCCCTCCTCCCTCTACCTCCCAACCCTTCCCCCATGGCGACTGAGTTTGCTTTTTCTCAACTTTTTAATTATTCAGCAACTCTCTTTCCTCTTAGTGGCTTTACTTTAGCAGTAGTTTTCTACTCAAATTCTTCTTTCCATCAGTAGGCCTGCTTATTGATCCCTTTGACCTTTGGTACATATGCCCTCTTTAGAAATCTTTCAATCTTTTTATACTTAGGGTTGGAAGGGGGGACCCTCCTGATTACTTTCATGTAATAAGAAATATGAAGACATACTTTGCCCTCAAACCTAGAGGATCTAACAGGTACCCCCTTTCCACTTCTTTCAATGAAATCTTTGATGTCTGCTTGGTCTCAGCTTGGAGACTTTCTCTTTCTTATGCCTTTCTCAAAAGAGTTTGAACATATATGGAAATGCACTCTCAATGTCTCCAGTGCATTCTTTCGTAGACTATAAAGAGAACCAGGACAGGGGATGGCATATATACTGTATTGGTGAGCAGAACCTACAAGTCCATGAGTCAGCTCTGTTTGGCTCTCATCTGTGTTAGAGAAATAAATTCAAAGGGAGAGGGGAGGGAGAGAGGACAAAAGGTAAAGTCAGTTCAAAAAAGAAGCAGCAAAATTACAAGGCATTATTAGTTAGGCCACCTAGAATATACATTTCACTTTCAGACGTAGAACTATTTCATTACTGGAGAATTAAACAGGAAAGCCAACTGTCACCACAAGGTATTGGTGAAAGGGAGAAGTACCATGATTTTACAAGTGAGAGCTAAATAGGTCTTCACCTGCACAATTGTCTTTCTGGATGACATTAGATATTAATACAGCACCAGCTGCTTCATGTACTCTGTTTTTGGTGCCCTATCAGAGCATTCCTTGAAAGCAGCTGTAGAAGATTTCCTCAGAGTTTCTTCTTGGGCTTACCTCTCTATAGCAGGCTCCAGAGACCCAGATAGCAAGAAATGGATAGCACCAAAGCCTTGGTGGAAAGGAAATTGGTTGTTTCTAGGTCCTAAGGAAAACCAGAATGCAGTGAACCTCTTGAGCTGGCACTTGATATAAGCTTGGCTTTGTGGTATTTTTCTTGTTAAGCTTTTCGCTGCCAACCCTGGCTTATCTTTTGTTGTTGTGGGCACACTGTTAGGACAAGACTACTCCAGCCAGGTTGATATATGCCTATATCTTGAGTGGATTGATTGCTCTGCCCTTTTGAACAGTATTCTTTTTATATATTACATGTTTGTAAATATGATAGGATGTTAGAAACTGGACATTACTGGAACACATTCTAGCCATCATAAGAATATGTATTTGTTTCAAGGACTGATTGTATTCATCTCTCTCCACTCCTTATCCCTCTTTGTCATGTATTAGAGACACTAGATTATTTGTAGGCCGGTCTTCTTATTGTGTGGTTTTTCAGTCCCTTTTCTCTGAACCTAAATTTCCTTATTTGACAAATGGGGGCAAATAATACACATGCCACCAGCCTCAGAGGACTGTTGTGAAAAAATCATTTTTGTAAATTTTATATGATATATCAATGTGAGTCATTATTACTCTTAATAGTTCTGAGAAAGAGAATTGGAGGACATGTTTTCTCACTGTGTGACAATGAGTAAATCTTTTGACCTTTCTGATTCTCAGTTTCTTCATATGTAAAATATGGATAATATTGTTTGAGAGATTCATCTTCTAGGGTTGTTATGAAATTAACCTGCTTTGTAAAACTAATAGCACTTATGCTACGTAATATGAATATATATTTGAAAATATGGTTCATAATTAATAAATAAAAGAGGGCAAAGACCTGCACATTTCTCACACTCCTCAAGCCTGTATTTCATAGGTGCTTTTTTCAAGAAGAGAGTTTGAAGGTACTGGATGTGGCATATGCCAAATGATATTTCCAAAAATGAAATTGACAATATCTTAACAGTTAGCATACTTGTGGTAACTGTTCCAGAACTAGCTACCTGCACTTACAGCATCAGCAGGTTAAAATGAAGGCAAAAATCAAAACCAAATTGGAAAAAAAAGATCAACATTCGAAGGACATAATTCATGCTATTACAGGTGATCTAAGGGACCGATAGGTGCTATAGTGTATAGAATGCTGGGCTGGACATTAGGGAGACTCATCTTTGTGAATTCAAATCCAGCCTCAGACACTTACTAGTTGTGTGACCCTGGGCAAGTCACTTAACCCTGTTTGCCTCAGTTTCCTCATTTGTAAAATGGGCTAGAGAAGGAATGGAAACCGCACCAGTATCTTTGCCGAGAAAACCCCACATGAAGTCATGAAGAGTTGGACATGATTGGTAGAATTGAACAACAACAGGAGATCTATCCCAAATTATTGTAATGGCTTCTTTCCTCTGAAAATATAGGAAAAAGATAAAAGCAAAGACATTGCCTGACCATCAACTTTTATTTTTTAATATAAATTTTTATTTTAATTCCAATTGTCAAACGCATTTATTCAAATTCAAGAGGTCCCAAAATTCTTGGTGCAGTTTTAAGCTAAAAACTGCTTATACCATTATTAAGTTTATAACTTAAAACTGCAGTGACATTTACAGCATTCTGTATATAGCAAACAACATAAGAAACAATTTAAGAAGTCAACTAAATGGAAAAAATAATTGTAAATGACTGTCTACGTGCTTGTAAATTTCCATTCCTTACCAATTGTTAACCCAAACCTAAAGAAGATATGCTTTGACTTTAAGCATTATCCATAATATCCTTATTCAGAATTTCTCAGAGAATGTTAATAAAACAATCATCACAATGATTATACCAAAAGAACCCAGAAAGTATTCCAGTCTACAAACAGCTGACATTGTCAAGGGGAGAGGCATAGTAGATAAATTAATATCAAGTTTAGAATTCAAGTTCGTTTGGAAAACATTATGGAGGAGGATGGAAAACAAGCAATTCATCCAGGAAAGAAAATCCTAAGTGGATGAATAATCTAAATCAACTAAACTACTGCATGTAGTTGGATGGACAGTTTATTGATTCAGTTCATCAGTGCATTTATCAAATGACGGGTGCTATAAAATGGGCAATGAATTAGGCCTAGAATTGAATAGTCATTGGGGATGGGACTGGATCTCACCTGGGATATTGTGGAATGTTTTCAGCTTCCCAGATTGTCCTCTGATATAATCCTCAGCTTTTTAACTATCAGTTTTCTTCTGGTGACACTATGTTGTGAAGCCATGGAAATCCATGCTTTCAGAAGCATCACAATTACAGGTGACTCAAAGAGAAATGGAAATACAGGGTAAGTATATACAGACTGAAGTATATGTTCGATAATAACTTGCTTGGAAGTGACACAAAGGACTTCATCAAGGAAGTGTCTTGTTTTTTTGTTTGTTTGCTTTGACTGGACCTGTGACTTCATCTGTGAAGGGAGGTACTGGTGAGGAACATCCTCTGCCAACAGAGATTGGCATCTACTTGGCAACTCATGGTCTTAGAGAGTTGCTTGGCTCATGGAGAGATTAAGTGACCTGTCTAGGGTCACACTGTCAGAGGCAGGAATTGAAGCCCAGGTCTTCTGAATTCTGAGACCAGTTCTGCTGGTAGCATACTGCTAATGCATAGCCGGGGGGGGGGGGGGGGAAAGACCCTGTCACATAGTTAGAGTAAGGAATAAAAGATGGATAATCTGGATATTTTCCTTGTATCATAAACATTAAAATAATCAGAAGAAGGTGTAGGGTATAACCTCCATGCAGGGATTATGGAACAAAATGCGTAAAAATCACATGAATATGAAAGTCTGGTTTGCAATTTGCCCTAGTGGAGGGAATGTGATCATGGATCAATGATGGTATCCAGTTAAGGCCAAGAGAGGAGGCAGCAGTCTGTATTAGCAAAGATCAGGATGGGAAATAGTCATGTTTTGTTTGGGAGAATGGAGGCAGAGAGAAGATGAAGGGGCATTGTGGTAGTGATCAGGATGAGTTCTGGAAGATCCTTCTCTTCAAGAAAGTGTTTGCTGATAAAAGGAAATATAGAAGCTTTAAATAAAAAAAAAAGAAGCAGTTCACCAAGTATGAGAAAGCTGGATAATCAGGAAAAGCAGAACAACAGCAGATGCGGATATTGAAAGATAAGAATGTCTTTAAGGTCAGATTGTAGGAGAGGTTTGAAGGATCAAGAGCAAAGAAGATTCTCTTGACCATTCATGTACCTCAGATAGTTCACATTATAAGGGGCAAAGAAGAGCTCTGGGATATTTCTGTCAGTCAGGAGACCAGAGGAATATTAGAACTTTAAATCTTAGAAGCCTTCTTGGAGTTTAATCTAGCTGGAACTTCAGGGTAACAGCCAGAGAACCTGGAAAGGAAAAAAAAAACTCTTATTTCCTATGGCATTCAGGTAAAGGAAAGAACCAATGGATAAGAATTTGGGTGAAGTGGAAATTTTGACCTGGAACTATGGGTAGAACTAAGAGTCCTCAAGAAAGGGTTAACTCAGTGATTGAGTTTTAAAGGAATAGATTATATAGGCTTTGGAAGAGAAGTGCTTCACAGTCGCCTGTGTTGTGCCAGCATAAAACTACCTGTTGGCAGAACTATGAGCAGCCTTCTCTTTCTCCCCTACTCATCCCAACAGGTCAAGTACAGTGTCTGGTGGACATTTCCGATGAACTCTGAGTGGTGCAGAGTAATAGCTTGTTAAGAGCCCAGTAATCATATTAAACTGTGCCAAACTAAAGTGAGTAATGCAATTGAACTTGTAATGACATACGTGTACATTGTTTGTGATCTCCACCCATTGTATTAGTGTAATTTTGTCTTTTAAACAACTGACAGTTCATCTTGCTGAACAGAATATGATGGGAAAGAGGTCTGGGGGGAGAAGTGAGGAGCAAAGGTTATGATCCCAAGTATCTAATCATGGGAGAGCTAAAAGTTGCTTTGTGGCAAAAGTCTGTATCATCCCAATGGGCCAAGAACAGCACCTTCTGGACATTGTTGGTGAACTCTGAGTGGTACCAAAATACGTCACATCTTATCAGCACAACTTTGGGGGCTGAATTTTTGTCTCCTGCAAGGGGGGAATAGTAACACATAAGAGTGTTACTCTCTAGTTTACTTGAAGAAAGGAAAATAGGGGAAAAAATCCTTTTACTGCTATAACAAGGTAAAATTAGTAGTATTGTGCCCTAGTTGCAGTCAGGTTACATGGGACCTAAACCCACAAACATGATTCTATCTCTGAGTGGGACTCAGGTAGAGAAGAGATTGGGAATCCAGATGTCCACTTTAAGATGAACATCAGTCTGTGCTGTGAAGCCTGCCAAAAGAAGCCTCAGCTTCTTTCAGATTTTTCTCATTCAGTAACACCAAGACCTAGGTGGAAATAAATATTCTGGGCATGTAGAATATCTTGTCTGTCATCTAGATTCTGCAGTGCTCATAACTAGCTTTTTCCACAATGGTGAGAGGAGATTTTTCACACATTGGATCAAAGGGTTGAAAAGAACCAGGAGGCGTCATCAAGTCTAACCCCATGCCTATACTTAAATCACTCCAGAAAAATCACCATCTGCCCTTTTCAGAAAAAGGAGAATCCATAAGCTCCCTTGGTAATGCAATCTGATGCTTCATAAATGAACATTTATATAAAATATATCTGTCTATTGATTCAGTTCCAATTGCTGAAGAAAATGATGTTATGTCATACAGTTTATTCCAAGGTCAAAAGTGCAAATGATAACAACACAAGTCCTATTTAATATACAGGTCACCTTTCTCCCAAGGACTTTAAAATATTTCATCTTTCTTTCACCCTCAGAAAAAATCCCTATAGAGACATTGTCATCCTCATTTTTAGATGGAAACTTAGAAGTAAAGAGATGAGATTGGTCCCAGATCATCCAGCTTCACCATGACAGAGCTAGGTTTAGAAAAAAACCAAATGCCTCCCAATAAAGTGACTCTCAGTAAACATGTGACCTCTCTACACACTAGTTTTAAATTTATGCCTACGAGAGGCAATGTGGCATGGTGAATAGAGAGTTTAGTAAACAGAGGGCTGACCTTGGAGTCAGGCACAATTGAGTTTCAATTCTGTCTTCATTGTCTGTGTGGCCCTGGCCAAGTCACTTAACCTTTCAAGATTCCAAGACAATTCTCTAAGTATAAGTAGCCAAACAGTTGCTGTTTTGCAGTGATAGAAGGAATATCTCATCAGGAGGTGCCTGTGTGGGTAAAATCACAGGCTCATCATCATCATCATCATCATCATCATCATCATCATCATCATCTCTGTCCATTCTCTATCTGCCTGTCATTTATTGTTTAATCCATCAGTTTATTTGCCCTTTTCATTTCTGAATACACAGCAAGTTATTCAATGTTAAAAACATTATACTTTTTCAGAGATTACTGCTTGGAGGAATTGAAACAGTCTACATATTTCTCAAATAGCAGGTATGATTAGCAGTGGTCCTCTTATTTAAACATTATAATTTACAAAACTGTCAATTGTTTCAATCTGGAAATCGTGCATACATCACTCCTTTTATCTGTCAAGGAGGGATCATCTCCTGGAATGAACATGTGCAGATTGTGTTCTTTCTTGGGGGAGTAGTGAAAATTTTGGGTCAAACATATGATATTGGAATAATTCTTACAGTTTGTAGGTGTGCTCTGTATTTTGTCTCACTGTTGTATTTCATTTAAACTTCTCAAGTTCAATTCCAAGATGCCAATGACCTGTGTATTGAAAATGCTAACATTCCCTAAAAGAAAAGACAATTACATACTTGAATTATCTAAGAACAACCATGAGTTTCCACTTTCCCTCTGCCTCTATTTACCTCATCCTTACATCATTTCCTTGGTGAGTTTTTTAAATTCACAGATTTCCAGTAGAGTAAATCCAATGAGTATCTAAGAATTGGTGTGTTTTCTTTTTAATGAAAAACATTTTGTCTCTTGAAAAAAAATTTTCTTTCCATTTCTCTTTTTTGTGTTGCTTTCTCTCCCTACCTCTTAAATCTGCTCCTTCTATCTATTTAGTATTTGTGCATTGAGATAGTTTAGTACAGATTCATATACTGTAGGTCTTCTCTTGTCTAAAAATGCTTTCTTACATAATATTCCTCTCAGACATAGTGGGCCTTAAGATGTTTATGTGATTTTATTACTTTATAATTTTTAACAACTAGATAGAGCACAGAAAGAAATTAAAATTACATATGGAGTTTTTATATATTTTTTAAGTTACAAAAAGGGAAACACAAAAAGTATATTCACCCCTCAATTATAAAATATTCAGTAAAAATCAGAGAAAAGGAAGGATGAGATTAAAAAAGTGAGAGAAAAACAGAAATGGCCAGTTAACAAAAAGAAAGAAAGAAAGAGAAAGGAGTCTGTCTGCCAGGTTCAATTTTCTGCAGTTTGTTGTAGGCTTATGGATGATGAAAACAATATTTCTAAATCAAATAATATAATGTATATAAATTATTTTGCAAACTTTAAAATGCTGTAGAAATATGATCTATTATCATTATTTTCATTAGGTCTCCACTGCTTAGGGAATGTCATAATTGGGCTGAGTTGAATCTGAACAAGTCAGAGTTTTCATTGTATATACAGGAAGTGTGTGTGCAAAACATAGACATGTACACTTGGAGAAAGAGAGGGAGAGACACACACTGAGAGAATGATAAATAGACAGAAACACACAAAGTGGAATGATCCTTAGACCAAGGTTCGAGGGAAGTTCTATTGTCTCACATATCTTAAGCAGAGATGAAAAATAATCTTAAATTCTTCAATTTAAAAAAGAAATCCAGTACTTCCTCAAAGTGAAAAAATTCCTGAAAATGAAGGAAACCTCCCACATTTCCAATCATTTCATTGTTGCAAACAGATTCCTGCATTACAGGGAATTATGTGATTAAGCTGAAATATAATCACCTTGGCTCATCCTCTGGAGATGCCTTTGGGAAAATTAAGGAAACTGGAAAAGCACATTACTTCTAGGCCCCTCCCAAAGTAATTGCATTGGAAAACTGTAATCCAGGTATTCCATCTGCTTACAGGAGGAAAAGATTGGTGGAAAGGAGCAGGTGTGAGACATATAGTTGATAGGTGATTCGGGGGTGGGGGCTTAGAGATTTGGGGGAAGATGAACACTTTCCCATTAAAAATTTTTTTTAACTACTCCAAAGTAGGAATAGGATTTTCTATACTGGATCAGATTCACTGATTTATTTTCACTAATCCATCTTCACCATTTTTTCCATGGCAGTAACAAAGACCTGATATCCTTGAGGATGGTGAATTCAGCTTTCATTTTCCTGTTTAAGTATTAAAAAAAAGTTTTTGATTAGTTGAAAAATGAGTTAAAAGTCATCAAGATTAATGTAAGATATATTATTATTTGGAATACATTTAAAAAATCAATTCATTCTTTTAGCTCATAAAGAATAGCTTAAAATAACAGCATATCTATACACATATGTATATATATTCAAATATTGCAAAGAAGAGTCCTATATAAAAGCAATACATTTTAAAATTAGTTACCATATAACACATTATTTTTATACATACTGATTTTTTTCATAGTAATCTTTTCCCAAATATATATCATGCATATGGCAGTACAAGATAATCAAATGTTTAATGAAATCATATTTCTTTTTGCCTTTGAGCACATACCAAAAGTAACTCTGAAGAACGCACCCTGAGCCACGAAGAATCAACACGTAGGAAGAGGAGAGATGGCTTTCCATCTTGGGGCTCCCAACTCCTGCCTGATCTCCAACCACAAGTAGGAGTGTAAAGAGATGATCCTGATGTATGAGGAATTGTTGATTGGGCTATAATCTGTGCCATGGCCCTGATGTTCCAGGTGCTGCCTCACTGATGCCTACATCAGGAAAAGAATCCATAACTAAGCCAGACAGATCATCATCTGTGTTGTGCCCCTGATTTTCTTGGTGTTGTTTCAGCTTATTGGCCTATCAGCTAAATGACTCATCATCATCACCTTACGTTAGGAACCCACTGTGTGTGGGTCTTGAGGGCAAATTCACAGACCATTCACATTACACAGAGCTCCACCTATTGAGTTGATTGACCAGGTCTCACATCCACAATAGTCTGTTCTGTTCTAGATTGTATAGTGGCTACTTTCTTAAGTGAGGACTACTTAGTTCTTAAGTTCTAAAGTCCCCTTTTCATACCTTGATAACCAAATAATTATTGCTGATATTCATTATTATTGGCTGCTAATATTGCTGACCTCTGGGGTCCAAGGCTTTTAATGATAGGGCCTATTGGCTCAATGGTGGGGCCAGTGGCTCTGTGGCTTCCTTTTGAACTTCTCCCTAGGGAATGCTTACCATATTTTCATATAGTGTACTTACTCAAGTGGGCATTGTCTTGGCCCTCTTTTTCTTTAAACAAATCATAGGTCATAGATTTTGAGCGGGAAGGAAACTTAGAAGTCACTGAGTTCACCTTTTGTTTTACAGATATGAAAATGTAGCCCCAGTGAGGTTAAGCACAGGTAGTGACAGAAGAAAGTTTTAAACTTAGGTCCTTTGATTCCCAATCCAGCACTCTTCCAACTGTACCATACTGTCTATCATTTTATTTTCTGAGGCTTTTCTTCTTTATTTGCTTCTTTAATGGGGGGCTAATGAGCTGTCCTTCCATGTAGCAGAAACTTCCTTCTTTTTTTTGGTCCTCATTTCATTTGTAGTGGGAATATCTAGGTTTATCCAATCAATTTCTTTCAGTAGTGTATAAATTTTTTGTTGGTTGGACAAGGAGCTCACACTAAGAATGGTAAGTAACAACCAAGGTAGACATTCTAAAACCTATGTAAATTTTGGTATGCTCTGCCCTCCCTTTCCACTACTTTGACAGCATCACTACAAAAGTGGAAAGGTGGGTGGTTGTGGTAGGAGCAGATACCATCTTCACTTCTTTTTTTTTTTTATCTTCACTTCTTCAAGTTAGTCTAGCTTGGAGGTTCCCAAACTTATTTGGCCTACCACTCCCTTTTAAAAAAACTACTCAGTGTCCTCCTGGAAATCTACTTTCTTTAACCTTTTAACATTTTTTTTGTTTGACATTTGTATCATTTAAAAAAACATTTTTAAAAAAATGACATCTTAAATTTAATAATTTATTGTAAATTTGTGTTTTTTTCTCTCCATTGAAATTTTGATGGTGCAATATTGTGTCATGTAACCATATAGTATCATATGTAAACAAATCATCACATACATATTCCTGCTGATGCATGCTGGACTTCCTGACAATGTGCAACATGCTCACCTGCCAACACTTGCTTGTTAAGACCAGTCAGCGGACTTGACCACTGATTAGTTACAACATGCATTTTGTGTGTTTATTTGGAAAATAATGTGATCACTACAACTTTAACTCTGTTACACAACAGATGAAACGTGTGAACAGTTTTTCAAAATTTTCTTATCTTCTTTCCTTATGCTTCCACTACCCCCTTATTTTTATTCAACAGCCCCCAATTGCACCCAAGTCTAGTACCACTCACCCTGGATCATTCTAGTAACCCCTCCTAGGGAGTGGTATCACCCACTTTAGGAACTTATGAGTCCTCTTCCCTAAAAGGTATTGAGATCATTCTTGAAACTTAATTGATTCAGAAGACTAAAGGCTCAGTCATTTCTGGGTCCTCTGAGTGCTTAATAATTATGAGCAGCTCCAGGCACTCTCTGATGGGAGACCACTATTTACAACTTAGGCAGGGGTGCTTTGCTCAGTTGAATCAAATACATCAAAAAAGTCTCCCACTTATGCAAAAAGGTGGTAAGGTGTCTTCTCATATTTTTTCTTTGGGGCCAAATTGGTCATTATAATTTCACAGCTTTCAATTCATAATTTTTTGTAATTGTTCTGTTACATTATTGTTATCATTTGTTCATTCATTCACTCATTCAGTCAATCAATCAACAAGTATTTATCATGTGCCTGCTATGTGCCAGACAGTATGTTAGGTGCTGAGGATACAAATATAATGAATGAATCAAATCATGATATTCAAGGAAATTACATTCTAATGAGGAAACAATAACTTCATGCATAAGTGTATAGAAAATCAGTATAAACAGAATAAATGTAAAGTATTTAAATACAAATTGATTTAAGAGAGATGGCACTAGCAGTTTTGGAAATAGGGGAATACCTCCTTGCAGAAGGTGATACTTGAACTATGTCTAGAAAGAAGAAAAGGACTCTTTGCAGCAGAAGTGAACAGAGAGTGCATTCCATTGAGAGGGGGCCATTCAGTGAAAAGGCATGGAAATGTGAGATGGAGTATGTTGAGTGAGATAGAGAGAGAGAAAGCCAATTTGACTAGATCACAAGGTATGAGAAGATGAGTAATTGACAATGACGTTTGGAAGGTAGGTTGGGGCAAGGTTGTGAGGACCTTTAAAACCCTAACAGAGGAGTTTATATGTGATCTTAGAAGCATTATGGAACCACTGAAGCTAATTGAATAGGAACATAACATGGTCAGATCTGCAGTTAAGGAAAATCATTTGGATGAGAGTGTGGAGGATGGATGAGAGTGTGGAGGATGGATGAGAGCAGGGAGAAACTTGAATTAATGAGACCAATTTGGAGACCATTGTAATAATCTAGTTGGGAACTGATGAGGGTCTCCCAAATTAGAATAGTGACTGTGTGAGTAGAGAGAAGGGTATAGATGTATGAGATGTTGTGGAGGTAGAACAGCAAGATTTGGAAACTGATTATATATAAGAATACAAGTCATTCTCCAATTGATAAATGGTCAAAGAATATGAACAGGCAGTTTTTCAATGAAGAAATAAAGGCAATTTATAGTTATACGAAAAATTCTCTAAATCATTAATGATTAGAGAAATGCAGATTAAAGCAGCCTTGGGACATCATTTTACACGTACTGAATTGGCAAAAATGATTCAAGTTGGGAAAGCAACAAATATTGGAAGGGATGTGGAAAAATTGGCACATTGATTCATTATTGGTTGACTCGTGAACTGATCCAACAATTTTGGAGAATAATCTGGAATTATGACCAAAGAGTTATTAAACTGCCTATACCCTTTGACCTAGCAATATCACTACTAGATCCCTACTCAATCTGTAAGTCACTGTCATAGAGGTAATTATGAAACCCATAACAGTTGATGGATAGAGCTCCATGATGGACCTGAGGGAAAGAGAAGGGAGGGTTCAAGAAAGGGAGGGAGAGACAAAATCACACACAGAGAGAGAAAGAGAGAGAGAGAGAGAGAGGGAGAGAGAGAGGGAGAGAGACAGAGACAGAGAGGCAGACAGACAAAGACATAGAGAATAGGGAGGGAAACAGAATCTTTGGGGACATCAACTGTTAGGGGGAATGATATAGATGATAAACCAGAAAAGGAAACTGAGAAGGAATGGCAAGATAGGTAGGAAGAGAAACCAGAGAGAGTAGTGTCATGAAAATTTAGAGAGGAGCAAGTATCTAGTGGGAGAGGATGGCTAACGTGTCAAATCCAACACAACATGTATTACCCACCTCCAGAAAGAGAGGTGATTGATTAAAGATGCAGAATGAATTATATATTTTTAGCCATGGATAATGTGGGAGTTTATTTTGTTTGACCATGAATATTTGTTATAAGAATTTATTTTCAATTGGAGGGTGTGTATGGAAGGGAAAGTCGATACTTATTGAAAAAAAAAACCTTAAAAAAGAGAGATCATTTGTAATCTGTTTTTTTTCTTTTTTTGGTTAGGCAACGGGGTTAAGTGACTTGCCCAGGGTCACACAGCTAGTAACTGTTATGTGTCTGAGACCAGTTTTGAACTCAGGACCTCCTGACTCCAAAGCTGGAGCTCTATACACTGCACCAACTAGCTGCCCCAATCATTTGTAATTTAGGAGAGAACAGCTCAAATTGAGTGATCAGGTCAGAAGTTAGGGATTTGAGAGGAGAGGATGTGTGAGAAGTGGGTGTAGATAGCTTTTTCTAAGAGTTTGGTTGAGACATGGAGGAGAGATATATGACAATAGCTTGAGAAAGTGGTGGGGCTTAATAAAAGGTTTGAATTGAATCTGTTCACTTTGATAGAAAAAAAATAATGCCTCCAAAGTTGTCTATTTATAACTCTTTACTCCATCTAGTATCCCACCACAGTCTGTCAATGTGAGATCAATAGGTAGCAGACTAGGTATGGAAGGACTCTTTATGAATTTGGGTGAATCTTCTATTGAATAAAACAAGCCCTAGGGAAAGCTGTGAATGAGGTGATCTCCTGTGTTCAGCAAAGCCCCCTCTTCCAAGCATTACTTCCTCCCTTTTGTTTATTTGTGTTTATTTTAAAATTTTGTAGAAGCTTTTTGTTTTTTTTACATGACTTCGTCTTGCTGATATACTACTCCTCTATTACACCCTCCCTTGTAATGTAGAAAAAGCAGCTCAGCAAACCCAGCACAATATTCACGTTTGCCAACATAATCAGCCCTCCACTTCTGTAATGAGTCACTGATCTATCAGGAAGGAAATGAATTTCATCATCTCTTCCCAAGATTCATCCTTTTAATGTCATTTTCATTCACATCTTTGTAATTATTGTGTATATTGTGCTGCATCTAATTTACTCTGCATTGGTTCATATATGTCTTCTGATGCTTCTCTATAATTTCTTGCTCTAGTCCACTGCATTCATATACATGTTTTCTTTGGCTTGCCTCCAGTTAATGGGCATCTACTGCCTTCTCTCCCACTCCAAAGTTTTTTATTATCAGAAAATATATTGACTTGAATATTTTTGAACATTATATTCATAATTATTTTCAAATGCTACTTGGAAATACCATATTCAAATATTGGTATAAATGGAGCCTTTATGCCTTTGACTTTGCTGGGTTTCATGGGCATATACCCTGTTGTGAGCTAGCTCTGATTCAGGCTGGACCAATATTTCCGTTCAGTACTAGAATGAAATGAGATAACTGAAGACCATTTAACAGTTAACAAAAGAAAGTTTACTTAGCCATAACAAAGTAAGGCTCTTCAGCATGGACATAGTGTTGATTCAGTTGGGCACAACTTGCCTGCTTCTATGTTGTCTACACTGGCATGCTGTTAGCTCATGGCTTCTCCTGACTAAGTGTTTGTATTTAGACTGCCAGAAAGTTATATCAGAGGCTTGAGCCATAGTCTGCTAGCCCAGTTAAATCTCAAAGCCACTTTCATTATATTTTAAAGAAAAACTAGCCCAGCTTATGTGAAAGGGACCTTAGTATATGTTATTCTTATCACATACCTAATAGTGGAATTGATGAGGCAAAGGTCACAAAGAATTTAGTAACATTTGTTGCAACATTCCAGTTTTTCTCCCCAAAAGAGTTGGATTAACTCATAACTCCACCTCTGACATATTATTGTAAGGCCCAGATTTAGTATTTATATTATTCCAATAATGTTGTATGATTGAGAGCAATAAAATGCTACTGTTTCTGAAAAATTAATGTAGCTAGAATCTGAGAGATGAATGGTGCCAAGGCTCCAGTGGTATTCATGTAGTGCTAAGAAATCTACACAAAGACTTTCCAAACACAGTGAGAACGTCCTATTTAGGGTTTATTGGAGAACATGGACAGGAGCCTCAGAGAACAAGAAAGTATGGATGCTTTGTGATTTGCATAACTGGTGGTAGCATTGATGAAGAGGAGACAATAAATACATCCAAATATAGAAATATTTTCTTGTAAATTACCTAGTTGAAGATTCTCTCAAAGAGGCAGTCATATTCTCTCAACCTTCCTAAGTTGTGATTTTGAGCAGAAGGGACCATAGAATCTAGTATGCATGAAATATGTATTGATCTATTTGTTTTCTTCCTTTTTTTTAGGCAACTGGGTTGTCAAGTGACTTGCCCAGGGTCACACAGCTAGTAAGTGTCTGAGGCCAGATTTGAACTCAATTCCTCCTGACTACAGGGCTGGGGCTCTATTCACTGTTCTATCTAGCTGCCCCTCTATTTTTGTTTCTTTCAAGCAAACTCTTAAGACCATTCACATTTTTCATTTATTTTCTTATTTTAAAAAATCAGTAAAGAGCTTATATTCTTTGTTTCTCATTTCTGTGGGTTAGTATAAATGCAAAATTCTCAGTGTTTTTTTTGTAGCCCAATATACTCTAAAAGAAAGATGTCCTTAAGGATATATCAACAGCTCCATGTTGTGCAATGAGTAATTGGATGATTTGGAAGGTTCGTGAATAGGTCTTTACTCTTGAGCAAGCAACATAAAAAATCAGCAAACAAGTTGAAGAATCAAGATAAATACTCTAAAGAAGAAATGGAAACAGGAGCTACACAGCAATGAACACAAAACCAAAATCGTCTCCCACACTCTGGCAATTGTAGTGCTCCTGGGGTGAGTCAGAATGAGGAAAATAGTCTTACAGCAATGTGTTTAGTGATGGAGTCACAAGAACACCTTACATCCATGTCTCTGTTTATCATTTCTAAAGTTCTTTCTCATTTATCTCTTTTGATTCTTACAATATCATGGTGACATGAAGAGGGTAGAATTTTTTACCCCCATTTTACAGGTCACAAAATGAAGGTGGAAACAATTCAACACATTATTCAAATGGCATCACAGATAGAATGGTGGTCTCTTGACTCCTATTCCAGTGGAACATTTAGCTTATGGCAATGGTTGGCACTCAGGTTTGTACCTGAGGTAATTTGGGAATTTTTCAATTTTGAAGATCCTAAGGTTTGACCTTGAACAATACTGTTGTTCCTAGTAAAACTTTCCAAGTTTCTACTTCTTAATTCTGCAAGCCATGATTTATCTTCCAAAGTGGTAAAATGGTTTAGTGGATAGATCTTTGTACTTGGAGTCAGGAAGACCTGAATTAAAATCCAACCTCAGACACTTACTAGCTGTGTGACCCTGGACAAGTTATGTAACCTCTGATTGCCTCAATTTCCCCATCTGCAAAATGGGGATAATAATAGCACCTATCTCCCTGGGTTGTGAGAATCAAATGAAATGATATTTGTAAAATGTGTAGTACAGTGCCTGGCATATAGCCGGTGCTATACAAATGATTTTTCCTTTCTCTTTTTATTCCCTCTCACAAAGCTAAAAGGAAGAGAAGATTTTTCCACTCAATGTTCGTGTTTAGGGGAGGTGCTTAATTCTCTCACTACTGTATAACTTTGCAGAGATTTACAATATTCTAGCCTCTGATTCATAAATCGAGCTTGCTAAGTATAATAGAGATTTGGGACAGGGTGTTGCATCAAAGAAATTATCTCAAGTAGGAATTTTTTTTCACTGTACAGTACATGGATTTCAATTTCTTTACACCTTAGTGCATGGTCTTTGTAAATTATTATGCTCCCAACCCTCCCAAAACATCATTAACAAAGATTCACTACTATGTGAAAGGTATTGTGCTATGTGCTAGAGACAGAAAGAAATGAAATTTTTTGACCTCAAAAAGCTTACTTTTCAGGGGGAGAAGGGTTGGTGGAGTTTATATATTTATACATAAAAGTCAGTATAAAGTAATTTGATGAGAGATAGGGCATTAACAATTAGGGTAATTATGAGATGGCACATGAGCTGAATCTTGAAGTAAGCTAAGGATTCTGACAGGTTGAAAGTGAGAAGGAAGCATTTTCTAGACTTGGAAGTAAAAACACACAGACAAAAATGACATGCAAAATTTGACTAACAAATTGTAAGTTGGCCTGCCAAGGACGTGTATAGTAAGTGAAACAGAACAATATGAAATGTCTGGAAAGTGAAATCAGGGCCAGATTATGGAGGGTTTTAAATACCAGACTGATGAATTTGTGTATTTTACAAGATGTAGTAGGTAGCTAGTGAAGACTTAAAAGACATGATAAGACCCATGCTTTTATTTTATTATTATTTTATTTTTTTTAAGACCCATGATTTTAGAAAGAATATTTTGGCAACTATGTGGAGGAAGGATTGTAATGGAAAAGTGAAATCCAGGAAACCTTGTCAGAGAAAGATAAAGTTTTATCTTAAAGAGAAATGTCTCTTTCTTTTCTTAATTAACCAAAGTTCCTGTCACAAGCCATACAAATATACTTACTATCTTACTAATAATATCCTCGATAAATATCTTGTTATTTTGATACAATTCTTTAAAAAACATGCTGTTATACATTTGTAATCATATGAAACATCAATCAGCAAGTATCCATTTACAATGGGCAAATTAGTAGATTACTACTTTGTGTTCTTAACAATTCTCAACAAGTGGATGAGGGATGATAAAAAAGGCTATCTCTCCTTTTCTCAATTACCTAGCTTCCATTCAGAGTAATGGGGAAACCACTATGTCCTCAGGCAGTGCATTCTACTTTTGGGTAGTTTTAGATCTTAGCTAGTTCTTCTTTACATCAAGTAGAAATCTACTTCTCTGAATTCCTTTTTAAAAATGTTATTTTTTTTGCCATTAACAGCATTTATTATCTCTCTCAGAAAAAGAAAATCCTGATAATGAATGGTCATAGTCAAGCAAAATTAATTCCCACATTGGCTATTTCCAAAAATGTATGCTTCATGCTATGTCTTGAGACCATTGGGAGATTTGGTAGCATGCTTCATCCTCAGTTCTCTGCAATGTGGGTTGATCACTATATTGGTTAGGCTTCTTAAGTTTTTCAAAGTTTTTATCTTTACAATGCTGTTAGTGTATAAATTATTCTCTTGGTTCTGTTTCCTTCACTCTGCATCAGTTTCATGCAAGTATACACAAGTCTTTCTGAAATCATATCTTTCATCATTTCATAGGGCTCAATAGTATTCCATTCCATTGATAGCCATTCTCCAATTGATGAGTACCCCTTTCTCCCTGCATCTTCTACTGATTGCTTCTTATTCTACCCTCTTTGGAAACACAGAACAATTCTAATCCCTCTTAAACATGATGACCCATCAAATACTTGAAGACAGCTATCATGTCTCTTCTGAGTTTTTTTTTCTGGTTAAATATCTGTTTCATCTGCTTAGTCTTGGTTTTTCTCATCTTACTGGTCACTCTCCTCTGGCCACTATCCAGGTTGCTAATATCCTTTCTAAAATGTGATGTTCAGAAGTGAACACAATATTGCAAATATGATCTGACCAAGGAAGAGTACAGTGAGATTATCACCTTCCCTATTCTGGACTCTACACTTCTGTTAATATAGTTCAAGTTCACATTAGCTTTTTTGGTCACCTTGTCACCTTGTTGACTCATTTAGAGCCAGGAGTCCATTAAAATAAGTGAATCTTTGTCACAGGGCCAGTTATCTAGTCATACTTTGTCTATCCCCCTTTTGCATCTATGATTTTTTGAGCCCAATCAAAGGATTTTACATTTCTCTATATTACAGTTTATTTGGAAATAGATTTAATCTATTGTTTTAAACTGTAGGACTTTAAAAAATCTTGTTACCCAAAGTCTTATTTATCCCTTTTTGTTTTATGTTGCCTGAAAATTGGTAATCATGCAATCTATGCCTATATTAAATGGTACCAGAACAAGTAAAGAATGGATAAAAAATGCAGAAATAAGACTTTAGAATGAAATTGAAAATTTATTTATGACTTCTATTTTAATTACAAAGTCTTTTAATAAACAAAAACCTAACTTCTTTCCCTCCTTCTCCAATTCCCCCAATTAAGAATGTAAAAAAAAAACAACGCAAAACCTTTGCTACAAACATGTTACAAGCAAAACAAATTTCCACATTGATCACATAAAAAAAATACATCTCATTTTTCAATTTGAGTCTTTTGCCTCTCTATAAGGAGGTGGATAGCATGTTCCGTCATTGATCAATGATGGATGTAATGTAATCATGCTTGGTCTTTCCAGTGATTAAAGTTCCTGATTCTTTCAATGTTGTTTATCTTTGCCATATTTTTGGAATTGTATAAATTGTCTTTGTGGATCAGTTCATTTGTCTTTTCACCTTTCTCTGAAACTATCCCCTTTATCATTTCATAAAGCAAAAAAAAATCCATAATATTTATATATCATAACTTGTTCAGCAATTCTTCAACTGATGAATGCTTTTCAGATTCCCATAATTTTTTATTGTCTTACAAAGCTATAAACATTTTTGTGTAGCCTTAGAATTCTAAGTTTAGAACTTAGAACTCAGTTTTGCTTAGAACCAACCCTTCCCTTATTCTATTCTGTTTCTAATTCACTCTTCTCCCCTTTCTCTCTAATTTCCCTAACTACCTCTCCTGTTTGTCTAGATATCTAGACAAACATTTCGAACATTTTGATAATGTGAGACAACTTTTCCTAACCTTCTTGTCCCCAGTGTATTCCTTTTGCACTCTCTTTCCATTTTTCTCTTAAGATCTTCAAGATACAACCGAACCACTCCCAGTCTTGTCTCATCAGAATGGCTCTATGACTCCTAATGGTAATAGGGTTCAGAGGTGACACATGTGTCATTTTATATTAGAATATAGACAGTTTAGATCATTTTTAGTTCTTTATTATTGTTCATTCATGTTTACTTTTTTTATGTTTCTCCCTGGATAGTTATACTGAGTATTGCTGAGTAAGTTATTCTTGACCATAAGTGTAAATACTTTACCTTCTGTAATATCATATTCCAAGCTCTTTTCTTCTTTAAATGAAAGCTACTAAATCTTGTGTGATTCTTACTGAAGCTACTCATTATTTAAATTCATTTTTTCTCCTGGCTACTTGCAGTATTTTTTTCTTTGATATGAAACTCTGGATTTTGACTATAATGTTCCTGGAAATCTTCATTTTGGGATTTCTTTCTGGAGGTAACCAGTGTATTCCTTTTATTTCCACATCACCCTTTGGTTCTAAGGGACTTGAGCAGTTTTCTTTTAAGATTTCTTAAAATATAAAATCTAGATTCTTTTTATGGTCATGGCATTCAGGTAGTCCAATGATTCATAATTTTTTTTGTTCTCTCTTTTCTAGTTCAGTTGTTTTTATTTCCTATGAAATACCTTATATTTTCTTCCACTTTTTTAGTCTTTTGACTTTGTTTTAATATTTACTGATGTCTCATGAAGTCATTGACTACTACTTCATCCATTTTAATTTTCGGGGAGTTTGTTGCTTGGACACAGTTTTGTACTTCTTGCCCCAAAATGTTATTTCCCTTTCCAATTCTTTCTTCCTTCCATCACTCATTTCTTTTCCATTTTTTTCTTTGCGCATACTCATTTAATCGATAAAAAATTTTAGGCTTTTAAATGTTATTTCTTCCATCTTCCAGGAATTCTAGTTGAATCTGCATCCAAAATGTGTTTTTCTTTGTGGCTTTATTTAATCTATTTATTTATTTAATCATTCTCTTCTTTTGGGTTTGTGTCTTTAGCATTTCTGTCACTATGTGTTTTTTTTTTAATGATATGATTTTTTGTTTGGTTATTCTTCCAGTCTACTTCTTTACTTTAAATGTGATGTTAGAGCTGGGCTCTATGCACTTTTGGAGGGAAAGGTTGATTGTCCTACTGTTGTTTTTTTAGGATAGTGAATATTACAGTTTTCCAGGATCTCAGAGACAGCTCAGGCTGGAGACCTACAGGATTTTAGTGTTTCCAGAGTGGTCTGATTCAGGGCAAAGTCTGATTGTATTGTCTGAGCTCTGCTAGTTCCTGACCTGGCTTTAGATTGGAGCAATAACATATTGCTGCTTAACTCAGTCAATATCAGCCAGTTGGTATGCTCGCTGGTTCAGAATGACAGAACTTCAGGCTTTGGTTTGGTTTGGTACTCCTGGTCTGGTTATTCCTCTGCAGGCTGTAGATTGGGATAGAAGCTGGAACTGAGAACTTGCTCTGATCCTGGGATCTGGGTCACATCATTGCTGCTTGCTTCTGAATTTGCTGCTCTCTTTGTACACTGGCTCTGGTCTGCAATTCTTCCTCACCTTGGATTGCTACTTCTAGGTCTAAGACTTTTTCTCAGTCTTTTCCGAATCTGTGATACAGAACTGGGTAGTGAGCAACAACGTCAACAGATGGCACTTATTTTTGTCTGCAGTTCCCTAGTGTGGTTTTGAGAGTGACCTGGTATGGGTCTAGGACCTTCTCTTGCCCTGGTGCACAGCTTCTTCTTGGGTTCTAAGTCCTTCATTTGACCTGCTCCTAGTCAGACCCTGCTCCTAGTGTCTTCAGACCTCTTTCTCTATCTTTCTCTGCTGACCTAGTCTGGAAAAATTACTCATTGTGACCTTTTCTTGGATTTTGCCACTTGCATATTTTCTAAGTCTGTTGGGAGGATTTTTTGGTAGTGGGGATCTCACTGTACTCCTTGCCACCTAGTCTGTTGTTACTTTAAAAGAGGCTAGACTTTAAAAGAGGCTCGTTGAAGTGATTATCTTTTTAAAAAATGGAATCTTATTTTTCAACCAATGAAGATCTACCTTTTCTCTTTCCTCCCCTCCACCCCCTTTGAAAAGAAGAACAAAACCCTCATCACAAACATTTATAGCCAAAAAAACCAAATTCCCTCATTGGCCATGTTAAAAAAAATGCCTCAATCTTCACTGAGTCCAACACTTCCCTATCAGGAGGTGGGCAGCATGTTTCATCATGAGTTCTCTGGGACTATGGTTAGTCTTTGTGTTGATCAGTTGCTTGTCTTTACAATGTTGTTATTGTATAATTGTTTTCTGGTTCTTCTAACTTCACTCCTTATCAGGTGATACAAAGCTTCCCAGGGTTCTCTGAATCCATCCTCCTTGCAATTTCTTACAGCACAGTAGTATTCCATCAAAGGGTTTAATTTCATAAGAATTCTACTTGGAACTATTTCTTTATGTCCACCATGAATTCATTTCCTTATCAGGAGATGTATACACTGAGCTGAAAGGACAAGAAGTGGAAAATGGTCTGCCCAGGGACAAATAGATAGTGAACATAAAAATCAGAGATGTGTAGCCACGTCATCTGACTCCATGTCCTTTGATCTTATTATCACACTAGGTTTCTTCTCTTCTCTAGGCAATTATTTATTTAGATCTTCTTATTGACTAGACATGTATGAAGCAGTGAGGGTACATATACGAAACCCTTCTCTCAAGGAGCTTACATTTCTACTAGGCAGATATATTTTATATAAGGGTTTGGTGGCTAGGGAAGGAAACTTTGGTCAAGGCTGTCATATCAGGATAATTTTTTTTTTCTGGAGAAATAGTAATACGAATTTGCCTTTTGTCTCCTGAGTAAGAGGTGAAGGGAGGAAGCAGATGGGTGGTTTTGTGCATGGCAGGGCAGATGGATGTCAAGATGACCATGCTGGTTGTCCTTGGTGTCCTGGCAGATGGCTGGATGGATGAAGCATGATCTGGGGTGGGATAAACATGGAAGGCTGTAGTGAGTATTCACTCACCCACTAATATATGCTTACGTCCCTTACTCTGGAGGATCATCATTCCTAGTCAAGAGATGCCACTAATTTAAAACAGATGGAAATATGTTAGGACCAGCTGGAAAAAAATATGACAACACCAGTGGCAAAAAAACAAATGTGATAAGTAATGCTTTTTAAATCCCAAGTCATAGACAATTCATTGTTTCTCCCTCAACAGCAGAGAATAAAAAAAATACTTGAAATGATAAATTCCAAATACAGGTAGTTGACTAAATAGCTATTGATATTTCTTGGAAAGGTGCAGTTGAAAGAGATGTCTGCAGCCAAGGGATTTGAATTCAGTTCCCTGCTCTGCTATTTACTACAATGACCTTAGCCAAGTCACTTAACCTCTGTCAAGTCTTCAGTAAGCATTTATTAAACCTTTCTTATGCACTATGCACTGCCTTAAGCACTGAGAATATATCTACAAGCAGAAAGAAAGGCAATCCCTATTTTCAAAGAGTCTATATTGTAATGGGGGAAGATAACATTTAAAAGGGAGCTAAAAGCTGGCTTGGGGAAAGGGGGTATCCAGAGCATAATTAGTGAAGCACAGAAGGAAATGAAAACATGGCTTGCTCAGGCACTCTTAAAATGGAGGTTCTGGAAGGAACTGGCCAATCAGAGGAAGAAGGCTTATGGGCTGAATGTACTTTTGATGTGAAAAGGCCAGGAATGGAGTGAACTTTCAAGGTGAAGAGGCTTCAGGGGCAGAGTGAACTTCCAGAGTGAGAAGATTGCTGTGGAATGGTAAACAAAGTCCCAAGCACCAGGAATGGAGCCCAAAGAGGAATGAAGCCATGAATCACCTTTGAGCTTATTTCTTTAACCAAAATGAGGGGGTTGGACTAATTTTCCTCTGAAGTACCTTTCATCTTCTTGATCCTATGACTTTTCTCAGGAAAATAACATTACAGGTATTGCTTTGGTATTAAATAAATCAGAACTCAAAAATAATTGGAATGCAGAACTAGAGAAAACTAGAGCAAATGTAGAAGTGGGAATTCTGTTTTTTTTTTATGGCTGGTCACAAAGCAGCTTCTTAAAAACTCAAAGGTTGTTATTGAATATTTGGGATAAGTAGTAAAATGTAAGAATGTTAAAATCCTGTATACCAAAGGATAAAGATAACACTTATTTACTGAGATTTATGGGTAATATAATCCTCTGAGTAGTTAAATGTTAAAGTTAATCTTCTTTACATAGTATGCCTTCCCAGAATCTGGATGAGGAGAATTGGCACTGAAGAACAATCAGAGATAGAAAATTTATAATTTTCTGGAAAATATCTAAAAAATGAGACTGAATTGTATTTGTATGACATATGTGCACCAGGACTTAATTTTGCATGGCTATTTGAGAAATGGCAATTCTCCCTTACTTGCTGCATAGGAAAGCAATCAGAGACATTGAAAACTTCACTTTTCAGGAAGATGATAATAATTTGCTCTTATTCACATATTTCCTTGGAAGTTTATAAATGCCTTTCTCATACATGTTTATCTTATCCAACCATAAGCATCTGGAGGACTAAGACACAAGGCCAGTGACCTGTAGACAGTGGGTATTCATGACTGGTTGTACAAACAGGCAATTTGAAGGAAAAATGATAAATCTTGAGACCATAAGCTGAAAGTTGACATTATGAGAATGTCTTAGTAACCCCTGGTGTCAATCAGGCCCAGATGAGGATAGTTTGAGCTGTGAGGCAAGGATTTACAAATTGTACTCTACTGTTTGACCAATGTATTTTCTCATTCCCCTTCTGTCTTCATTATCTAGAGAAGCTGTTAAAGATAAGGTTAGGCTAGCCAATCAGGAAGCATTTTGCCTTTGAAACTGACAAGAATGACTCATTAACTACCAACTAGGAAGCTTGTGTCTGGAAAATTCTTTTAAAAACAAATGTTTTGAAATGAAGGTTAAAAAAAAAAGTAGTGTGCTCTGACATCCAAACATTATAGCCTGTGTATACACTAGTTTATTCTCTGTCCAAACATTTGTTTGCTGTTCTGGAGCTGCCTGCTGTGATGGAGGGATCTTTGATTTAAATGCACAGACAACTTGGCATGTGTAATGTTTGGTATGCCCAAATTGTTGTTTCAGAATGAGAGATATTCTTGATAAGAAGATGAAGAAGATCACAATATTTTAAAAAAGGTAAATCTATTATTTATTAGTTCTTAGGGCTAACAAAAAGAAATCAACCCTTTCCACCCCCCCCCCTTAACCTAAGATTTCTTAAAAGCTTATCAATTTGGAAGAAAGTGCTCTGAATCTCTGTGGATGTCCACACCTCTAAAACCTGATGCAGGGATGTCTGAAATGGCTACGAGGTCTTCAGCCATAGTAAGGTTGAACTATATACTATGCCATGGAGACCACTAGAGCCATGAATTAAAGAATAGATGCAGCCTTAATATTTGAGCCTGAGACAGTACTAGTATTCAAGAAGTCTGAACTCAAGGAATAACTTATAGTCCTTTACCTGAAAGAAGTGTCTAGGGATGGATACTTAGTGGTATCCTCTCTAAGTAACATAATTGGAAGATCATAGGACTGAGAGTAAAGGGCCCTGGGTTCTAACCCTTCTCTGATGTTAACTAGCTATGTGATCTTAGAGAAATTACTAAACCACCTTATCTGTCAAATGAAAGGATTTGATGTATGAAGATATAGTCCAGAGATGACAGAGCTAGGCATATCATAGGATCAGAGATTTAGACCTTAGATTAAGACCATAGATTAGACCAGTTAGACCATAGACCATAGAGTTAGACCTTAGAAGCCATATACAAGTTTATCTTCCTTATCTTACATATGAGGAATCTGAGGACTCAGGAGCTTACTTGTCCAAAGTCACACAGATAGTAAGTGGCCAATTTGGATTTGAATCTTTTTCACTAGATTAAAAATCTGGCTTTCTTTTCACTGTACTTCATACTAGGGGGTCAAACAGAGAAAGAAGTGACTCATATACATTAAAATATATTCAGGAGCACCTTTTGTATTAACAGAGAATTAACAATGTTGATGTGTGTAGACTGGGAAATGGCTAAAAAATTGGGGTATGAGCATATAATGTGACATTACTGTGCTACAAGAAGTGATGAATATGAAAACAATGGAGAAGCAAGGGAAGAATTATATGAACTGGTACAAAGTAAAATAAGCAGACCCAAAGAAAGAATATATGCACAATGGCTACAAAAATGTATATAAAAGAACAAAAATCTGAAATTAACTGCTATGTAATTATATGATCAAATTTGTTCCTATTGAAAAGGAAAAAATACCTTCTTCCCTTTTGAAGAAGTGGAAGACTATGGTTTGGAACATTGTATGCACTGTCAGACTCAGTTATTGGCAAGATTTGCCGAATTGCTTTTTTCTCTTTTTAAAAAAATTCTTTGTTAGAAGTGTCAACCAGATGGAACCAGCCTCTAACCTGTGGGTGGCCAGAGCTGAACAGATCCGGCTAGAGACTTGTGAGTCAGGAATGAAATAGAAGTATAACTTCAAAGTGAGGGAAATGGTTTGCAAGCAAGGACACATGTACCAGGGCCCCACCCCTAGTGGAGGGGATCCACTTTAGTGTGGCCAAATCTCAATACTTATACCAGTGGCTGTGCAGTGAGCTGTAGTCCTGACAGACAAGGGTAACAGTAACTGTGATATTTGATTCATAGTAGGGCTTTGTGACCAGAACAGGGTTACAGTAGGTACTTGTCTGAGCTCAAAAAACATCTGGTGGTAGTCAAGCCAATGTAATAATTGTATGAAACAATTTTGGGATTTTACTGTGGCTGAGATCATCCAGAGGGTGAGTGCAAAGGACTGTTGTTATACTAAGCTCAGAGCACAGTTTGATTGCTGGGCCTTAGCTCTGGAAAACAGGGTGTTTCCTAATATCTTGACATTTTCCCCTTTTGGATGAAGGGAAGGGGTCTGGAAGAACCCTACCTTTCTAGCCAATAAAGGAGAAACAGATATCAGCTAAGATGCCATGAGAGGCAAGTTGGACTAAGATGAGCATTTTTATCCCAGGAGGTCAGTTCTTTGAAAGGACCTATCAGAGAAGTGTGTCTCAGGTATCATTGCTACCCATTGTTTGCTTGCAAGCAGAAAAGAGAAAGGGGGAACAAGAATGTAGAGGGAGAAAATGCCAACACACACTTGAATCAGGGCCTTGGTGGCTGGGCACATATCAAAAAGGAAGAGATTAAAAAAAACCAAAATAAAATAAAATAAAAAAAAACTAGGACCGTATACTCAGCCCTCGTCTGGAATCTTGGGACAGCTACATCATCTGGATGTTGGCTGTTTCTGGGTCTGTACTAGTCAAATCCTGAGGTCCCTGGAGGGTTCTACTGTCCACTCAAGGGCAGAGGCTTTCTTCATATGATCCAGGAGTCCACACCCATAAGTTTGACAGCTGTGGGAGTAGTCAGAAGGACCTGGTAGAGGCCCTTAGAAGACATATGGGTTGATGATTGTAAGAAAACTCCTTTTATTAATATTTGGATCTGAGTTTCTGGTCAGTATAACATTCATCCTTGGTTAAGGATCTCTAACCATCACATAGAGATAGTTCATTTTCCCAGCCATGCAGGGAACCAATGCAACCAATTCAATAAATTCAACCAATGCAATAAAGTTTTCTCCAAATTCCCATAATTGCATAATTACATTAAGTCAGGTATAGATCAAACTACTTAAAGGGCTCACAGTGGACTAGTTCTGAGAAGGGAGATTTACATGTCACCAAAGTAACCATGAAAACTTAAATATAAACATTGTGAAACAAAAGACCAAAGTGATACAATGGATATCACCAATATTAATTAACATGTCTCCTTGTATCCTAGTGATTCATTCTCAATATCCATTTTGAATTCCAGATGTCTCATGTAGTTATCTGGTCCCTAAATATATTTTCTTGGACAATATGCTTATTCTCAGGATAGCTCTAAAAGGGGCTCTGCTTCTCTGGTTCCAAATCTAGAGATTCTTAGATGAATTCTGCTAGTAATATCATTTGAATTTGGTTCTCCAATTTTGAAACTTCAGAGAATTTCAGTTCATATACCATTTGTTGTTTCTGTCCTTACCTAAATCCTGTATTTGATATAAGAATTTAAAAAAAAATTATGAAGGTCCAACCATAAGATGAGCTCTTATGCCTTTTAAAATTATCAGATACTTTAATAATGGGGAAATGATTTCATTTTCTTTACCACTATCCATACAATTTGTGTGTAAAATCCAATTTTGAGAACTTATTACCAAACCATTCTCAAAGCCTGAATTTCCATGATATATAAATTTTCAAAGCCAGTCATATACATCAATATGTAGCTCTTAGGGAAAACAGTCTAGTCCTGTTGCTTTTCTCAAAATTTACCATTCCAGTTAATTAGAAAACTTTCACATTGCATATTTGTCTTGTTACTTTGTTTAATCGTTTCCCCCTTAGGAAGATATCATCCCTATATTATAATTCGACCACAAGTACATGTAAAAACTCATATTTGGATAGTAACTCAGAGATGTTCCAGTATCAATCTATTATTTAATAGATTTGATATTGTGCTTACAAAACTTTTTGATTATAGAAATTTGATATAAAAGGAAAAAAGGTGGACATAGTTATTACAATATCATGTATCACAACAGAGGGAAAAACTCCCTTAGCTCTGATTGCAGGCATAAGTCATATCTGATAGTCAATTATATAGTTACAAGGTGTTAAAAGCAAGGCTAAGGATTAACCAGGTGGGAATTTTCCTTTTCAGAAAGGAAATAGTACAATGGGGAAATTGAGTCATGAGGATCTCACCTAGGGTGTGCCACAGTTGTCCCCAAAGCTTTTCCCAGGCACAGATATCCACCTTTAGCAGTTCCCAGACTGCAGCACATGCCATTTTCTACTATTGGCTTCATGTCAATTCAGACAACTATCCTTGTAATCAAAGCTAGAAACAATAGTGAATAATAGTCCCAAGAGTTTTTATCTTAAATAGCAATATTTCACTAACCATAACTTAGGGCTTGAATATCTTTCCTGATGTTTCTTTAACAGTTAACATTTCATCTATCCTTTACTTGTAAATTAAAACTAACCATATTCTGGGACTTCAGACATACAGCAAATACTTGATAGTTGACTAATCATTAATAAGTTGAAGCTACATCTTTAAACCACCCTATACACTTTTATAATAGCCAAGAATCTCAAATAACAATTCACTATTATATATTATTATTATCTACTTTATAGCAAAATGTACCTCATTAAATATTTAACAACTTTCAAATATCTATTTTTGTCACATCCTTTTAAAAACTCAATTCATGTGTAACAGCATCCAGATGAAAAAGTTCTTTTATTTAACAGCATTTCTGTTATAATGGTCTCTCAAATTTTACAATATAAGAGAATTTAGAAATACAATAATAACACAACAATAAATTTCAGATGACATCAATTGCCTTTCCAAATTATTACATATAAAATCATTGACCTTATTACTTTTGAAATTTTAAAACCACTTTACTATTATCAGATATGGAACAATTGCATTCTATTAAAGAAGTAATCATAATGTAGTAATGTAGCTTATTGTATGTTAGTCACTGTGTTAAGTACTTTACAATCATTATATCATTTTGATCCTCACAACAACCCTGGGAAGTGGCTACCATTATTATTTTTCTCTTTACCAATCAGGAAACTGGGGCAAACAGAGATAAGATAACTTGCCTAAGATTGCAACAGCTAATAAATTTCTGCAAATGGAATGTTAATTCAAATTTCCTTATATTTTCCAGCATTTTATTTCAACACTTGTGTTTGGGAATCTGATCTGAAATGAGAGGAGTTAATAGGGAGAGGGTCTTTGATCTGGGACTGCCACAGGAGTCTCCTTGGTTTAAACAATCTTTTCTCTTTTCATGGTCAGAAATATCAAGGATGGGTTAACAAGAGGTTGCTATAAGGTGAAAACAGTGTACCAATTTTTTTTCCCTTCACTCTGGGATTACTTCCAAATTAGTTGCCTTTTTTCATTGCCCTAGAACAATGAAGCTATTAATTTTGCCCTTTACTTTTAAAACTTTTATAAAATTTAATCCTTATTTTTCCTTAAAACAAATTCTACAGAGTGGTACCCCAAAATTTACTAATATATTTCAGAATGGATGGAGTTCCTGGAATTACCCCAAATCCCAGGAGTTCTTCTCTGCAATCTGATCAATCTCCAAACTCCTTAATCTACTAAGATGTTTTTAGTAGTTCCACAAACTTTGATTATCTGACTTTATTTCTGTAATTCCAACACACCCAAAGTTGAAATGACAGGGAAAAAAAAGCATCTTTTGGGTTTTTATTTCTTACAACCTAATCTCCCATAGAAAGTCTAAAGTGGAATTTAGTCCTGCTTACTGGGACAATTGCTTCAAATATGAAAGTTCATTACTATTTCCCAGTGTTCTAAACTCTCTGGCTACAGCCCTTAGAAGTTTTTTTCTGGCTGGCTGCATTTTAAAACTTTTAAGGTAACAGAATCTACCCAGACATTTTACATGACACAGACATTTTACATTTTGTGAAGACACAGACATAACAACAAGACATATATAAACAGACACAAAAAATTCTAACAAAGTGTGCAATTGCAATTCTAATTTTAACTGGTTTGGCTGAGGCATAACAGTAATAACAGGTGTGCTGTTAGGCATGCAGTTGCAGTTTTAGAGGCTCTGCAAAGAGGCCAATTAACAGAGATGTGCAGTTAAGAAAGGATATCCTTACCAGAGTGATCTGAGACAAACCAGGTCACTGGAGGGACCCTGGAATTTTCCTCATAAAGAATGGAGAACTCACCAAAGGTGGGAGCGTGGAGGATTGGAGCAGGGACAAGGTCAGAGGACTCCCCAGATGAGGCAGGGTTGGACTCTGGAGAAATAAATCTCCAGTGATGCCTACTCTGTTTCCATTGATAGCAGAGAGTCCAATGACTTGGTTCCATGTCCACTCCCACTCCTGACGCTACTTAATATCAACCAGATGGAACCAACCTCTAACCTGTGGGTGGCCAGAACTGAACAGAGCAGGGTAGAGACAAGAGAGTCAGGAATCAAACAGAAGTATAATTTCAAAGTGAGGGAAATGGCTTGCAAGCAAGGATACATGTGCTAGGGCCCCACCACTAGTGAGGAAGATCCACTTTAGTGTGGTCAAATTTCAGTACTTATACCAGTGACAGTGCAGTGAGCTATAGTCCTGACAGTCAAAGGTAATAGCAATAATGTGACAAGTTTGATTCATAGCAAGGCTTTATGATCAGAAAATGGATATAGCAGGTGCTTGTCTGAGCTCAGAGAACACCTGGTACTAGTCAAAGAAATACAATAATTATATGAAACAATTCTGGGATTTTGCTGTGGCTGAGATCATCCAGAGGGTGAGTGCAAAGGACTGTTGTTATGCCAAGCTCAGGGCACAGCTCTGGAAAACAGGGTGTCTCCTAATATCTTGACAAAAGAGATAGCTCTCTGGGGAGAGGAAAAGGACATATTTAGAAATGAAGGTGTTGTAAAAACCAAAGATATAAATTACAATTTTAAAACTATGGAAATACTGTGTAGTAAAATCAGGAGGCAAAGCATTTAAAGAAAGTTCCTCAGGGTTCTTCAGTTGTCTAGAATTTATTCTGTTCTTCCCAGGGTCATTTCAAGGGCTCTAAGATATCTGGGCAACCAAGTCTCTTACAAATTTTTTCTTCAGTATCCTGTGCCTATGCTCCCTTTAGTGCCTATCCTGGGGCCCCTTAAATTTATACCTATGTGGACTCCCACTTTTCTTGATAGTCAGCCTATTGAAGGATGTAGCACCAAAAAGTTTCTAGATTAAAAATGATGGATAAAGAGTAACTTTTGGAGAAGTGCCACATTCAGAAAACAATTCCAGATTTACTGCCTGACCCTGGTTAAGTCATGGTAACTCTTTGTGTTATAAGCCTTGGCAAATGATTTACTCCTATGGAATGCAATAAGAATGAAAAGTCAACTAAAATACTCCATGATCTCCCAACGGAAGCTACTACATAGATATAAAGTGGTAGCATTTAAATTCAAATTCTTCTAACCAAGTCCATGAGAAATTTAGCTCTCAAAAGAATAGTAGGGTTTGGGGATGGGGCAGAGGGTAAGCCAACTGCCAACATGTGTTTTTGTTGAAATGTATTTGCTAATGTCAACAACTTATGGCTTAATGTGGCACCCAAAGACATCACGTGAGCCTCGCATGACTCTTGGAGAATTTCACTCTCATCAAGATTAATACAAGAAAATCTGTAACACATATTTCTGTGCTCACATGTGGCTCATGCAGTTAAAGAGAAAGGGCACCCATTTTGTCAGGCAAATGTTGTGAAGCAAATGGCATAATTGATCAATAGAAATATAAGGAAAAAGGAATGAGAGATGAAGAAAAAAACTTTAAGAAAAACAGTTTCAGGGAATTGTTTATAATTTTTTTTAGCTTAAACATTTCCTAGGACTCTGAAGGTTTCAATTCAAAATTTAATGTATTAAGGAGCTTTTGTCTATAATGTTTGAAAGTGAAATGACTTGGAAGACTGTTTTGCATTTATAAATAGAAAGACAGTCCTTTGACTAACAAAGAATAACCACAAATGCAGAGCTTACTGTTGACTGATTCTTGACTTTATCTTGATTGCCTGTGGACAGGGTATTAACTCTTACACTTTGCTCACAATCAGATAAACTTGCCTTTGGAACTGAAGGATTGAGATTATCTCCAATTCATTTTCTGTTGTATCCTGTCTGTATATAGACGTTTGTAAGTTCTTTACCCCATTAGATTGTGAGATCAGGAACTGTTTTTGCTTTTATTTCTATTTTAAGCACTTGGCACAGTACCTGGCACATAAATGCTTATTGACTTGACTTGAAGTTAGTCTTCACAAGACACTCAGAAAATCATAATTAGTAGAAATTTTAAAATAATAATGCAGTGCACTCAGTTCTTTTTTTGTTACCTGAGTTTGGGGGAGACACAAGACTGTATCATCCTCTTCTTCACCTTAGTGACTTTATCCTAAGTTGGATATCAATGGGAGCTATGCTCCAGGTGTGTGGTGGTAGCCTGTATACCATACAAAAGGCAGAGTCTCAGAGTTGTAAGGAAGCTCCAAGGTCGTCTTGGACAACCTTTCCCTACAAGACCCTAAGAAGTAGTCATCCAGCCTCCATTTGAAAACCTCAAATCAAGAGGAGCTCACCATCTCCTGAGGTGGTCTCTTCCACTTTTGAACAGCTCTTGTGATTAATAGTATTGCCTTACATACTGCCTAAATCTGCCTGAAACTTCTAATTATTCATATTGATTCCATACCCCAAGGCCAAGGAAAATAAACCTAATTCTCTTTCTATATGATGGTTCTTTAAATACCTGAATATGGCTAGCATTCCTACTTCCCACTCCCTCTCCAGACATAGCCTTTTCTAGGCTGAACACCTCTGGTTCCTCCAACCAATCTATTTGTAGTACGGTTTTTGATATGCTTACCACTTTGCTCATCTTATTCTGTATGTTTCCAGATTGTCAATGTTTGTACTAAAATGTGGCATCCAGAACAGAACATAATAATCTAGATATGGTTTGACCAAGTCAGAGTACAACAGGCTGGAATTTTCCCTGTCTTGCACACTGGGACTTTCTTTAGAAAAACAAATCAATCAATTAATTATTTTTTAAAACTTAAATAAAAAGTTGTTTTGAGTTCCAAATTCTCTCTCTCTCTCCAGCCCCTTCCCTTGCTCATTGAGAAGACAGGCAATGTGATATCAATTATACATATTAAGTCATGCAAAACATATTTCCATATTAGCCATGTTAAAAAAAAAAGGAAGAAAGAAAGAAAATGAAGAAAGTATGCTTCAATTTGTACTCAGAATTCATCACTTCTTTCTCTATAGGTGAATAGCATTTTTCATCAGGAGTCTTTTGGAATTGTCTTGGATCATTGTATCCATCAAAGAAGCTAAGTCTTTCATTTGATCATTGTTAAAATATTGCTGATACTGTGTACAGTGTTCTCCTGGTACTGCTCACTTCACTTTGCATCAGTTCATATAAGTCTTCTCAGATTTTTCTGAAACCGTCCTGCACATCATTTCTTTTCCTTTCTTTTTTCTTTTTCTTTTTCTGCTAGGCAATGGGGTTAAGTGACTTGCCCTGGATCACACAGCTAGCAAATGTCAAGTGTCTGAGGCTGGATTTGAACTCAGATCCTCCTGACTCTAGGGCCAGTGCTCTATCCACCTGCACATCATTTCTTATAGCACAATAGTATTCCACTCTCCAATTGATGGACATCCCCTCAATTTCCAATTCTTTGTGGAGAGCTTCTACAAATACTTTTGTACAAATATGTCCTTTCCCATTTTCTCTGTCCTTTTTGGGATAAAGATCTAGTAGTGGAATTGCTGGGCCAAAAGGTAAGCATAGTTTGATAGCCCTTTGGGTAGACTTCCAAATTGTTCACCAGAATGATTGGACTAGTTCACAACTCCACTAACAGTGCATTAATGCACCTATTTTCTTTCATCTCCTCCAGTGTTTCTCATTTTCCTTTTCTGTCACATTAGCTAGTCTGATAAGCATGAGGGGGTACCTCAGAATTGTTTTAATTTGCATTTCTCTAATCAATAGTAATTTAGAGCATTTTTTCATGTGACTATTATAACTTTGATTTCTTCTTTTTAAAACTGCCTGTTCATATCCTTTGACCATTTATCAATTGGAGACACTAAGCTTTTCTTAACATAGCCTAACGTTGCATGAACTTTTTTGGATGGAAGCCACAACTTTGCTCATATTAAGCTTGCAACTTTCTAAAACCACTATGAAAGGTGTGCCCACAAGAATGCAGCTGAGGTCCTCCTGAATCTCTTTATTGCAGTGTTTAATTTCCTTGATAAGGTGAGAAAATGTTGACTCTCCCAGACCAGGGTGCCCTCCTTACCCCTTTAGCAACACATTGAGGATGATTGAGTCCTATATTTATACTTGGCTTTTATGGGGAGAATAAAAGATGGCGACGGTGAAGAAAGGAGTTACACCAGGAGACTGGAACTGAATTCCCTGGTGAGGAAGCCTATTGATTTCCCTCCAGGGATTCACAAGATTCCAGAAATGGGAGCAGACAGAAGAAATAGCAGAATGGTGAAGAGCTCTTGGTTCAAGCTAAGAACTGAAGGATGTAGGCTGGCAGGAATGGCGTGACTTAAAAATTCCTGGAAAAACTGATAATCGGAACTGATGAATGTTAAAAGGCAGAGCTATGAGGTGGAAAAGCAAATCAGAATCTATCTCATCATTTGATCCTGTAGTAGAGACAACTAGATGGTGCAGTAGATGAAGTAGTGGGCTTGGAGTCAGGAGGACCTGAGTTCAGATCTGGCTTCTGAAACTTTTAGATGTGTGGCACTGGGCAACTCACTTAATCTTTTTTTGCCTCAGTTTCCTCAACTATAAAATGGGGATAATAGCAGCACCTAACTCACACGTAATTTTGAAGATTAAATTTTTGAGAAGATCAAATGAGATAATATTTATAAAGCATTTAGCACAGTTCCTGGCACATGGTAGGCCTTTTATAAAAATGCTTATTCCTTCCCTCCCTCTCTTATGTGGACTATGCATTTCTGGGGAGGAGGATTGATTCTCTAGAGTCTCTCAGTTTTTTCCTCTTTTGGAGGCCTTCAACCTGATAACAGTACTCTAAGTATGGAGGATTGTATTGATCCATGGGCAAGAGGCCCACTGGAGAGGGAAGAGATTGACCACATGTAGTTCTGATACAATTTCATTGTGTGTGTTGTATGTGTGTTTGATGGAGGGAGAGTCAGGTTTAATAAAGCTTTTCCCATATTAAATATCCTGTTAGCTTGAGTGCTTCTATGGGAAATGAGAGCCTTTCCCTTGCTTTTGAAGGAGACCTGTAACATCCTTGATATTTCCATGGGAAGTTATATTTACCTCTTTTTAGGTTCTATCCAGTGTTCTAATTCTGTATTCTAAGGCCGAGCAGAATAAGTTTGCTCCCTTTCCCACATGACAGCTCTTCAAATTTTTTTTTGGCAAGGCAATTGGGGTTAAATGACTTGCTCAGGGTCACACAGCTAGTAAGTATCAAGTGTCTGATCTGACCCAATTTAAACTCAGGTCCTCCTGACTCCAGGACCAGTGCTCTATCCATTTCACCACCTAGCTGCCTCTAGTTCTTCAAATATTTGAAGAACGAATTCGGGTTTTTTCTCAGCCTATTCTTTCGAAGGATAAACATACCCAGTTCCTCTACAGGTTCTCATATCGCATAATACAGCCTTTAATTATACTGGTCGCCCTACTGTGACTATTCTTTAATTTACCAATGTCATCCCTAAAATGTGACATCCATTAGATTGTGAGCTTCTTGAGGGCAGGCTCTGTCTTGTGCCTCTTTTTATACCCCCAGTACTAATCATAGTGCCTGTCACATAGTAGGTGTTTAATAAATGTTTATTGACTGATTATCCAGAGCTGAATACCATATTCAGATGAGAACTGACCAGAAAGGGGTGTAGTGGGACTATCATCTCCTTAGTCCTAGACACTATGCCTCTCTTACAACAGACTAAGACTGTATCAACTTTTTTTGGCTGCTGTATCACACTGTTTACTCATAGTGAGTTTGTGGTCCACTAAAAAGGCCCTACAATTTTCCAGGGGATTTGCTCTCTACCTAAGCTTGTTCCATTTTATATATGTGAAGTTGATTTTTTTTTTGGAACTAAGTGAAAGGCTTTTAAGAAATTGTTATTAACTTGCATTTTGTTTTAGCCTGACATTCTAGCTTCTAAAGATGTTTTTGGATTCTGAATTTGTTATGTAATGTATTTTCTCTTGCTCCTGGATTCAAGTTCTCTGCAAATTTGAGAAGAAAGCCATCTATATCTTTATTGAAGTCATTGATGATAGTGTTATTACATGGCAAGCACAGATTCCTGGAGCTCTCTCCTAGAGACTTTATTCAACTTGACTTTGAATCTCTAATGGTTCTTCTTTTTTTTTTTTTTTACTTCAGTCATTTAACCACTACTGAATGCACCCACTTATACTGTTATCTAGGCTACATTTCTGTATCCACCAGATTAACATGAGAGGCCTCATTAAATTCTCTGCTATTATCTTGGACAACAATATCCATATCATTACCATGATCTGCCAATCTATTAACCATGTAGAAAAAGGAAATGTGATTAGTCTGGCACAAACTTCTCAATGAAACCATGTTGGTTCTTTGTGATCAATTCTTTCTAAAATTTTGCTAAAAATTTAATCAAGATCATTGGCCTATACTTGACGGACCCTCTTGCCTTCCCATTTTTGAACAAAAGGACAGCATTTGCCCCTTTCCCACACTTTAGAAACCTCTCATTCACTGCCAGTAGTATAAGAATGACATCTGATGCTTCACTAGGAGATATTTCAATTGGTCCTCATGACTTGAACTCACTGACAGTGACTCAAGTACTCTCTTCCTTGTTTGGTTTGTGTATTAATTCCCAATGAGGTATTTTTTCCCCTTTCCTCTTCAGTTCAAATATCAATCTTTTAGGTAGAAAAAATAGAAGGAAAAAATGATAATCATTGAAGAGTTTGGTCTTTTCTCTGTCACCATTTAGTGTTATGCCATATACCATAAATAATGTTTCTAACCCTCTTCTAATCCTGAAGGTCGCAAAACCCAACTAAACAGACATATCTATGATTTATTTACCATCGTTTCCACTTCTTTGTTCCATTTCTTATTTCCCACTCTCTGAGGGCTCCTGATTGGACACCCTTCCCTGCCTTCTGCTCCAATCGATTCTTCTGAAATTGTCTGTTTTTCATGTTCAGATTGTCTCACTCTTGTATTAATATCCTCAATATCTAGTACATTGCCTGACACAGAGTAGGCACCTAATCAATGCTTGGGTATTGATTCATTGGCTGTTTAGCTCTAAAGGACAATATCTATGCATCAGGTTATCTATTTAGAATCATGACGAAAGCAAAAATAACATCTCCACGGTACTATTGCCTTAAGTTGGATCTGTGGGCATGGAAGCAGAACCGGCCTGGTTAAGTGATTTAGTATTTCTTGTAAATTACACGACAGAGTTATTGACAAAGCTAAAGGAATCCAGATTTTGCCCTTTGGGCAATGGACTCCACGCACTGTGTAAATTGGACCCATTGACACTTTATGCTGAGTCATTTCTGCCTCTGCTTGTATACTTTCTAGGCTAATGAATATTTTCAAAACATCACCAGGTCTAGTAGGATATACAAGGATAATCTTGTTACAGTTGTAATTACATGCCTTCATATTTCCTTGATTTCCACCCAGACTCATGAACTCTGGGCTCTAGATACAGCGAGTTAAAAGGCAGCGATGTGATGGGCCTGCCAACTGTCTTGCTAAAAAGGTGCTTTTAAGAATAGTCACCTGTTGTGAACAAATTACAGTCTGTGATTATGATGAAATACTGTTGTGCTATAAGAAATGATGAAGAGAGATGGTTTCAGAGAAATCTAGGAAGACTTGTATGGATTGAAGCAGTGTGAACAGAGCAGAACCATTTATAATATAAGAATTATAAGGAGAACAATTTATAATGACAGTGTCATAAAAATGAATAATTTAGAAGGACTTAAGAATTCTGATCAACACAGTGATCAACCATGATTCCAGAGGATCAATGATGAAGAATTCTCTGCACCTCCTGATAGAATGGTCATAGACTAAATATTCAGAATGAGACACATAGCTTTGGACATGACCAATATAGGAATGTATTTTATTTAACTATACATATATGTTATAAAGTTGTTCTTTTTTTCTTTTTCTCAATGGAGGGGGAAGGGAGGAGGGAGTAAAAATAAATGCTTGTCTGTTGAAAACAGATTTTAACAACAGCAACAAAAAACCCAGTTATCTTTGGGATACAGCATAACATTCTGGGGCTCCATGTGAGACAGACACACAAGCCAGGGAACTTCTTCAGAGATTGGCATGGCCAGAGACGAATTCTTTCCTCCTTACCTTGCTCTCTCTCACTTTTCTTGGCGTCTATAATGCATACTTATCTGTTAACCAATACCTGTTAAAGGTGTCACCAACTAAGGTATTAGCAGAGGACTAAGGTATTACTAGACACCTATGACATTAGAAGGTATCAAAAGAATCTTTTGATAACATGAATTCTTGTATCCAACAAACATTTTTACTATGCCGCTGGAAAGAAGCTGTTGCATTGACACTGGAGAGAGCCCTGCCAGAGATACATCAGGGACGATATGGTTTCAGAGGGAATGTGTGTGACCCTGGGTGATGATATCTGAAGTAGATGTTCATGAGATAATTCCTCCCCTTTCTCTTTGAGATGTTGACTGCAGGAGGAATACTTCATTAATAAAAATATGTGCTTAGTTGATTTCAGGTGTAGACATTGAAGAAATGTGAGTAAGGAAGAGAGGATCCCAGACTGTGCTATATTTGGCTCAATTCCCTTGAAAAGAGTTGTGAATTAAGTGATTCATGGGGTGACTGACTGTTGCTCCTGAGAATGAGAATAGCTGTTTTTTCTTACTTGAATACAGATATGTCTGCTTGAAATTTTATATATATCAGAAGCATGTCTTTCTTTTGAGTCTTTTTGTTTTTTTGCGAGGCAGTTGGGATTAAGTGACTTGCCCAGGGTCACATAGCTCGTAAGTGTCAAGTGTCTGAGGTCGGATTTGAACTCAGGTCCTCTTGACTCCAAGGCTCCACCGTACCACCTAGCTGCCCCTCTTTTGGGTCTTTTGAAGTGAGCAGAAGACGGCAATGTGGTGGATGCGGTTCTGCAATTAGAGGACTTCCTAAGTCATTGTAGTGACAGCAGTTCTCCCTTGTAGAGAAGATCTAATCAATTCTCCTACTTTACATATGGTCTCAATCCCTTTGAGACATTATCTTCCCTTACTGATAGGGCATTTTCTACTACTCTACCTTACCGTGGTGGTGGGAATTTAATCCTTCACCACATTGGTATTTACATAGTGCTTAAAGGCTTGCAAAACTTTTATTTCATAGATTATTTCATTTAAGCCTCATAACCACTCCATGAGGTAGGTACTGCAGGACAGATGCAGTATTATTGTTCCCATTTTACAGATAATGAAGGGAGATTAGGTAACTGACCATGGTCTCATAGCTAGTAAATGTCAGAGGTAGGATTTGACCTCAGCTTTCCCTGATGTTCAACAATTGATGCATTATCCCATGCTGACTGCTTATACCTGAAACTGTGTTATGGCTTATGGTCAGACCATAATTAGTGAACCTTTTGGATAATGGTGATATGATTTAACCAAGTCTATACATTTTTGTGAAGTGTAGTATTAAGGGAGAATTATTTCAGCCACAAAATTAATTAGCATAGGCAAGTTTTTCAAGGCAGATTATTTCATTTTGGAATGGATTCAAGTGTCTCTCTATAAATCTTGTGAAAAATGGGAAACATGCCTTTTATTTTTCTTGTTCTGATACAAATAAAAAATCCATGAAACATAATTTCAAAAGGAAATCCACAGTCCACAAAATGATTAAAAATTATGGCCCTCATGATAGGTAATCCATCGACTTTTTTTTTAAACTTGAAATCTCTTTAAAGAAAAAGTAACTTTTCTAGCCTTTAAAGACAACAAGTTCTTCTAGATTGTGAAATTAGTCTTAAAAGTTGAAACTAGGGTAGTGTACTGGACTCTATTGCCTTTACCAGTCAGAAAACTTTTGTCAGTCTTATCTCAAAGTTTGTGAAATTAAGAAAAACAGTGGTGCAGGAGCTGAGCTAGAGTTTTACAGCCTTGAGCAAGGAATGCCATTGAAGTTGTCAGACTCATAAACTTTAAAAATGTTTAGGTCATTTGTAGAGAGGGTGCATGGTTTAGGGTTAGAAACCAAAGCCTGCAAGACTATAGGGACTGGATTTTGGTCTTAGACCTATCATAAATCCTTGTAACTTAGGACAAATCCTTTAAATTTTTTGTGCCTCAGTTTCTGCACTCATATAATGGGATAAATAATAGCAGCTAATTTTCAAAGTAATTGTACAAAGGCACATTTTTCTTCTTAGTGCCCAAGAGTAGCTACATAATAAAATGGTTACAAGGCATTTGCACTTGACATCATCTAAGGTCCCTTCCAGTTATAAATCTTTTGATGTTAATAGAACATACTTTCCTTCTCTCTGATAGAACATAAGCTCCTTGAGAGCACTAGCACCATGAACAGTAACTGGTACATGGTAGGTAGCTAATAATGATTATTGATTTATAACAAAGTGGGGGACTTTGGGCAATGGTTACAGCACATACTGCCAGACGTGGTCACAGTGTTGGCTGGTTTTACTTAACTGTTTTTCTTTGTTCTGATGGAAGGTTTGAGATAGTGATGTGGCATGTGAGTATTAGGGCATGAGTATAATACAAAATAACAATAAGGATAACAACAACGTTCTATAGGGCTTTAAGATTTTCAAAATGCTTTACAAATATTATCATATTTTATATTTGAAACAACCCTGGGAGGTTGGTGCTATAATTATCCCCATTTTATAGATGAGGAAACTGAGGCACAGTGAGATTAAGAGACTTGCCCAGTGTCACACAGCTAAGTCTGAATTCAAGACTTCCTGGGTCCAAGTTCAGTACTCTATCCACTGTACCACCTAGCTGGTCAAATGACATCAATGAACAAAAATCCTCCTACTAGCGATCTATATTTTGGAACATCGTGGGGATTTTTTTAAAGTACTTTACGAAGCACCCAAAATGTGGGTGAATAAGAAAAGAGAATGTCATGTTGATTGATGTTTTAACATTCAGAATGATTCTTGGAGGGTGAGGTCTATTGTTTTGGTGCTCATGCCTCAGCAGCAGTGATATAAAGCTCCTAACATAAGTGAAAATTCTTTCCAGTTGATGGACTGGAGGTTCTTTTCTTCCAATGAACATGATATAAGGAAAAGAACATTTTATCTGGGGTTGGAGGATTTAAGCAAAGCTTTAATATCCTTGTAATCTTGGGTGAATCACTTACCTTCCCAGGGTCTCAATTTCTTCAGCCATAAACTTCAAAGGAGTTGGACTAAGGTGACCTTCAAGGTCCTCTCCAGTTCTAAATCTATAATGCTATGAAAACCCTCTTCTACTTCTTAGTTGAGTAGGAGAATTTCATCTGGCTATGACAAGAGGGAGAGCACTAGATGGTGTCTGTCTGCCAAATGATTAGGCAAAAAAGTATTTGTCCAAAATAGTGATAGGGTGGTTTTTCTTTTTTTGAAAGGAGAGGGAGAAAAGTTGTTTGCACCAGATTATCAAAATAATTGGTTCTGGAGTCTTGGACCATTGTCTGAACACTGGAAATTTTAATTAAGCAATTTTGTGATGTTTGTTTCTCATTGTCCTTTTTTCTCAGTCCTACAGAGCCTAAGGTGGCATGGGCAGGTAGGGAATTTTAGTTAAAAGAGTAAGAGGAAGGGGAAAAAGGGCAGGGGATAAGTATTTATCTAGCACCTACTGTGTGTCCAGTGCTGGGCTAAACACTTTACAAATATTATCTCATTTGATTTTCACCATAACCCTGCAAAGTGGGTGCTATTATTATCATTTCCATTTTATAATTAAGGAAACTTAGGTTAAGTGATTTGCAAAGAGGCAAGATGCCAAGGTCATCCACTGCATCCTGGGCCATCACCAGTCGTCCTGACTTTTGTCCTGCCATGGGATTTCAGTGACTCTAGAAGAGAGTATGCCTGACAACTTTGCACAGCTTTGCCTCACTTTAATCCAATTCATGGAAGTCATCACCCCATGACATCATTGGTCCTCTTCGAAAACAAAGGATGAACAACAAAAATAACAACAACAATTAGCTGTCCTTGTTCAAGTATTTGTTGAGGACGCACTTGCTACTGGTCTCTAGGCTAATGCTCCGAAGGGGTAATAGGAGAAGTAGATGAGATGGTATTGAACTCCAAGGAACTTATGATCTAGTTAGAGAGGACAGACTAGGGCCTATGAGGGGGAAAATAGCACACAATACCAAGCATTCTATAACTGAGTGTGTGGTAAAGATTGTGAGCAGTCTAAAATTTAAGAGAATTGAAAAAGGTGCTGTGGGCCGCTTTCAGATAAGGCAGAAATATGACAGTTCATAAAACTGGAGCTCAAAAGGGCCCCCTAATTCCATCACCTTTCATTTTGCAGTTGAAGAAATTGAAGCCCGGAGAGATTAAATGACTAAGTTCACTTAGGTGGTAAGTATAAGAGGTAGTATTTGAACTCAAGTTCTAGAGTGTCTAGAACCTAGAACTAGTCATCTTTTTACAATGTCAACAGTTCCTTAATGGTGTGATCTGGTGGCCACAGGGGTCCGCAAGACAATTTCAGGGAGTTTATGAGATCAAAACTATTTTCATAATAATACTAAGACATTTTAATTTCTAATACAGTAAACAAAAGTTCTCGGATGGGGTCTTTGAAGATTTTGAAGAGTATAAAGGGGTCCCGAGACTAGAAAGTCCTAGAGCTGCTACACAGTAGTATGCTTCACTCTTCTGGTCTGTGCTGTGTGTTCCAGGAGGGTGGGAACACTCATAGACATGTTAACTAATTGACCCTGAGGAGACCCTGAGGAGTACAAGGCTCCTGGCCTTGTACGGTTCCTCTCAGTTGAGCTGATTTTACTTGGCTAACCACACCTTTCATTTATGCCACTCTGTGGAAAGGCAGGAAGATCCCATTTAATTAAGGGAAGTATAAGGGATTTCTTGATCATTGAGTGGAAGGAGAGGGATTGCAAGCTGACTGGAATTGCTGAGATCTCTGGAAGATAATGACAAAGAAGGAGAGAAGGAGAATGAAGAGGAGTTGAAAAAATAGAGGACAAAAATGAATATCTTTATTGTGGGTACTTTTTGTGGTATAATCAAACATTGACCAGTCAATGGGCCTATATGAGAATAGGGGAAGGAGCGGGTAAATTGAATTCTCTCTTAAATTTTGAAACCTGCTTAATTTAAGATAGAAAAATTTAATCCCATGGCCAACCCAATCAACGAACTTTTTCCTGACTGTATTATGTAGAAACAACTGTTGTATTAATTTACTTAAGTTGCTTTTCAGTCCTGTCCAGCTCTTTATAACCCTTTTTGGGTTTTCTTGGCAAAGATACTGGAGTGGTTTCCATTTCTCTCCAGCTGAGGAAATTGAGGCAAATAGAGTTAAGTGATTCACTGAGGGTCACACAGGCCAGATTTGTGCTCAGGTCTTCCTTATTCCAGGCCCAGCACATTACCCATTGTGCTACCTCCCTGCCCTGTTTTACTGGTACTAATTATCATTCTCAAGCAAATACATGACTTCTTTCAGGCTGTTGTACTAATTCTTGCAGACTCATTGCCTAATATAATTTTATAACTATACTTCAAGGATGCCTGTGGACATCCCTTAAAGATGACCTTTAAGGCCTCTTTTAGCTCCAAAGTTCTGCTGCTCATGGATCACTCTGAATCTGACTAGCTGTGGAACCATGGGCAAATTACTTAACTCCTCTGAGCTCAGTTTCTTCATCTATAAAATGGGAACAATAACATCAGTAGTTGTAACTACCTCAGCAGAGTTGTTTGTGAAGCTCAAATGAAAACTTATATCAAGTTTTTGGGAACTTTAAAGCTCTAAATAAATGATAGATTATTTTGTAGTCCAACCCTCTTAATTTTTAAGAGAGAAAACCAAGGCCCAGAGAGATTAAATGCCTTCCCAAGGTCACACAGTTGGCATACTGTCTCAATTTGTATATTCACTTTCAACTTAGTTCATCAGTTTAGCCAGAATTTGCCAGTTATGGGCAAGGGCATTACTACAAAGACAAAAACAGCTTCTTCTCCCAAGGAATTTATAAAATTTTTCTGGGGGGGTGGCTAGGTGACGCAATGGATAGAGTACCGGTCCTGAAATCAGGAGGACCTGCATTCAAATCTGGCCTCAGATCAAACACTTGACACTTACTAGCTGTGTGACCCTAGGCAAGTCACTTAACCCCAACTGTCAAAAAAAAATTCTTCTAGGGGATATACCATTTACACAAATAGGCAAAGGCAAGATAAGTTGAGGAGAATTCGAGTAATAATACAGGAAAAAACTATACATAGAAATTGGCAACTGAGTTGAGCCTTGAAGGAAGGTAAGGTTATGTCATATTGTAGAAAGAACCTTTATTCTGGAAACAGAGGACCAGCGTTCAGAGCCCTTCTGTGATAGTTACTACTTGTATGACCTTGGGTCAGTCCCTTAACTTCCTTGGGCCTCAGTTTCCTCATTTGTAAAATGAGATGGGATAAAGTAGATGACTTCTGTGTTCCTTTCCATCTATAGATCTAAGCAGAAATAAGAAGGTAATGTTTTCTATGCATTCCAATCCCAAGAGCAGTTATGTGGGCCTGGAAAGGGCATCTCATGCTA
>NW_020954599.1:16934330-16994488 GCF_900497805.2 Vombatus ursinus
GACCCAGTTCTCCAATCCAATATTTCATGTTGTATCTCTTATTTCAAAGCCTCCTTCTCATTTATGAGCACAAAAAAAGGTTTCTAAGCCATTTAATTCCTTCCTGGAGCATGAGTTGTTACATGGCTACTGTGAAGATTCTTAGAATTGGTCATCTATAAACTTGTTTTTTTTTATTTATTTATTCATTTATGGTAAGGCAATTGGGGTTAAGTGATTTGCCCAGAGTCACATAGCTAGTGAACGTTACGTGTCGGAGGCCGGATTTGAACTCAGCTCTTCCTGACTCCAGGGCCGGTGATCTATCCACTGTGCCACCTACCTGCCCCTACAAACTTGTTTTTAACAGATAAGTAAAGTGAGGCATAGAGAGGTTGTGACGTGTCCAAGGTCACACAGGTAGAGGCTGGCTTGGGAATTTGAACTCATCAATCTTTCCATTATACCATGCTGCTCTATCTTACAGCGATTTTCTCAGTTGCTATATACAAGGTGTTCCAAAAAATCTTAGGGAAGTTTTAATCATTAAAAGTTTAGTAATAACAAATAATAAGGGGGTACCTCAGAGCTGCAATATAAAAGCTGGTTTAGCCTTGTTTAGAGTCAATTTTTTTTTGTGGGAGTCATTGTTGATTTGCTAATTTGCTGATTTGAGCTAATCTGACTAGCTCAGACAACTTCCTTTGGTTTCTCCTCTTCCCCCTCAAAAAAAGACATGGACTGCTGGGTTCCCTTCCAAAAGGAATCCATAGATAAGATAGGTTCTAGACCCAAATAGGCAAACTGCACTGACTCACACAACTGGGTGAGCTCCTTGTGATGTTGTGTGAATCGCAACTGTAGAATATATCCCTTTTAATTCAGAAACATCTTGTCCTATTGAAACAGAGACAAGTAGCCAGAGCAGGTCTCCATCACCAAGACTTGCCTGCTGTGGGGGCTTTATTGGTTCCTTACCTCCCATGAAGGGAAGCTTCAAGTGTTGCAAAATCTCCTCCAGTAGAACAATGATGGCTGATTATCCTTTTGAATTCAGCACATATTCTTTTACTACTCCTCTCAAACTTTCTACTTACTGTGCCTCTTGTGGGGGGACTCCTCTTTTAAGGGTGTGTAGACTTTCCTGAAGGCATATGATCTTGTTTCAATAGCCACCATCACCGTTCTCAGCAGACTGCTGCTATAGTCTAAGGAGTAAGGGTTGAGTAGAGGTGGCTGTGTTCTTCTGAAAATAGGGACCTAACCTATCTTTTTAAAAACTCAATTCCTTGGTAGAGGGAACTCTCAGTGGGGAAATTTACTTTAGCAGTGCAGTTTAGCAATTGCTTTGCAATTTATAGTCTTATAGAAGCCTGCTTGGGACACTGAGAACAAGTTGACTTTGCTCAATGTTGCATAATCAGCATGTATCAAAGATGTCATAGTTGGAACTTGAACCATGCCTTAGCTCCAAGAGGCTAGCTATAAAATATATGCTTACAACAACAACAAAAATCACCTAACATTGTGGTGATAGATGCCTGTAATCTTTGATACTGGGGAGGGTGAAGCTGGTGGATTAAACTCAAGAGTTCTAAGATGCAGAGTAAAGCTGATGGATGTTTGCATTAAGCGTGGCATCAATTGGGTGAGCTCCTGGGAGTGGGGGTACCTAAGGAGGGGTGAACCAACCCAGGCTGGAACAGAGCAGCTTCTGTGCTAATCAAGGCATCCAGCCCATGAGAGATTGCTGTACTTTTAGCTTGGGTGGGATTGGAAGACCTAATCTCAAAAAATAAGCAAACAAAAAGTAGTGCACCATGCTATTTGAAATATATACATATATGGGTGTACATATATTCTATATGTGTGTATATATGTGTGTATATATATGTATACATATACACATGTACATATATACATATTGAATACTAAGACCAAATCTAGACAGCACAAAATAAAGTGTAGCATTGGCAATTATCTGGTAAATTTGGAGAAATTTTTCAACTCTTCAACTTATTTCTGAACGTGGACTATATATGTGTCTCTCTTTCTCTCTGTGTGTTTATACACATGTATGTATTAGTCCATCAAGGAGCATTAATTAAACAGCAGGCACCATGTTAAGTTCTGGCACATAGTAGGGTGGTTATTTAACACTGTCTTATTTTTCCCTCACTCTTCTAAAGTGGCTAGTTCAAGAGAAAACTGTATACTTTTTCTTCTCAAATGCATAAAATGACTTTTTGCAGCAGCTGAACTCACTACTGGATAACTGCAAACTCTGTAACTTGCTCTGTTGGTTTTCAATTAATCCGTTTCCTAACCTTTAGGATGCAGCGTGATAGCTCCTGACATGTTGTGAGCAGATTCTTCATGAGAAGGAGAGGTCATAGAATCATAGACTTAAAACTAAAAAGAACCTTAGAAATCTTCTAAGGCCAACCTGGTCATTTTACAGGTCGTAGAGCTCAAAGGGGCCGTAAAGGCCACCCAGCCCAACAGTATCATTTGAAAGATGAGGAGAATGAACCCCAGAGTGAGGAAGGGCCACACACAAGGTTACATAGGCAGTCAGAAACCTGGTCTTCTGATTCCAGCAGGCAGGCATACTAAGTTGTCTCTCCTCCACTACCTCAAGATGCTGCCTGGCTTCCAAGGCTTTAATGTTGGGATATGATGGCATCCTTCCTTAATGGATTGATTTATAGAATGTCCCAAAACTCTTCCTGGAATTTCAAGCTTTAATGAGTTTTAATAAGCTTAAAACTTTTTGGGATACCCTGTATATTTTATATCCAGAAATGACAATTTATGTCACTTAAAATGTCACATCTTGCTCTGCTTTGTGCTTGTGACAAAAGACAAAAAGTAAAAATCCCTCCTGGATTGCCTGCTCACCTGATAAACTAGGCAAACGCCACTTTTTAGCTATCATTAACCTTGTGGTTCTCCATATTCACTGTTGATTGTACTGATGGTAAATATATTTGTTCTCTCTCTCTCTCTCTTTTCCTGTAGGGAGATGGGTTGGGGAATAGGTGATTTGGGTCAGCGATGTTGACAAGGCCAGTGCTATAAGATAATGTTTTATAATCTTGGAGTGGGGGGAAGTTGGTAAATCTAGTTCCCCAAGGAGTCAGAGAATGTCTTCTTTCCCCTGTAGTCAGAGATGTTGCAGATGTGTGAGTTTTCCCTTGGGGGATGGCCTGCCAAGGAGATCTTGCTTTGTTGATGAATTATGTTTCTGGATCGCTGTCTGGGGTGTTTGTTACATTCATAGTGGACTTTCTCCAGAAGATTTTCTCTTCTTCTGCAATTTATATTATTGAGCTCTCAAAGAAATGCAGTTGGGGAATTTTCTAACTGGCTTCCAGACTCATATTTAATTTGGCTTTATACAAGATGTTTGACAATGCTCTTACAGCATAATACAACTCCTGGCCGCTCTCTGGGCTTGGTGTGGCTAAGGGCAGCAATTCACAGCTTGTAAGAGCTGAAGGTTGTGGTCAGGGCAGTGGTGTCAAACTCAGATAGAAACGAGTAACCCCAATCCATACATAAGGATCCCTGCAGGCAGTATATTGACTTAGTTTTAAAATGTAATGTTATCTATGTTTCATTGTATTTTTATTTATCTTGTTAAATATTTCCCAATTACATTTTCATCCATTTCTGACCGCACTTGGGAGTATTATAACTGGATGCAGCCTGGGGCCAGGTATTTGACCCCTCTGGTACGGGAGAGAATATTAGATTTGGAGTCAGGAGGCCAATGTGAAAATCTTTCCTTAGACACTAACTTTGTGATAACAGGCCAGTCACTTAGGACCATGGGATCATAGACCCAGCACCGAAAGGGGACTCTGAGGCCATTTACTCCAATGCTTTTTATTTAGAGATGAGACAACTGAGTCCCACAGAGGTTAAGTGACTTTCCCAATGTTGCACAAATAGTAAATGTCAAGTGAGATTTGGACTCAGGTTCTCTTTCTGCACCTCAGTTTCCTTATCTGTAAATTGGGAACAATAACACCTGCACAGTCTGCCTCATATAGTTGTGAGGAAAAGACTATACAAATGTGAATTATTATTAGCTAGTCCGATGTAAAAGAAAACATTATGTTAGATAGGAAATAGTAATATTAATATAAATATCACAGATAATACAGATATCAATATATAAATATTATGTACTATAAAATCATTTTATTAATAGATTATTTTACAGATGAAGAAACTGAGGCCCAGAAGGTTATCTGACTTACCTGAGGCCACACAGATGGAGAGTAGTGGAAGCCCAGAGTCAAAATCAACTCTCCAGATTCTCAGAGCTGCCCTCTTCATGGTCCAAGTGTTCAAATTATCTGTCTAAAATAACAGTTCAGCCATAAGATTAGCTTTAATTGAGGTTAGATAAGATTCCATTTGCCCTCACATTCAATACTGTTTCCCTCCTTCTTTCCCCTCATCTCTGGTATCTCCTTAATCTCATTTTCTTTTTGGGTCCAGAATTTTTAAAATTATAGGTGGTGAGACAAGATTAGGAAACGTGTCTTTTATTTTCTTAGTAAGAAAGCAGAGCCATTAAAAAATAAGTATCTTGTCTTTTTATATGTTTTATTTATTGAATATTAAATTGAATAAATACTATTAGTGTAACTGTTAAGAGTATAAGATTTTTCTAACTGATAGAAAATGCCAAATCTTTTTCAAGAAATTTTTTTCTATTCCTCCTTTTGAGTAGAAAATTTTTCTTTTAATTATCATATTCCCTGTGAAAAATCAAAGAACAAAAATTATTCAACTTGGAAATGTTTAGAGATCATATTTCTACCCTTTGATAACTTAAAGCATGCTCCCTAAATATTTAAAATTTATTCTTAGCCTAACAGGAGATGTAAGTGTTTGGGTTTTATAGGAAGGAGCTCTACTACTCTTACTTATAAACCAATCTGAGTGATAGTTTTATAGGATATCTCTCCTAGTGATACTGGAAAATGGCAAAGTGGGTATGGGTAGACCCTAGGCATCCCAAGACAGTAAGAATAGTCGGAGAAATGGTAAAATTAGGAAGGAGTGATCAGAAGACCGCTCTCTCTAATCCCCTGCTCTACCCCAACCCTTTTCTCTGGGCATAACTTTTCATTGGAGCAATCATTAAACATTAACATCCCAGACCACTTACTTCAGCTCTATGGTACTTGTTTTCCTGTTTCACTGCCTACCTTGATACCACCTCCAAGTACTTTTAGCTGGGGATCAGTATTCCTCTGACCAACTGAGGATATGGAACATGGGATTGTTCTCAATCTTCCTCCTATTAAGCATTAATTGTTATATCCTTTCAGATTTTGTTAGGATTTTTATTACATGAAATACTACATGTAATTCAGACTTTCCCTTGACATCTCCTCCTCTCCCTGGCTGTGCCTAGTTTCAGGGTCCTGTTTGGATCATCTTCTCTTTGTATTTACAGTTTTGATTCCTTCACTGATATTTCTCCATACCAGTCTGAGCTACATGGCATGTGAATTCAGAACCATAGAATGGCAAGATGGTCACAAGGAACTGGACCAAGCACTCAGTGCCAAATGACTGACTCTCCACAAATGTGTCCTATGTAGTCGACTCCCAAACAGCCCTTCACACTTCCCAGCACAGGAGAAGAACAACTATTTCTTCACTCATGGGACCAGGCATTAGGGACTATTGCGTGGGAGCTGGCTCTACGTACTATGCTTTCTCTAACGCCAGAGCAGTAGTTTTGGGATAGCCGTATTCTTGGCAAAGAATTTGAGAATATTTCTTGTCCCAGTGCAGCAGCTAGAGAGCATTGACCTCTCAGAAACCAGAGCTTGAGGATGTCCAGGCCAGCTCCATACCATCTGCCTCTTTCTGTGACTCTCTGCCTTGTTGACCTTACAAACACGTTTCTACAGCAAGCATTCACCCCCTCAGCATGGTCGAGACATGACCACCACTTTGTCCTTTCGCTCTCATCCCCCTGCTTGTTTGACTCAGTTATCTCCACCCCGCCATGAGACTCCCAGCGCTCCTTTTGAGCTTCCTGTGCTAGACGTCTTCTTTCTCAATAGTAGTCCACACTGGGTGACGTCACCATGCTGTGGCCTTAAATGCATGGTCTTCTGGGAAATGAAATCCAGAGAATTTTCCCCAATGAAACCCACCATTCTGCTTTCCCTCTATCTTCATGTCTCGATGTTGTGTGCATATATTATTCCCCTCCCCTGAAGCATTATGGTAGCATGGAGTCCATCCATGGAAACATCCCTCAAAGCTTGTAGGCCCAGTTCCTAAAGCTTCATAGGATTTAGTCCTTGGTGATCATTTAGTTCAGGGGGTTCTTAATCTTTTTTTTGTGTGTGTGTCATGGATCCCTTTGACAAGCTGATAAAGCATATGCAGCTCTTCTCAGAACAATATTTTAAAATCCGTGAAATAAAATACAAAGGACTACAGGAGGGAAGAAGGAGCAGGGGAAAGGGGAAAGAAAAGGAAGGGGGGGCTGATAGAAAGGTGGGCAGATTGAGGGATGACTACAAAGGAAACTAGTTTATATTGAAATATGGTCATATTAATATATGTCTACATATACATTTATACTGACATATATATGTGTATGTATCTTTATGCACACATGTGCATGTATACATACACACATGAATATATGTATAGTAATGAATCTGGAGTTCATGCATATATAAGTGTGAATACACTTATATATGCATGAACTCCAGCTTTAGAGCCCTTAATTTAGTCTAACAGTCTTATTTTATAGATGAAGAAACCAAGGCACATAAACCTGAATTTCCTTGCTCAAGATCCCACTGGTAGTAAACCAATCTGTTCCTCATGTTCAGCTCTTGCCTCCCCTTGGAGGAACTCCAAAGATTCAGGTCAAAGTCTTCTTAGAAGGGAACTATCCCTCGATCGTGTAAACTTTTTATTTGTTTCCCCTTCGTGTCCTGCCTCTCAATGTCCAAGGCTTTCTTTAATCTTTAGCAGGAAGACCAGACTTTCCAAAACCAGTAGTGCTTTCGATGTGTCCTACCTCCTACCTTTTGCATATTTTATTGTTTCTCCAAGTGAAATCTAGTAACGCAAGCTTAAGGCATATTGGTTAACTGGCAGTCAAAGGGTGTGAGGAGAGGTTTGTTTGCATGAAGCTAGATGGGAAAGATTCCTGGTCCCCTTCAATCTTCTTTTGTTTTGTTTGGTTTTGTTGTTAGGCAATTGGGGTTAAGTAACTTGCCCAGGGTCACACAGCTAGTAAGTGTCAAGTGTTTGGTCTGAGATCAGATTTGAACTCAGGTCCTGCTGACTTCAGGGCCAGTACTCTATCCACTGCGCCACTTAGCTGCCCCTGTCTTTCAATCTTCTTAATATAGCACCATTAAACGATTTAAATTTATTGTTTATTTTTAGCATTCTTTTCTTTTTAGATTTTGAGTTCCAAATTCTCTCCCTCCTTCCCACCTTCTCCCCCCAGTCACTGAGAAGGCAAGCAATATATAGTACTATTCTAGTGGTTAGAAGACATCGTGGTACCAGTGGGGGAAAAGTGAGCTGGGACTTAGAGACCTGAATTCTTTTCAAGGATCAAATATAAAATGGCTGTTTTGACTTGGATAATTCTCTTAACCTCTCTGATTTGTTTCCTCACCTTTAATATAGAGATAAAAATTCTTGTCCTGCCTACCAAGTTTTGTTGTGAAAGTCAAATGAGAAAAATGTGTGAAAACTCTTGAAAAACTTCAAGATGTTACACAAATGTCCTTACTGTTCCATTTATTCATTTCTTCACCTGTCCATTGTCATTTATTAAGTGCTTATCTAGGGCAAAGCATTGTATTTTATTAGCACTGCCCCAGGTCCAAATATTATTTCTTCGCCTAATCCTTCGAAATGACAATTTTCCTTCCCATGTCAATACCATTGGTTTTCTATACATCTAATAAGTTATCTGCATACTACATCCTCTCTTCTCTCCTTCAAAATTCCATTCTCTCTTACCCTCTTCTCTTAAAAAGGATTTGGACCTGTGATTTCATTGGTATATCGAGCTACTCTGAGGGTTGCTCTCTGCCAATGCAGGTTGATATCTCTTTTGCATTTTAGTTATCTAGAGCAAATGAGAAGTTGAGTGATATACCGAGGGTCACACACTATGTAGTATTGTTCCCGTAGTAAGAACAATACCTGCAATGTGGAATAGCAAGGGCCTCCCTGCCCTCTCCCCCCAAAGGCAGGGAAGTGGTCCCTGAGATGTGATTGGTACAAGGGGCTAAGGGCTGAACTACTGAGTGGCTTTCTGGTTGCTTATGGAATGAAAGGACAACTCTTAATGAGTCAGTGCCTTTTAGACTTGGCTGCTGTCCTAACTCAACTTAACAGGCATTTATTATGCACCTACTATGTGCTAGGCACTGCTCTGAGAGCTGGGGATAAAAAGAAAGATAAAAACAGTCTCTTCTATCAAGGAGCTCATAATCTAATTGCTCTGGGAGTTACTTTATCTAACACATGATGGTTGTATACAATTCTGTATAGAGATGATATGGGTCACGTCTACTTGAGTCAGGGCTGTATACTTGCTGAATAGCCTTTCCATGCTATGGCTACCAACTTTTTGATGATCTGTAAGTGTCTATTTTTTTTTTCCAAATTTGAACTTGAAGCGCCAGTGTGGTCTGAATCAGACCTGACTTGCAGTAGTACATCCACCCCATTGTCCTTTCAGCTTTATACTTCATTTTGTCTTTAAGGATCTGGTCTCATGAGAGTTAGTCCTAAGAGAATGTGTCCAGTAAACATCTGAATTCTAATTAGTCAATCAATCAATTCATCTGTTAAGTGCTTACTATGTGCCAGACAATGTTCTAGGGGCTGAAGATACAAATATGGAGAGAATAAAATAAGCCCTACTTCCAAAGGGCTTACATCCTAGTGGGGGAGACAAGTAGTACATATATAAATATATACAAAATATATAAAGATAATTAATAAATACAAAGTCATTAAATAAGGATAGTTCGGGAAGGAGGACACTAAGAGCTGAGGGATTATGGTTAATCCTAATTTTCCCTTATGGTTCATTTAAACTGAACAGGACCTTATAGACATTATTCAGTTCATCATTTTCCCTATTGGGTCGGTGAGGAATTAGACAATTAATTTGATTAAATTGCAATCAAAACAACAATTTTTTATTGTCTACTACTTTCGAGGCACTGAGGATTCAGACTGAAAAACTTTCTGCCCTCAAGGAGCTTACATTTAGGTGTAGAAGAAATAATCAAAAAGATGCTGACAGAAGTAGGGTCAGAACTCAAAATGATTGCTAAAGCAGACATATTCTTAAAGTAGCATTCTAGGAGGCTGCTTTCCATGCCTGTATTCCTGAAACCTTGACTTGGAAGGCTTTAATTGAGAACAAGTGAATGAATGAAGTTACTGATCTCAGAGCAGGATGTATAGTACTTCAGACAAGAGAAAGAGGTAAACCTTTGTGGGGGAAAAAGGGAGTTTGGGAGTTTGAAACTGGCCTGTTTCTGTGTCAGACCTGTTGCTGCTGCTCTGGGTAATGTCTTTGTTGGAAAGCACGCACTTCAGGATCTGTAAATAAATCACTGAGATTATTTATTCCTGCTGTGTTGATGTGCTCACTTTTCTCCCACCATAAGAAAGAAAGAGCAACCCATTCCTGAGCAAAATTTTTGTAACCCCATCATGTCTTAACAAGATGGCTTTACCACTTAAATTAAAAAAAAATCAAATCCCCAAGAATCCTTCTCATAGAAATCACTGTTGGAACAATAATGCACTTTGTAATTTTCTTTCTGTGATGACACTTCACAGCAGATAAACAAAGTGACTGCAGGTCTCAAGCCAGGAAGAACTTCTCTCCTTAAGGGGATGTTAGCAGTTAGAAAAAAACAAACAAACAAACAAATAAGGAACTGAGGGTAACTTGTAGTGATGATAGTGCTTGAGTAACTTCAAAACCTTTTTTCCCTTTCCTTGCCTTATCTTCCCTTTCTTTTTTCCCCTACCCTTCCTTTCCCTTCCCTTTTCTCTTTTCCAGCTTGAGTAACATAGCATCATGAGTAAATACTGACACCCCAGTAACTGTGAATAAGAAAAAAAAATAGACAAAATTTAGTCAGAGGAGATCAGAGCTTATTTTCCCCCTTCACTTTTTAGTGTTGCTTTTGGGATAGGGGAGAACAGAGGAGAGACAAGGGATGTTTCGTCTTCCTCAGTGTCTAACCTTTATAAATCCTCTCCCTCTCTTTTTCTAGTCTCTAGGACACCTTTTGGGAAATTCCACTCCCCCTCCCAACCTAGCATTTATTATTCTCTTCAAATTTAGACACTCTCACTTTCAGAAACCAAACTCAGCATATGATGCTGACCTATCATCCTGTCACAGCAAAGGCTGTGCTTGCTTGTTTCTGATCCTGTTAGGTGTCACAAACATACCAGGCTGTACAGGAGTCACTGAGGTTGATCCAGCAGATGGGTAGTTTCTTTGGAGCTCTGAACCTACTTGGTCTGTGGTTAATTTTCTCAAGTGTGAGGCTGTGGTTTGTTCTCTGGGGCCAGCTTCACAATTTGCTTCTCTCATCACAGACTATGTCCCTCAGCCCAAGGATCCAACTTGACAATATGGCAGCCTGAGAGGAGGTTTGGCATCGAGAGCAGAGTATAGGACCTGGAGTTCAGTCCTGTATTTGAATCCTGACCCAGACATTGAATAACTGTGAGACCAGGGATAAATCACTTAACCTCTCTGAGCCTCAGTTTCCTTACCCATAAAATGGATATAATAATCCAACCTCTGACTACTTCAAAGAACTGTCCATGAGGAAAAGTGAAACATAAATGTAAGATATTCATTAATTACATGCTGTATGACTAATTTCCTCTTGCAGTTTCCATGGATGTACTGTACTAGAGTGCTATAAAGCAGCTCTAACAACTTATTTCCAAACTTCATTTCAACCATAAAGATAGATATTTGTTTATAAAGCATTTGGAGATTATAGGAGCTACATAAACACAGCTATGAGTGTTGCAAGGTTCACCACCGAGGACTTGTAGGCTAACCTTCCATAGCTCCAAAAAATGTGCTCACTGAACCTCAGTGGCTATGTTTGGGCAAAAGCTATTATCTTGCCAATTTGGCCTGGTCCCAGGAACTTGGGTTCCAAACAGCAGGCTGCTGAGGCTAAATAAACCAGTAGCTATGTCCCAAGGATTTCCACTGGTGCTTATCTGTGTGTGTGTGTGTGTGTGTGTGTGTGTGTGTGTGTGTGTGCACACGCGCGCGAGGAATTCCTGTTGGGAGGCTGGCTTTTTTGAACCAGTTAACGCAGCCAGATTACAAATTGACTCTGGATAGTGTGAACATCATCTCTGTTCAGCTGCAGGACTCCCAAGTCACTTTTTTGGGTGAGTGCCAAAATTATCAGATAATTTTTTTTTTCTAGTTGCAACTGGCTACTGAGTAATTCACCTTTTGGCTTCCATGTTGGAAACCAGTAACAAAGACGGCTTCCAGAATAGCTGGAGATTTCAGTTCATGTGGAAATCGGGAGAGTTAACAGGGTGGAGATTCTTCCCAGAAATAGTCCCATGCATCCAAAGAATTACCTGAAAGAAATGGATTGCTTGGATTCTGATTTTTATATAACGTCATTGTGGCTGGAACTTCTTCAGTTAATATCTAGTGAAAAGTTTTTTTTTTCCTTCTCTCTGAACAGAGTTCCTTTTACATTTGATTTTTACTATGAATTAACTATCAGTCCTTCATCATGGAGACTTTAATGATTTTTTTTTTTTGGCAAGCACAGGCACAAGGTTTATTTCTTTGTCTGGGTTATTAATTTTGTGTCATCACAAAAGGTAGCCTAGTTTTATTTTGAGATTGGTTTATTTTCCCTGGACATTTGGGATGAATAGCTCAGCATAACAAATTATTCTATATGCTCTAGTTTCAATCGTTTAAAGTGGAATCCAAGTTTTTGCATCAGGAACCAATTAAATGATAGTTAGATCTGACTGAAAAATTAATGGTCCAGAACAGAAACTGTGTAGATTTTTTTTTCTTGGAGTTCCTATTTGCAGTATTTCTGTTTTGAATAAAAACCTGGACGGTTCCCAATAAAAGACAAAGTCATCATTTTTTTTAACCAGTTGAACATAAATGGAGCCCCACCCAGCCTTGAATAATCATTTAATGAGAATTATTCTCTGCCTTCTTTTTGGCTATGGAGATGTTTATTAATGTCCAGGGATTGTGAAGGTTTAGAATGCCAAAAAGCCACTACTGGTGGCACAGGAACTATTTGCTGATTTTTTTTTTTGGAGGGGTAGGGAGAGGTTTTGTGCTTTTCAAATGTCCATTCTATAATTATGTCATCAAGCCTGGTTGCCAAATCAGGTCCTGTCTCCACATCCATCAGTCTCATGTTAGTATTTTGTATTAATGAGGAAACAGTCGGTATAGAAAAATGCTAATGTTGAGTTCTCTGATTTGAAGCTTGTTAATACACTCTGAGAGTAGGCAGTGGCTGAAGATTACGTGGGAGTGGAGGAGTTCAAGCTTGGTAATTTGCCTGATGCTTCAAAACCCAGGCATTGTACTTTTAATCTGACTAAATTCAAACATATCAGTAATCGCTTTCCCTGCTCTGCTGATTCCATCATGCCTTCTTTTTTTTTTGCCAAAAAAAAAAAGATTTCATGGTTAACAGTATCAGATACATTTTTATAATCAAATTATTGTCATTTTACTGGAAAACCTTACATTTGCAAAGATTAGCTTTGTTCTCATCATTCTGCAAATTGGCTGCTAATTTTGAAGGCATTGAGGGCTCAGTTTTTTCATAAAGTTACAAATTTTTGGGTGTCAGAGATCTTTGAGATCATCTGATACAATAGATTTAGATCCAGAAAGCACTTTAGATGTGGTCCAGTCCAAAGCTCTTATTTTAGAGAGGAAGAATCTGAGGTCCACAAAATGAAAGGCATTAGGGTCATAAAGCCAGAGCTTTATGCAGGGAACTTCTGAGGTCACCTACTACAATCTCTTCATTTTGCAGATGAGGAGACTAAGTAGCAAGCAGGTTGTGCCTTGGCCAAGGTCACTGAATTAGGAAGATAGGAGGTAGGATTGGAACTCATTTCTTCTGACTCTGCAGACAGTCTGCTGCACTATGTTGCCTTTCAAGGTCCCACACATAGGAAACAGAGCCAAGATTTAATCTATACCGTACTGATGCCAAGTCTAATGCTCCTTCCCCATACCACACTGCCACCCTGGTTCAGTTTCCACAATATTCATTTTCGTTTGATTATTCCTGTCCTCATTCCAGAAGTCTTCATATCCCCCATATCAGGACAGAAGTAATTTTTATCATGAATTTATCTTATCGTTAATTAATGCATGGTATGTAGACTTTGATTTGGATGTGCTCTCAGACTTGGGAAAATAATCGACCTAACTTCAGTGTTCTCTGTCAAATGAGGTTGACTGCATTCACTCTGTCTACATCGTGGGGTTGAGGGGACAGTACCTCGGTTAATCTGGAAGCTGTGTACAAATATGAGTCATAGTTTTATTGAGATTTAGAAATTCAAATGGCAATTAGGACCTACTTTATAAACTTGGTTGACAAAAAAGAGATTTGTAGAAATATCCCCAATTATAGGACCAGAGATTTAGAGCTGGAAAGGACCTTAGGTAAATGTTAGGGAGTCTAACCCCTTCATTTTACAAATGAGGAACATGAGACCCAGAGAAGTTAAATGACTTGCTCCAAGTCTCACATGTAGTATCCAAAAACAGAATTTAAAGGCATTTCTTGTTGAGTAAACATTCGGCACTCTAGCTATAGTACTGTACTCTCTCAAAATGTTGATAAGCCCCTGTTGTTCTTACTGTTTTATCAGTTGGTTGTGTCTGACTCTTTGTGACACCATTTTTTTTTTTTTGGCAAAGATATCAGAGTGGTTTACTATTTCCTTGTCCTGCTCATTTTGCAGAGGAGGAAACTGAGGCAAACATGGTTAAGTGACTTGCTAATAATTGTCTGAGGTTGGATTTGAACTCAGGTCCTCCTGACTCCATGGCCTGCATTCTATCCACTGTGCTACCTAGTTGCCCCTAGCAGGATTCAAACTCACAATCATTGATTTGTAAGACCAGATGCTTAATTCTTGCACCTTAGTGCTTTTGCAAATGAAAGTATCTTTCTAGCATAGGGTACACATGACAAATTTTCTGAAGTTTAAAACAAAATGACAGGATTAAAAAAAACAGTATAGTTGCACAATGCATGGGTAAATGAATGTAGAGGCAAACTTACAGTAATATTGAAATAATTTTTTGGGTGGAGGGATTAGTCCTTTGTTGGGGTAAGGGGTACTTCAGTGAGCAAACTCCTTTACCAATGCAGATTAGTCTTAGAGAGTTGCATAAGGGAAATGAAAGGTTAAGTGTAATCAATAGATGAAAGTGTGGTGACCCATTGGCTGCCCCAGAAGCAACAGAGCCACATTTTTCCTAGCTCCCGTTAGGTGTTGCTGACAATTACCCTAATTAAGTTAGACCAAATAAGTACCATTTTCAAGGCTTTGCTGGAGCCTGCTCCTTAAATTTTCATTGTGAGTATTTATATCTCAGAAATTGGGAAAATACTGCAAATTAGAGAGGGATTTATTGTTTTGTGGATTGTCTGGGCTTTGCCTCAATTCCTTATATGTAAAATGGGGACACATTGGAGAAGGAAATGGCAAATTGCTCCAGTATCTTTTCTAAGTAAACCCCATGGGGTTGTGACACGACTGAATGACTGAACAGCAATAATGTAGATGCAAGTGCCCGAAGTCATGTAGCCATAAGGAAAACTTGAATCCAGGTTTTCTTCATTTTGAGGCTGTCACTCTAACCACAATGGCATTCTGCCTTTCAAAGGTAATTTGTTCAAAAAAAAAAAAAAGGAAAAAGATACAATCATGTGCCCTAGTTATTGTATGTCAAACTGGGGTCTCCTCTCGACTTGGTGAAGTTTCCAAAGCATGCTATTAAATAGAGATCAGAAGGGGAAGACTGGAGCTGAGGCTCCACTTGGTCTCAATGCCCCTTGCTTCCCAGAAATACAAGATTCCAACCATGCTGCTTAGAGACTTGATAGCTGGACTTCTGCCATCACACTCATTAACTATAATAATAGCATTTAAGGTTACCAGAGCATTTTCCTTGCAACAATCTTACAAAGTCTGAGGTCTGCCATTTTCGTTTTAAGGATGAAGAAACTGAGCCACAGAGGGTTCAGAGAGATGCCTTGCTTAGGGTCAAATAGCTAGTCAGGGGCAGAATCATAATTTGAACCCATGTCTTTGGACTATCAATCTACCGCACTCCCAGTACTTCAGGGCATGCTCTGATATGGATAAGAATTCGTGCTCTGGACCTTTACTCTTGGGGAACCTATTGCAACTTGGAAGTTCATAGGCAAAGATTTCGGTACCTACAGGGTTTACTAGATTCAGGGATGACACTACATGGTGTTGAGGCTTCCCCAAAGATTGATTTAATGCCTACTTCCTGAGGATATAGACGATAAAGGGTCTGAGGCTATTTCAATTGCGTACCTTTAGGACTTTATTTGCTAGGGGGTGCTTTTTAGATGGTTGGCCTGGGATTTCCAGGAAGCATCTTTATTGGCCGTATTTCTTAATCAGCAACTCAGAATTATGAAAGTGCAATATGTAGGGCAGTGGATAGAATGTAAGGTGAGCCTGAGGTTGGGAGACTCTCTCTTCTTGAGTTCAAATCCGGCATTTACTTACTAGCTGTGTGAACCTGGGCAAGTCATTTAACCCTGTTTGGGACACCAATGACTTTGTCAGGGTCACACAAGCCAGAAAGAGTCAGAGGCAGGATTGAAACACAGGTCTTGACTCTGAAGTCAATGCTACACTGCCTCTAGTTTAAATAATAACTTACATATAGATATAGATATAATTTTATGAAGCACATTCTCGCATGAGTGCAGGCATCATCTCCATTTTACAACTGAGAAAGATGAAGATCAGAGAGATCTCTTGTCCCACAGTTAGAAAGTATCAGAGCTGAGGTTCATACCTGGGTCTTCTGACTTGGGAGTCCAACCAGCTTCTCATTACACCCAGCTGCATGCCTAGAGAAGACTCTCTCTTCTTGAGTTCAAATTTGGCATTTACTTACTTACTAGCTGTGTGAGCCTGGGCAAGTCACTTAACCCTGTTTGCTTCAGTTTCCTCATCTGTAAAATGAGCTGAAGAAGGAAATGGCAAACTGCTCCAGTATCTTTGCCAAGAAAAACCCAAATGGGGTCATGAAGAGTTGGAATGCACCCAAATGCCTGACCAAAAACAAAAATATATGAAAAGTCTTGTCCCTTTTCAGCAAAGGTCAAAATTTAAGACAAACTTGTACAGATCCTTGTTCTCTTATCTCTACACAGTCTTTGAAATTTTCACTGACTTCAAAGGGAGCGTCACACTAGCACAAGATTTCTGCAAGGCTGAGGAGAAGGGATCTGGTTGACAGCATTAGAAAAAAATGGGTTCAACTTCTTAACATGCTTACATTTCAGACCCACCAAAGCCTCTGGATTTTCTGATGGGTTTGTTTAAAATCTCTGAGAATAAGGGTTTTCAGCATGGATTCCTGTCCTTAGATCACCCTATGGGTTTTGGAACCAATCATCTGCTGCCCATTGTTTGAGACCACTTAATGGCTTGGCATGTAGGATGAGGTTTCAGATGGAAATCTGTTGTTTCCATTCCGGATCCCATGTTTGGTCAGGAAACTAACACACTTATAGGGAATAAACTGTTGCCTATTTCATGGTACCACCAAAAAATGAATTCTTACAATACCTCAGTGATATTCTTGTAACCTGGAAAAATTAATATTACCAAGCTATTACTTCTACAAGTAGTTTATATAGCCTGGATCAGAGTAGTATCTAGAGGATTCCAGATCAGGTTACAGGAGCAAGCACTCTTAGTGGTAATAGCTTGGGACTGGATGGGTATTAGGAATGTTGGCTTCCATTTATAGTACCATACATAAATGATTCAATCTGCATTTCAATTTAACATGCTAATTTCTTTACAGTCATTAGTTTGGCATTCTTAGCTGAACCAATGACTTTTTTTTTTTTATGAATGGATGGACAGATTGCCCTGTCATGAGTCATTACTTCCTTTCCCGAAGACCAAAATATTTTCTTGGACCTACCTCCAACTAAAATTGACCACACTAGTTTCAAACAGATCTTGGATTCTCCACTGGAAAGGCATGCATCATTATAATTGTGACATAGACTCTATTTGAATTTTTTTCAAACTTTCTGTCTATATGCGTCTATCCATCTATCTATCTATCTATCTATCTATCTATCTATCTATCTATCATTCTATCTTCAAGAAATACATATTCTTATTTTTCTTCCTAGGAAAGTCCTTTGAATCCATATTGCTTCTTGGTCCATAAGCTATTGAAGAAATATTCCCACTAAAGTCTGCTAGAAAGTGCAGTAGATTGAGCAGTAGGCCTGGAGTCAGGAAGACTTCAATTCAAATACAGACTCAGACACTTACTAGCTTTGTGACCCTGGGTAAGTCATTTCACCATTTATTGCCTCAGGTTCTTCAATTATACAATAGGAATAAAAACACCATTTACCTTGCAGGGTTGTTCTGAAGCTCAAACAAGTTAATATTTGTAAAGCATCAAGAACAGTGACTAGCACATAAAGCTGGTGCTTAATGAATACTTGTTTATTCTTTTCTTTATTTCCCAACCTAGTCAATTCTAGTCTCCCTACCCATCCCAGTGGTTATTGTGAGAACTCTCTAGCCATGCAAGCAGAAGTGAGAATGGTCCTATGGCTGTCACATTTACAAACAGAAGTACCTGACAGAGGATAAGAGCCCCCTGAAAAGAAATGGAAATGATAGTTTCAAGGTACTGTGGTCAGACAGACTATATCTTGAGCATTGTGTTCACTTTCTGGGTGCAATGATTCAGTAAGCACACTGGCAAACTGGAATATGTCTATTACAGGGTGAAGGGTGACCAGGATGGGGTTGGCACTGAAGACCATGACTTAGAAGGATTAATTGAAGAAAAGAAGCATGTTTAGCCTAGAGAAGAGACTACTTGGGAGGGTTATGATATGGTAGATGTTTTCAAGTACTTGAGGGACTCTTATGGGGAGGAGTGACTGGACATACTCTGTTTGATTCAGGAGAACATAAATGGGAGCAAAGCTTAGACATTATACAAAAGTAGTTTCAGGCTTGATGTCAGGAAAAAAAAAGGTCATAACAATTAGAGCCATCTTGGTTGTATTACCCAACATTGGAGGTCTTCAAAATTAGTTGAATGACCACTTTTCTGGGATGTTTGAGAAATATTTTTGTTTTGTCAGGGGTTGGCAATGTAGTATAATGAATAGAGAGCTGGTTCTTGGTTTAAGCCTTGCCTTTGAAGTTTACTGGCTGGGACTGTGGGCAAAGTCATCTAACTTCTCAGTGCCCTGGTCAACTCTCCAAGACTTTAGGTTGTAGAAAAGGTGCTGATCTGCATTGGTAGAGGGAGAGAGCTCCTCATACCAATGAAATCACAAGTGTGATCTAAAAATATGGGTCAAACTAGCTGACCTCTAAACTCCCCTCCCCACTATTTTTGGTTCTGAACTTCCGGCATGTGGTATATGTTCATTTGTGACCCAATATGTTCAGGCACATCTCTGTGTCACTGAATATAAGAGCAAAGGCAGAAAAAAAGAAGAGGAAGAAGAATGCATGAGAAGTGGAGACAGCTATCGTAGCAATAAAGGCACATATAATGATCACATTCACCTCCAGTGGAAGCCACTGAACCAAATTTTCTCTACCTCCTGTTAGGTGTTGCTAACAATTATATCATCATTTAGGATAACAGGCACTATTTATTGCATTGGAATGTAGAATATAAGGTCTACAAAGGCTGGGGAGTGGCCTTCCTTTTTGTCATTTGATCCCTAGAACCTGGCAGAGTGGCTTGAACATAGGAGGTGCTTAATAAGTTGAATAATTAACTTGATTTACTCCTATAGGAGGAGATGGGTGCTTGACTTTGATATAACAGCAGAGTCAATAAAAACACTGAAAAGCTATCATATCCAAAGATCTTCACAGTTGTTTAGGCAATGAATAGGTAAGGGAAAACTAGTTTCTTTGATAGGCTAAAAAAATAACAATTATCAAGTCTTTGACCTTTACACTACTACTATTGTTTCAGCAGGTGGAACTTTCCTTTTTAGTTACAGTATTTCTATCCTATTTCACTAGAAGAGATTGTGGCTAGGATTTCTCTCATCAGTTTCTAAGATGGGTACCTATTATGTATTTAATTCATTCAATAAAAGCTCTTCCCTGAGAATAAATGCTATTATATTATAATGAGTTTCCCTATCTACTGACCCTACCTGGATTTTGGAGGGTGAGCTAGGTATGAAACACTTAATACCCCCTTTATATATCTCCTGAGCCAGGAATAATTTGTTCAAATTTATTTTATGCTCTTTACCACATTTTTGGAAATGCCATCCAGAAGGCAACATTTGTGGATAGTGGGAATCTAGTAGGGTTACCTAAGCTGTCTCTTTTAACTTAAAATTATAGGTAGTTGAATGGAAAGCACATAAATGCAAACTTTCTGTCTTTATTTCAGCAGGTTATAGGGGGCTCAAATCAAAATTGAGTATTCCAAATCTGATCCCGAAGCAAATTTTTATGGTTGCATGATAAGCTCTTGAAAAAAAGGGGTTTATGATGAAAATGTTGAAAGACCCTCAACTTTAGGACAAGGCACAGTAATAATTTTCTAGGCATTACGCACCTAAAATAACTTTGTATGAAGATTACTCTGGGATTTATCCCCAGGTTTGTAGAAAAATGCTTAATGTTGAACTATATTTTATGCACACAAAAAGACTTATTTCATAAGCTAAGGAGCTCAGAGATTTAAATTCCAATATTCAACAACACTATTACTAAAGGGCTGACTCCTTTCAATCTCATAATAGTTATTTTAAGTTTTATATATACACATATATGTATGTACATATATATATATATAATATGTACATGTACACACAAATATATAATTAAAAGTATTCCACCAGACTTATTTTTGAAGATGGCTTATAACCTAGCAATTCTGAATATATGAAATAGAATATATGCCTACCATGTATTTAATGACATGAAACAGAAGGTCCATGGAAAATAAGAACTATAAAAAACCTCTAGAGTCCATTTCACAGGACAAGTACGAAATTCTGTTTTGTCTTTGGTCAAGTATCCTTTAAAGTCACAGACTTTTTTTTGCCTGTTGCAAGATTCTTGATCTAATTACTCTAAGAGCAATAGTACCTTCTTTTTCGATCAAAGGGCCCAAAGGCAACCTTCCCCTCCCCCACCCCAAACATCAAAACAAAAAGAAAGAAACTTTTAAAAAGTCCAGAAAACTTCCAGGCCTTTTCCTCCACCGTAACCCAAGGGAATAAATAGAGTTTCTTCTTTGCTAGCCCCTTCTTTTGTAGCCCTCTGCAGTATAAAACAGGCTGCTTAAATTATAAAGCTGTTTTTGCTATAACTTGAGTAAATCTTGGGCTACAAATTGCCTCTGAGTAGCTGGGTTCTAGGCATGCAGCTGGGTGTAACGAGAAGCTGGTTGGACTCCCAAGTCAGAAGACCCAGGGATGAACCTCAGCTCTGATACTTTCTAACTGTGGGACCAGAGATCTCTCTGATCTTCATCTTTCTCAATTGTAAAAGGGAGATGTTGCTTGTACTCATGCAACAATGTGCTTCATAAAATTATATCTATACTATATCTATATGTAAGCTATTATTTAAACTAGAGGCAGTGTAGCATTGACTTCAGAGCCAGAGAGACTTGTGTTTCAATCCTGCGCCTGACTCCTTCTGGCTTGTGTGACGCTGAGGGAGTCATTGGTGTCCCAAGCAACTCCAAGACTGTAAACTGTGAGACAGATCTCTCAGGTTACAATAGGAGGTTGAATTTCCTCATTGAGAGTTCCCTATATCAGTGAAATAACAAGACTTGTCCCTCCCTCTCCTCACTCCCCCCCTCCATTTAAAAAAACCTGGCTTGATTTACTTTAACTTATTAATCAAGCTTTTAATTTATGCTTCGTTTCACTTTCAAGTCAGCTGTTAGCTCACTCCTTTCATTAGACCCAGAGCTGTAAGGTATCTTATAAACATGGTCAAATTTCTTCATTTATAATATGATGAAACAGGCCCAGTGAGGTATCTTCCGAAGCATACTTAGGTTTAAGACTGGCAGCTGGAGTTTAGCCTAAGGCAGGGGTGCGGAACCTCTGGCCCTGAGGCCACATGTGGCACACTTGAGGACCTAGAGGGTCACATGTAGCCTCAAGGCCGCAGGTTCCCCATCCCTGCCCGAGGGTCTTCTGATTTCAGACCCAGTGCTTTTCCTTCCTAGGTCTTGCTTGAGAGGCGGTATGATGCAGTGGAGAGAACTTTAGATTTGAAGTCAGAGGTTCTGGATTCAAATCTTGCCTTTGCTTCTTACCACCTGGGTGACATTAATAAGTCCAATCAAGTCAAGTCAACAAGCATTTATTAAGCACTTATTGTGTTCCAGGCACTGGTCTAAGTACTGGGAATACAAACACCAGAAGAAATGTTCTCTAGGAGCTTACATTCTAATGGGGGAAGATGAGCTGAAAAGTTGGTGGGGTGAGTGGGGGAGAAGTTCCCCACTTGGGACATGGTAGAGAAAGTCAGAAGTGTCAGGAGTAGAACAGAGGGAAAGGAATGAGGACATGGATGGCTTGGGCATCCTTAAATTGTCAGTTCTGGGAGGAACCACTCAATCTTCACAAGCAACAACAGTCTCTCTTACAGTTATTTTCAACGTTAGGTTCTAAAAATGCTTTACTTGTACGGTGATGACAAATTTGAAGGAAATATAAGTGATATTTTCAGGAGCCCCTTAAACTTGTGGGCCTCTGTTTTCTCAATTGTAAAATGAAGGCATTGGATCAGGTGATGTTTAAGGTACCTTCCTGCTCTAAATGATTGATCCTACAATTTTCCTCGTAGTTCCCTTTAATTCAGCAACTTGGCACCTAAGAAAAACATTTCCTTTCTCACTGGACCCATGTGCCATCCTTTGGCTCCAAGTTAAAAGTCTTCTCTTCAAATTCTGGCCTGGGAACACACTCATAATTCACACCTAATTTGTTGTGATATGTCATTGATTCTGCAAGAATATCTTTTGTAATTGTTGCATAACCCCACAAGCCCTCAGTTTCTCAGGTAAGGTCAGGGATACTCTCTAGAGAACCTTATTGATTCTCAAGAAGCCTGCCACAAGCATGGAATTCCATAGGTGAAGTTTTCCTTTGGTGCAGTAGATAGAATGCCAGGCCTGGAGTCAGGAAGACTTGAATTCAAATCAGGCTTAGCCATTAAGTTAAAAGCTATATCATCACCCAACTAGTGTAAGTGGAAGTGTTAGGTGATAGTGATTAAGGTATCACACCTTCTAGTGATATTTCTTCTTCAAGAGAAATTTTCTAAAGGCAAATCTAACAATGAAAATTGAAACAAGCTTTTTACTCTTAAAGAAATGAATTGATAATGATAAAATTTGGGGAGAGAGGGAAGGCAAGAGTACTTGTAGTTACCTGTGAAATTTTAGCCTAAGGGTCAGAATCATTGGATTTTGTTTCCAACATCTAAATCAAAATGAGTGGAACAGAGGATATTTTAGTTTCTGGATAAAATGGAATAGGAAAGAAGAGTAAGACATCAATTCCACCATTTTTAATTTGAAGGTACTCAGGGGTGTGCTGGAGCCAGCTTAGATGGGCTCTTTAACTAATTGTTAAATTTTCAATTTTAATTTATATCTTGGAAATCAGCAAATGCTATAAATCAGATCTTGATTTATTGTTTTATTGACTAATATATGTATATATAATATAATAGTATAATATAATATTATATATATATATAAAACCTAATGGGGAGATATTTGGGAACTGGTGGTGGGAGTGAGAATTTATCAGTACCTTAAAAGTAGGTGGGTGGCTACCTACTCTCTGTATGCATAAAGTTATGCCCAAATATTAGTCTGTACAAGGAGGTTGCAGCAGTATCTTTGAGATACAGAACAGTACTTTCTGTGTCAGGTAACATACTGTAGTGTCTATTCAAACCTGGGAAATTATACTCATTAATAAAGTGCTAAAGGAAGAATTTTTACATTCACATAGAACTTCCAATCCACATTATTGGGATAGGATTATAAAATTGAAAGAAGTCCATGGCCAAGTTATATGTTTATTCATAAAAAGTTGCCAAGAATCAAAACGTAATAATAGTTATATATGTGTGTGTATATGTATATATATATATATATGTATAATCAAAATAGAAGCACAGAAATTTCTCCCCAAATGTTTGCAGTTCATTACCCATTTCCATACCTACAAGAATTCCAGAAGATTGCTTTGTTTATCCATTTGTTTGGGGGGGGGTTAATGATCATGAGGTCACAGGAAGAAGATTTAGAGATGGGAGGGACCTCAGGGGACTCCTAGTCCCTTCTTTTTATAGGTGGGTACTGAGATGAGACCTGGAGTGGCTGGGTAATTGTTCAAGGTCACATAGCTAGTTACTGGCAGAAGTGGGATGTTCTATTTGGTCCCATTTTACGATTTAAGTATTATCTAATAAAAGTTAGTGATAGAGAGTATTGTGTTTTCTAGTATGATAGGATCACAGTGGTAGAATTGGAAGGAATTGTTTGAGTTGTTCAATCCTCTTGTTTTATTGATAAAAAATTATGCCTCAGGATGCATAATTAGTAGCTAAATCAAGATCTGAACCCAGGCCATCCATTACCAAATCCAATGCTTTTCCCATGACAAACTTCTGCGATTAAAACTTCCACTGCAATTTATAGATTTTGTTTTATTTCATTTAATTTTCCTGTAGCTGAGAAAGAATATGTATTATGCCTAACCTGGGATAGAATGATGCTTGCCTAGTTGTCTCATATGAATGGGTATTTGGCAGATTTCTAAGGATACTCGCATTTTTATGCATCTAGATCCTGGTAATCATAGAATAGTAGGGATGCCTTTAAATTTTGGGTTCCAAAGCAAAAAATGGAAGCAGCCTGTTCTGTAGCTTCCTTGGCTTTTTTGCTCTAATACTGAGAAGATGTGTATTGGCTCAGGCCAAACAAAGATTAGCAAATGTCTTAAAATTGTATTCATCTTTTGTAATGACCCAAATTTTCTCTTTTCTGTAACTCATCCTGAAAGCTGGATTGCCAACTTGAGTTCTTCAGCAGAGCTATTTCCCATCTTGGATGCCAATGGTTTCCTTGGGGAGAGGATACATTTGGAATGATATTCCTTCAACCACTACACACTTTCCTGGAAGGACCCTGTAGACTTATTTCTCTGATGAGGGTCTCCAGAGATACTTACTACTTTTTCACATAAACCAGCCTTACTTAGTTATCCAAGCTAATTTCCCTGAAAGCACAAATTTTGGTGTAGTATCAGTATGCCAGACAGTAAATTATGCCACCATTGCCTAGATAGATGGAAGCTTAGGGGCAATTAGTTCACTGAGCTTTTGTTTGCTCAGCCTTTTGTCTCCTTATTTTTCTGACTGACTGGTTAAACTATGTATCAATTGATCTTTGCCAAATTTTTGTGGAAACGGGGTTTCAGAATCAGGCCACTTTGGCTGGGCGCCATGGTCACTTACAGCCCTCTTCATAGGCACCATGAACAAAATAGGCTGCCCTTTGTTAATCACCATGCTAACAGAGAGCAGCCAAGTGCCTGGCATGTGGTAGACACTTAATAAATGCTTGTTGGTTGATTAGTGATGCAGGGCCACTTGGAAACACAATTTAAAAACAAGATTCCTCTAAGCATTCAGAAAGTTCGGCGCTAGGGATTGAAAACAACATCAAAATTATCCACTATGAAAGATTAGAAAGAGAAGAAATCTCTGAAAATACATGATACAACATTTATATAAAAATACACTACATGTGCACACTGCAAATATATTACATATGTACATTGTTTCTCTGGTGACCAACCTACTGAAAATTCCTAAGTTTGGACAAAAGCTATATGCTCTACCTTCCTATTTCTGGATGAATAATACTCACTTCAATTCAACAAACATTTATTAAGTGCCTATAATGTGGCCAGGCACTGTGCTAATTAATGGGGATACAAAAAGAGGCAAAAGACAGTCCCTGCCTTCATGGAGCTTAAGAGAAACATTTCCTTAATTTCTTTAGGTGTTATTATAGTGTTTTAAAAATGCCATCATTCCTAAATTCTTCCTGATACCCAAGGTATAGAAAGGCAGGATAGTATAGTACAGTAGTTTCTAAATTCATCATCATCATCATCATCATCAAAATAAAAAAAATTGAGTACATATACCAACTCTAGCATATGCCTATAAATTATATGCATCTATGACTGTGCTAATAATTATGACACTTAGGTAGAAATGGAAGTTAAAAAAGCATGAGATAAAGATGAAATGACATTTGAGCCTAGAATCAATAAGAATGACTTGGAATTTGTTGAGTATAGGATGAGAATCACATGGTTGGATTTGGACTTTAGGAAAATCACCTTGGCAGCCCGAGAGGAAGATGGATTGGAATCAAGGAGGAGAACCAATCAGGAATGTTGAAATAATCCAGGTGAGAGGTGATGAGGGTCTGAGCTGGAGTGGTGGCTGTGTGAGTAGAAAGAAGGAATCCTATGTAAGAGATGTTGTCGTGGTAGAAACAGTTAGATTGGACAATTGATTGTGTCATGAGTGCATGTGAGGAGTCAAGGATGACACCAAGATGTGAGTCTGGGTGACCAGGACTATGTGGCCTTTACTAGTAATAGGTAAATTTGAGAGTCAGGTAGGTTTGGGAACAGAGTTCTCATAATGAGATCTGTAATACAGATCATAACCCATTCTTATCTGCTCGTCTTGTGCAACTTACTCTGTCCATCCAAAAATGCAAGGAGTGAATCAGTGCTCTAACTCAATGGCCTCAGCATAGGGCACAGAACCTGGCAAGGGGCATCTGCTACAGTCACAAGTTAATGGGAGGGGGTTTGACTGTATTGGATATACTCAGGATAGGCATTTACCCGGTGGCATCTGCACTCTTGTTGATGTAGGTATCCTGGCTGTGGTTAGGTAATAACTCCCCGAGGTTCTTATCCCTGGAACAGAATGGGAGAGATGCAGAATTTGTGCAGATGAAGGTGGAAACTAAGTTTGGGGGCAATAATGGTTAGGAGAGGTGGGATAGTTGTGTTGGAGATGAGCCCAACAATGGTCTGGAAAGGAGAGTTGGATGCATCCTCATTTGTTGATCAGGTACTCATTGAGTCACGTGATGGCCTCCACTTTGGAGACTATTGGTATAGTGGATAGAATGATAGACTTGGAGTCAGGGAGATCTGGATTTAAGGATTGCCTATAATGTTAACTTGGTGTAATCAAGTGAAAATTTCTTAACCTTTCTCAATCTGGGATCTCTTTCAGGAGGAGATGGGTGGATTCTTTCTATGGCTATTATACCCTCTGGCTCTCAGACCTCAGGGCAGTTTTCCTTGATGATTTCCTGAAAGATGCTGTTCAGGCTTTTTTTTTCATCATGATTTTCAGGTAGACCAATAATTTTTAAATTGTCTCTCCTGGATTGATTTTCCAGGTCAGTTGTTTTACCAACAAGATATTTTACATTTTCATCTATTTTTCATTATTTTGTTTTTGTTTGACTAATTCTTGCTCTCTCATAGAGTCATTAGCTTCCATTTGCTCAATTCCAATTTTTAAAAAATTGTTTTCTTCTATTAGATTTTGTACCTCCTTCCCCATTTGGCCAATTGTGTCTTTTAGGGACTTGTTTTCTTCAGTGTACTTTTTTTTTTCCAGTTGGTCAATTGTATTTTTTAAGGACTTGTTTTCTACAGTTAATTTTTGTCCTTTCTTTCCCAAGCTATTGACTCTCTCTTACATACTTCTCATTTCTTTTCCCTTTTTTTTCTTCTACCTCTCTCATTTGACTTTTAAAATCCTTCTTGAGCTCTTCTAAGAAGGCTTTTTGGGCTTCAGACCAGTTCATATTCCCTTTTGAGGTTCCACATGTGGATTTGTTGACAATATTGTCCTCTTCAGAATTTCTGCCTTGATCTTCACTCTTCCCATAATAAGAATCTATTGTATGTTTCTTTTTACTCTTGGTAATTGCTTATTTCCTGACCTTTAAAGAAATTGAGCTCTCCTGCTGGGGAGCAGAGGGCACTGACTCAAGCTTCTTGTGTTGGGAGCCTAGGGCTTGGTCGATGGCTTTGTGTATTGGGGCCTCCAATGTTGGCAGTTGGAGGTTGTAGGATTCTGGCAGCTCACCTGGTGTTGGTCTGGAAACAGCAATACTGGAACTCTAGGGGTAGGATTGGGTAGTGTGGCCCCTGGAGATTTCCTGCTCACCCAGGCCTTTCCTTCCTTTTGCTTTCTTCAGCTCTTTTCAGATGGATGTTGTAGGGCATTTATCCGCCTGGGGCCCCTTGGAGCACTGCTTCCCTTAGTTTTGGTGAGGTACTGGGAGAGCTGGTTGCTGTAGAATGCTGAGGCACCTAGTGGTTTTCTGAGCTGGTTTCCACTGGTTCCCCCACCCTCAATGAAGCAGTCGGGGTCCAGGTGTTGGTGTTTGCCTGCTCTACCACCTGGGCTTCAGGATCTCCTCCTGGTATGCTGAGCTGGGGCTTTTCACTAGCTTGCTGGAATGACTCCCGTTCTGTACTGCTCCCCTTTCCCCAGGGTAAGAGAGGCCTTTCCAGTTAATCCCTCAAGCTACCTGGGCTACTGGATTGCTGCACCCTATCTTTCTTCTGGTTCAGCTGTTCCAGGGATTTTCCTGGGGTCCTTAATCTTTCTGAACTTGTAAACGTTAGCCTCAGCTAAGACTTACCTATCAATTTAATGGGTTGCAAACTGTGTAGATGATTAACCAACAAAATCATAATTATGATGAGAAGAGACTAAATCCCTCATGCTTCAAAGTTTAAGATCTTATTTTGTGCTTATCAAAAATAAGAAAAAGCTATAGTGGTTTTTCCTTTAGCCTTCTCTTGGCTAAATATCACCGTTTGCTTGTCATTAGTTATGACTGACTTATCAACTTCATATTCTCTATGCTTCTCTGGCTATCTTATGATAGAGAACTGTTTTTTTCTCTTGTCAAATGTGATCAAGGTTCCTAATGATTCTGTCATGCTCAGTGATTCTTCTCATCCAATTTAAGACCTTGAAAAAGTTTCTAATGTTTGCTTAATGCATCCCAATATCAAGCACACTCTTCTTATGTCTAATGTACCGGTGAGCTTAATGAGCATATTTTTGCTGTGGCATTATTTAGGTAATCTATTTATCTACCATCTCTTTACCTTTCTGTGAGAGTTTTCCTATGATCTCAAAGAGAATGTCGCATGCAATTTTACTTCTAACTTTTTGTCTAACAAGTATAATTATTGATAGGTAAATAAATTTGTCAGATGCATATTCCTTCAATGTGATAGAAATGCATTAGACAATGAAAATATGACTTTATAGATTAAAATAGTGACTTTAATAGCAAGGAAAGCTAGTGAGGATCTGATTAAAATGTTTAGAAGAATAGAAATTGGATTTAAAGATGGCTGACTAATTTACAAACACTTCAAACACCTTAAAAGGGTCCTTAAAATACGACAGTTTAAAATGAGATTTAGATATGGGCTGATGATTTTTGTCTCTGCAGAGTATGCGTGTGTGTGTGTGTGTGTGTGTGTTTATACAATGGTACAACCCTCATTATTTAATTGAGCAACTTTTAAGATGTACTTTATGATTGTTTTCATGGTCCATCCCAAGTCTCTCAGAGGCAATTACATGGGAAAAATTGGTGCTGGAGGCTAAGAAGAAATGAAGATTTTCCCCTGTGATCATGTTTTAATGTTCGTATTACATGGTAGATGCAAAGCTAATTACTTCCTCCCCCCAGGTGTGCTGGACCCTTAGTGAAAACCTGAATTAGAAACCTTTTAAAGAGGTTAAATTTGTTGGGAAAGGCTCAACACCAAACAAAATATGGCAGTCTGTTTTACAGCCTTTATTCAGGCAAACTCCTACTGAATTGTTGGGTATTTAGACATGCAGTTACCTGAGATGACTTCTTTTATAAACATTTGCTAGCAAGAAATCTTTTCCAGTACAGGCAATGTCTTGAATAACCCCTGAACTTGGGTGTGGTCTTAGTTAAGGCCTTACCATGTCTGAGAATGAATGGTACTTCAAAGGACCATTGACTGGTTAGATGGTCAATGGTCCTCAGTGGCAGGCAAGAAGTCTTTGTTTTGTAAAGAAGTTCATATATGTTTAATGAATGGACAAATATGAAGTGTACAAGGGTCTGCATAATTGACAAGATATGTGAATCAGTCACTGATTCAAAATACTATTGAACCTTTCCACGTAAATGGCAAATCAAATTGCAAAAACAAAGTAAACCATTACATAAATGATAACTACTACTTCTCAGTTGTGTAGAAAACAGTGTAGTTAGTTACCAGAGAATAAGAATACAACTGGTGGATAGAGAAAGATAGAAACTTTTTTTTTTACTGCTATAAATATTTGGAAAAAAATCTACTTGAATATTTCTGCTGATAAGTAACTCATTACCTCCTGAGGAAGTCTTTTCCATTTTAGGCAACTCTAGTTAGTAGGATTTCTTTTTTCTTGTGTGGAAATGAAATATTTGTTGTAACTTCATACATTGCTTCTTATAATCTGTGCTCTCAAACTAAGCAGGACAATTCTGATCCATCTTCCACGATAGAAGCCTTCCACTACTTTATTAGATAGCTTATATGGCTTGCCTAAATTCTCTTAGGGATTGGAATTGGGAGAAAATTTTTTAACATGAACTTTAAAGGACTTCAAAGGAGAGATTGCCTAGTGAAGGTGGTTGAGGGAGGGTCTGGAAGATGCAAATGGGAACAAAGAATATTTTAACTCCCCTGCTATGACCAGTGATTTTTTGGGGGTATCAAAGAAAGTAGAGCCATAGCTGGAAAGAAGAATGAAGAAAGTAGTGTCATCAAGAAAGAGTCATGTCTCATTGAGGGGCATAAGACGGAAGAAGTGAGAAAGAAATAGGGTTAAGATGAAGGAATGTTTTTTATTAAGGAGCAGCCATTCCAGATGGCACAGTGGAAGGGATGGGTAGATCCGCAGTGGGACAGTGGGGTTGAAGTGATAAGTGTGAGGGAATGGTGACTTGAAGATGGGGAACTAGGCAATTTGTATATCATCACTCAAGGAATCCGATGGGATGGGGTGAATATAAGAGGATGGGAGTATATCAACCATTAAACCATAAGTCCAGGTATATTATCAATGATTGGTGAGAAATATGTTGAAGGAAGTGCAAAATTGTTCTGTTTGAGGTACTTTCTTGAGATTCAAACTAGTAGATGGTGATGTTGTATCCTGTAAGACTTAAGGGAGCCTCACCTACCAGTTGACAGAAACAGGTGGAGGTACAGGTGCCTGGTCAAGATACAGGGATCTCTTGCTTGTCTTAGAGAAGGATCTAGGGGGTAGGAGATGAAGAGGTCTTGTCCACAGAGGGCATCCTTGTGCTCAAGAAGATCCTGGGGCAGAGCCCAGCTGGGGTGGGATGCAGGCATCAGCTCTTTAAGTGTGGCACAGAACATGGCTTTGGAAGCTGTCAGGAAGATGTGCCAGGTGGATATGCAAGGAATGTCAATTTTAGTTAGGACACCTTGTATTTATATGGAATTTCATTCTCTGAAGCTCAAAGCCTTTTAAAACACATATTCTTTTAAAATACATTAATACATTAAAATACATTGTCTCTTAAAACATTTAAAACATTTCTCTGTGTTTTTTATAAAAAAATTACTCTAGGCAATTTATGTATACTGATCAAGAAAACTCCATAATCTGGGGTGATAAGATGTTTCTTATTAATTAGTGGAGAATTACTCATTTAATATTTTTACCTAAAACAAATATTTCAGTTTTATAAGGAAATCTGTACATATTAATATACAATTACCCACTTGGTAAATAAAATAAAATATAAAGACAATATTGATTTTATCGAAGTGCCAGTTGGTATTGATAACTTGCGATATATCTCATGTACCTAAATCTGTAAGTTCTAGTTCTGAATCTCCACGGCAATATCTGGAAAAGACATTAGGGTGCACTTCATACTGAAACTTCATAGAGTTTTGTAATTGCCCAGTATATATTCCCAGTATATATATATATATACACACATATATATATATTTATTAGCATTTTTAGAATTTTTAGCATTTTAGCATTTAGCATTTCATATTGAATTAAATTCATTAAATTAAATTAAATCAAATTAAATTAAATTGTTGAACTCAGATTTATTAGTATGAATAGAGAACAATAGAGATGTTGGAATAATTATGTAATTTAGTTTGTTGGAAATTTGACTATATTCTGATGAAAATGTTATTAATTTGCATGACTGTTGCATATATTTTTTACCCAACCTTCATTTGGAGTCAGATGGAGATGCTTACTTGGTCTTCTTGGGAGAGTTGTGAATATTTTTGATTCTTACCTGTAGTTTATTCCTAATATATTTTATTTAAAAAATTAAATTTAAATGAAAAAATAACTAAATTATTTTTTGTTACATTTTAAATTTTGAATTGTCTTCCTCCCTCCCTTCCCACCCCCACTAGAGAAAGCCACTATTTAATATATACTCACATATCTCCATGTAAAACCATACTATTAATATTTCTATTTATTAATTCTTTCTCTGGAGGTGGATAACATTTTCCTTTACAGGTACTTTGTAGCTGATGTGGATATTTATAATACTCAGAATGGCTTAGTCATTCACAGTTATTCTTCAAATAATATTGCTGTTACTGTATACAATGTTCTCTTGGTTCTGTTCATTTCACTCTTTGGTATTTCATGCAAGTATTTCCATGTTTTTCTAAAGTCATCCTGCTCATCATTTGGTACAGCACAGTAGTATTCCATTACAATCATATCCCACAACTTGTTTAGCCATGTCCCAGTTGATGGGCATCCCCTCAATTTCCATTTTTTTTTGCCACCACAAAGAGAACATATAAGTTCTTTTCCCTTTTCCCTGATCACATTAAGAAACAGACCTAATAGTAGTATTGCTGGGTTAAAGGGTATACATAATTTTATAACTCTGGGCGTAATTTTAGATTGCACTCCAAAATGGTTGGATCATTTCATAGTTCAAACAACAGTATAATAGCATCCCAATTTTTCCACATATCCTCCAACATCTGTCATTTTCACCTTATATCATTTTAGCCAATCTGATAGGTGTGAGATGATATCTCAAAATTGCCTTCACTTGCATTTTTCTAATCAATACTGATTTAGAGTATTTTTTTTATATGACAATATATAGCTTTGACGTCTTCATTGAAAAACTGCCTTTTTATATCCTTTGGCCTAATCTATTTTAGTGAGGAATATCAGGCAGGTAATGAGTCCCATCGTTAAATTAATTCTTCCTGTTGAATCTTTGCTGAAGTAGAACTTTCTCATTTGTTTGTTCTGTTGACTCCTTCATAAATTGTAAACACTGCTTCCCTTTCTTCATCTTTTCACAGTGTATTTTTCCTCACACAGTGCAGTAAATTCTTAATAATATTATGTGTATTAACTATAGCCAATTTTAAATATTCAATTATCATCATTTTTCTACTTTGGATGTTTTTGACCCATCTCGCTTCATGGTTGCACTGAAATCTGCTTGAAGAATGCAAATTTTAATATGAGCAAGCGACTAGATAGTGCTTGAAAGTTTACAAAATGCCTTACAAATATGATCTCATTATATTTTCACAACAACCTTGGGAGGTAAAGCTATTTTTATCCCCATTTAATGGATGAAGGAACTGAAGTAGGCAGAGGTTAATTTGTTGACCTAAGGACAGACAAAAATGTTTCTGAGGCAGGATTCAAACCTAGGTTTTTCTGACTCGAGGTCCAACACTCTATCCGCTCTGCTACTGAGCTGCCCATGAATTAATTTTTATGATCATTTTAATCAGAACAAGATTATTCAATTTTCTAGTAAATATGAAACAATTTATTTCAAGGTTGCCACTCTCCTCCAGTCACACAATAAATGGATTTAACAATTCATTTTAATAATCAACAAGTGTTTATTAAGTACCTATGATGTGCAAAGCAATTCAAGTCAATAAGCATTTATGAAGTGCTTACTATTTAACTGGCACTGAAGTAAGTGTGGGGCTACAAACAGAAGAAGAAAGAAAAATAGTCCTTATCTTCAATGAACTTACACTTTAATTAGAGAAGACAATATGTAAAAGGAAGCTGTAAAGTGAGGGAGAGGGGAAAGTACTTACATTGGACCATGATGATAAAATCCAGAGTCAAAAGCAGAGCCAGGAGAAGATGAAAGATGGCAAGACTGGGACCTTCTTCAAAATGGAGGTTCTGGGAGAAACTCCCTATTGGCAGAAAGGAGTCATTGGATCAAGGGATATTCCAAGGTAAGAGGACCACAGGTATAAAGGAACTTTCATGGTGAAAATGCAGCCCACACTTCCAATTATTTGCCAAATTTGTTTATAGCTCCACATCTCTTGCATATGTCCCCTTCTCAATCACACTCACATCACCAAAGCACCAACTTAGTTTCTGGTTGACTGTATGTTTCACTTCAATCAGCTAAGTGAACATTTCCATATGTTCCTCCTTTAATTAACATACTTTAGTTTGCTCCATATGTGGGTTCTTGTCTGTAAAATGATCATATATGTTGATGGTTGAATGGCATGTATATATCGTGATCTGGTTGGAAAACAAAACAAAACAAAACAAAAAGCATAAATGTTTGAGCAGTGTCCACATGGGGGCATACTAATTGTCAAGAAACTGTTGTTTTGAGCTCTGTAACAAATTACTGGGTCGGGTTACCCAAACTCACACCTATATTAGTTTTTGACTGCTTTAAGGGTCATTGCAGAGAGTGACACCAGTGCCAGTCATACCTCCAAAGGGAGGCTAAAAGCCAGAAGTGACTGCCATGATGAAATAATATTGAGTCCTTACTTTGACATGCAAGGTCATCTGGAGTGCGTAACTGTAGAGTTACAGCAGAGTAAACTGTATTTTTCCTTTAACATCTATTTTCTTTGCTTTTTATAACTCCCAGAGTGAAAAGAAAGTGAAGCTTGCTGTAGGGTTAGGGAAGTACTTTGCCTGACCTTTTCTTTCATTTCTGGCCAAGCTTCTATGTAAAATTATTTGAAAGGATATGCGGTATTGATGGAGGCTTCTTTAAATTCTTCCCTACACTGGTAAAGGGATTGTTTCTTTCCAACATGCCAAGAAACAAGTTGAGCCAGATTATATTGATCCCCAAGACACTCCCTAGTTCTGAGTTGGCACCTTTTAGAAGCTGTATTTACTCTTCTGTTTCACTAGAATATGGTTTATTAAGTTACAGTTGACATCCCACCCTCTCTGCTGAGTGCTTGATGGCAGGAAGTCTTGATTCCTAATAACTTCACTCTATAAAGAAGAAGTGAGAGGCCACATCTGCCTTTCTGGAAGGAGATAGAAATTCTGCAAGGTAGCCTCTGTTTCATTGCGTAGGTTTTCGTTCAATTACTTCATATCAACTTTCATCTCCAAGTGGAAGAAGTTATACATGTTGCATCATCCCTTACTGGCTCAACATGCTAGCCTAGGACATTGTTGCCTGTAGTGGGGACAAATGTGTTGCCTTCTAATGTTATCCTTTTCCACCTTAATGCTCAGTTTGGCAATTGTTTTGGATGCATTAGAGTGGAAAAATTCAGTGCTTCTTTTAATGCTGAAATCATCCATGGCAAAACACAGCCAACTAATTTTGCCAGATTTCCACAAGTGGGAATGAACTACGTGAAACATCTGATGAAATCTACTCATGAGCACAGCTAGTAATATCTTTGGTTCAGCAGATCAGTGAACATTAAAAAAAAAGTCTTGATTCAGCTAAATGAAATGGTTGTGCTTTTATTGTTTTGCTCAATTTGCAGTTTTTCATTCAAGGATTTTAGGATCCTTCACAATCACAATCTCATTGAGTTATGTGACTAACATTGAAATGCTGGGATCAAAATCCCTCTGTGAGGATCTTTATGGTAGCGACAGTTCCCAGACTTTGTGGTTGCATCTCTTAGTACTATGGTGTCCAACCACACACAGCAAGATTATTTGGGCAGTGGTGATTGGATGGTGAGATGAAAGGGGTAGCTTGTAAATAGAGGAGAACTGAACCAGTAAAGGGGTAACAAAGACAGGAAAGCTGACTCAAGGTGTCCATACTCTTTATCCCCATTGGTCACTGGCACAGACTGGTGTACTTCAACTACCCAAGGTGTGACCAGTCGACTTCAGGATGACATTTTCTCTGGGTTCTCTGCTTGCCTGGCATGGTAAATTTGGCTCTACATAGGCTGTTCCTATGTTGAGGGAGGGAATCTCTGGGACCTAGTATGGAGAAGGAAGTGGGGGCCATGGGTTTTCCCCATTATCGGCATGATATGAGTTCATTATGGATGCAAACAATGGAAGGAATTGTGAACCACTGGGGGGAAAAGGGTGCTGCCAGAAGGAAATGTTAGCTCTCCCATTATTAAAATTTTCTGGGCATGCCCTTGAGTTTCATATTACCCTCCTCTGGGGAAACAAGGGAAAGAATCATTACCCCATTTTAACAGATTGGCAAAGTTGGGGAAAGAGAAGTTAAGACTTGTTTTAGGATCACAGCTGCTCAGTCAGAACTAGGACCCAGAATTCCTCAGGATCACTATTTGGAAATTGATTCACTTCATGGAAGTTCTTGAGCCTCTCCTCCCAACAAAGAACTCCCAAAATAAGAAAAGAAAAAAAAAAGAAAAACCCAACATCACACGCTTAAATGAGATCTATTTTAGGCAGAGTGGTTAATCCAACCCTGAGGTGGAATAATAGCTTCTCAGCTTCCTTCTCTGATGTGTAGCTGATATGGAATTCAGTGCCAACATATGTTTGTACAAATATATTGAGGAATATAAGCTGCCTATTGCTAATTACTACACCCAAAGCCTCATGTGAAGTTTGAAAGCTGCCTGAAGGAATCTGCTTCCATGAAAAAACAAATTTTAATGCTGGAAAAATTTGCGGTTGGAACTGGAAGAAATTCAAAGATTAATTTATCTACTCAAAATTTTGCCAATAATTTAATTATTCATGAAGTGGAGATTATACTCACTAGAAAATATAAAAACAGTTTTCAAAACATTGTATAGAAAGAGAAGACCAGGGTCAGCTAGGTGGTGCAGTGGATACAGCACTGGCCCTGAAGTCAGGAAGACCTGAGTTCAAATCTTGTCTTAGATACTTGACACTTGCTAGCTGTGTGACCCTGGGCAAGTCACTTAATCCCATTGCCTAGTCAAAAGAGAGAGAGAGAGAGAGAGAGAGAGAGAGAGAGAGAGAGAGAGAGAGAGAGAGAGAGAGAGAAGACAAACTGGAAACACATCTACAACTGTGCTTCTCACATTAATTTTCTGAATGAAAATGATAGGAGGGCTTTTTACTTAGATTGTATCTATATTTGCAAAATAGGAAATTCAAATAATCATTTAGATAAGGAGTACTTAATCTGGGATCCATGAACTTTTAAAAAAATTTTGATAACTATTTCAGTGTTATTACATTCCTTTGTAATGTTTTGTATTTTAAATATTTAAAAACATTATTCTGAGAAGTAATCCCTAGATTTCACTAGTTCTACAAAGGGATCCATGACACAAGAGGATTCAGGGAAAAAGTCACATTTTTCTCAATTCTCTGTGTAATGTGAAACTAAAAATTCTTTTTGGCTTGAATTATCTGTATGGTTTCCCCAGTTCTCCTGGTCATTTTGCATGCCTGAAGAATAGATATAATTGATTACAAATAGGATTTTCCTATCTACTTGAGAACATTATGGAGCCATTTAATGTGTAATATATGTGACCCACATTCCAAATACAGGCATATAACCATGAAATTTAATTTTCATAAATGAAAAGATTAGCCATTTGGTACAGATCTTGAAAAATCTAGTGTATTGATGTAGTTATAGGAAAAATGGAAGAAAAAACTAGAGAACGTATGACCTTTTTATATCAGGCAGCCAATGTGAACAGAGAAGACTGACTATTTGGGGCATAGTGCTTAAACAGGCGTTACCAAAGATTCCAGTTCCTAAAATTTGATTATTTTATAATTACCTCAAAATTCAGTTTGGTGGCGGTGGAGAGAATGCTAGACTTAGAGTCAATAATATCTAAGTTCATAAGTCATTTTACCTCTTTCAGCAGCCTGATTCTCATTTGTATCATGGGGATAATGATAGCTCCTAACTCTCTGGGTTGTTGTGACAATAAAATGAGATAATAGTTGTAAAGTGCTTTGCAAACCTTAAAGTGCTAGCTACCTTTGTTACATTAAAACTTCCCCAAGTTAGAGTAAATGGGAAGTGGATTAAACTGGCTTAAAGGACTAAAAAATCTGAATTACAGACTTTATAAAAACGGCAATTTTATTGCTTTCAAATATAAACAACTGAGGTAAACAAAGTTCATTCATTCATTTATGCATCCATCCATCCATCCATCCATCCATCCATCCATCCATCCATCCATCCACCCATGTGTGCATTTGCCTCTGGTTTAAAAAAAGGTTTAAGGGCCCTGTTTTAATGAATAAGAAAATTGGGTGTGTAATTAGAGTATAAACTGTTAGTATGTAAACAGATGTTCCTTAAGTGCTGATGGTGCTTGAACACAGTTTGTTTTCTAAGTATTTTAAACACTCACTTGTGATTGTGTTTACATTATTAATTTTTACTATGTATGAAGAAAGGGTTTGCTAAACAAATGAAATAATGCATGTAAAATGCTTCGCAAATTGGAAGTCTCATTCTCAATATAAAATATTGTTAGGAACACTATTATTATTAAATAGACATTAAATTTGAACCATATCTATCTTCATTCATCACAATTCTGAATTTTGAAAGAAGTCACAGAGTCTTAGAGTTGGAAGGGATGTCGGTGGTCTTTGAGTTGAACTCTTGTCTGAACAGGAATCTTTTCAATAACATATTTGGCAAGTGGTCATCCAATCTTTTTTTGAAGACAAAGTAAGAGAAAAATCTTATATGACTGAGGCAGCTGATTTCACTTTCAGAGAGCTCTAATTATTAGCAAGTTTTTCCTTATATTGAGCTGAATTTCCATCCACTGCTTTTCCCTCTGGGGCCAAACAGAACGAGTTGAATCCCCTTCCTCAGTGACTTGAACAACCTCCATCTACCCTCTAAGTTTCCTCGTCTCTAGGCTAACAGGTATGATCCTGAGGCCATAGTGGTCATCACCCTCTGGACACTCTCCAGATTATCACTGTACTTCCTAAAACATGGCACCTAGAGCTGAACACAATACTCTTGATGTGAAGTGATGAGTGCAGGATGTAGTGGGATAGATGATTACCTCTTTCAGTCTAAGTACTGTGTTTCTCTTTGTGCAGTCTCCCATAGCAATAGCTGCTTATTTATATTGAGCTTGCTCAAGAAAAACTATAGAGTTTTTTAAGAAAAATCACTATCTGGACATCTTGAACTTGTGAAGTTGACTTTTTGATCCCAAATGTAGAACTTTACATTTATCTCTAGTAAATTTCGTCTTCTCACTTGTGGCCCTGTAATTCCAACCTGTTGAGATGTTTTGGGATTTTGACTCTGTAATAAGTGTTAGCAATGCCTTCTAGGTTTGTGTCATGGGCAAATTTGATAAGCATGTCATCTTGGCTTCTATCCAAGTAATTAAGAAAAGTTTTAAAGAAGATGGGGCTAAGGAGAGATTGCTAGAGAGATTCTACTGGAGATTGTCTTTAAGTCAATATTGTCTCATTAATGATGCCCTTTTGGATCTTAGCATTCAGCCATTTCCAAATCCATCTAAGCTATTACATAACCTACTTTTTTTCCATTCTGTGCACAAATTTTGAGTTCTTTAAAGGAGATATATTATTCCACCTTTGTCACTGTATTCTCAGCACCTAAGTGCCTAATACAGTGCCTAAAACATGTAAGCATTTACTCAATGCTTGTTGGTTGATTGATTGAAGTGACTATGTTAAAGTCTTTGCTGAAATGATCCATGCATGGCATTCTGTGGATATACCAGTCTAGTAAACTTGTCAAAAAAGGACATGAAGCTATTCAAGAATGACTTGTTGTTGATGGAGTGTGACCATCCCTTCCCTTCTGCATAAATACTCATGTGCCATCCTTTTAACAATGCATTCTAGAATTTTGCCATGAATTGAAGTCAAGCTCAGTGGCCTTCAGTATACATGCTTCACTTTTCTTTTTGATAGTCAAGAAAATATTACCCTTTTGGTAGCAACTCTAATATTTTCACAGTCTTCAAGAGATCACTCACAGTGGGTCAGTCATTATATTGGTCAGCTCTCTCATTACCCTGGTATGTAGTTTGCCTCACAACTTGAACTTATTCCAAACAACAAGGTGTGTTCTTACCCATCCCCTTCCTCATCTTGGGCTTCAGCTGCCTGTTAACCTATTTTGATTTAATTTCCTGTCTGAAGATCAATTTATTATCATTGTCCTATACAACAAAGCCGTGATTCTATCCTTCCTTTTAGCTTCGTTTGGCCCGTAACAAAACAAACCACACCAACAACACCATTTTTTGGTGTTACTCATCATTAACTCTCAGTATTATTTCTTGAGATTATTTTTATAAGACTATGTCACTGTTCTGTATTCATCTAACCTGTTCTTTCTTTTACTATACTTGTTTCCCCCCCAAATCTTAATCAAACAATGAATCTTACACATATGTAGAATGTGGGGGTGGGAGAGGCTTGGGCTAATCTAGGTAAATCTTGAGATAATCTAGGTAAGTCTCCTTTACAAGTTCTAAAGTAATCTGACTTGTTCAAAATTTGTCTGACTTGTTTGTTTTCCAAGTTAGAATTTTCATATATTAGTTCTCCCTAAAATGTGACTAAGCAAAGTTGAATGCTACACCCTACTTTAAACCCATCTGGAAGATGTTGTGCATTGAGTGGTGTCTTAACCTGAAAGAACTGATGTAGCTTCTTGAGTGACTCAATTATTACACAGTCATGTTCCAGGAGAACCTGCCTCAAGATATATTACCTCCGTGGCTTTACAGACCTTTGAGAACTTATGGTGCTCCATTCTCCTTCTTCTGTATCAAGGAGCTGACTTGATTCTTGCCATGAAAGCCATAATACTTTATAGCTTGATGGGAAATTAAATATGCAGTTCAACCCCCTCAATTTGGAGATGAGAAAACTGATGTCTAATGAAGGCGAGTGCCCTGACCAAAGTCAGCCAACTTATTAGCAGCAGGGGTGTGAAAAGAATCTATTGCTTGGGAATGGATAATGGAGTTTGATATTTTTTCCATTACACTGTACTTGTCACTTCCAGCAAAGGTAGAGGAGAGACTTTGTTCATTGAGCATGATGGTATAGAAGAGATTATTTATAAGAAAAGGAAAATGTTAATTATATGCTAATATAATGCCATACAAATAATAATCATATATTAGAAATCTTTGCACAAATAAAGTCAATGTAGCTAGAATTAGAAGAATTTATGTGGGTTGGGAGAATATTTGCACTAAACATCTTTGATAGACATCTGACTTCTGGAATTTATAGGGAGCTGTAGACAACTGCTTGAATATGAATAAACAGTATTCACGAGAAGAAATAAAATCTATCAATAACCATTTGGAACATTGTTGAAAAATCACAAATAATCTGAGAACATAATGTACACATGGGTCCTTTTCCTCTTTTCATGATCCAATTAGATAGAGGTCAATTCCCAGAGCTGACACGGGTGGTCTTCCAAATGCCTTTCAAAAGTCAATTTTCACAAAAGTTAACATAATTTTACAATGTGCAGTGTCAAGATTTTAAATCTCCAATATTTACACCTTATGCTTTTTTATCTTATTAGTTGAAATGTAAGATTTTAAAACTATAATTGGAATCAGTTATTTATTCTATGTCTGTTTTTATCTCTTTTTACGAGAATAGGTATACATATACATGTAGATAAATTCATACGTCTAATCATGGCGCAGTGGAATGAACACTGGACTAAGAGTTAGAGGAGCTGGGGTCTCATTCACTGTGTGAGCTTGGGCAAATCTCTGAGTCTCACTTTGCTCCTTTGTAGAATGGGTTTACTACATGCAGCCCTATCTTTTTTTTTAATTTTTAAATTTTTAGCCAATTGGGGTTAAGTGACTTGCCCAGGGTCACACAGCTAGTAAGTGTCAAGTGTTTGGTCTGAAGCTGGATTTGAACTCAGGTCCTCCTGACTTCAGGGCCAGTGCTCTATCCACTGTACCACCTAGGTGCCCCTAAGGAGTTCTTTTCAGGCTCAGAGCCAGCAAAGTAATTTCAAATGGTCATTTCCTCCCATTTCATTTCATGCTGCAGCCTTTACTTAGTTTGTGTAGCTTTCTTTGAGGTTGCTATTCAATTGCCTACAGAATAATTTGTGTTGCGTTGTGTATTCTTAGTCTCTTTCCCCCGACAGAACTGACTTTCTGGAAAGGCACGTATGTCTTATGGACTGCTGTACATGGCTCTGGAGGCAGCCAGGTAGTGCAGGGGTTAGAGTGCTGAGCCTGGAGTCAGAAAGTTGTTGTTCAGTCTTTTATAGTTGTGTCCAGCTCTCCATGACCCTATTTGGGGTTTTCTTTGTAAAGATACTGGAGTGTTTTGCCATTTCCTTCTCCACCTCATTTTACAAATGAGGAAACTGGGGTTAAGTGATTTGACCAGGGTCACACAGCTAGAAAGTATCTGATTCTGGATTTGAACTCAGGAAGATGAGGTCAGGAAGACCTGAGGCAGGTCTTAAGGGGCAGCTAGATGGAACAGTGGATAGAGCACCAGTCCTGGAGTTGGGAAGACTCATCTTCCTGACTCAAATCTGGCCTCAGACACTTACTAGCTGTGTGACCCTGGGCAAGTTACTTAGCACTGTTTACCTCAGTTTCCTCATCTGTAAAATGAGCTGGAGAAGGAAATGGCAAACCTCTCTAGTATCTCTGCCAAAAAAATAAAAACCCAAATGGGGTCACAAAGACTTGGACATCACTGAAATGATTGAACAATAACAAAACTGAGGATAACAGGAGCACCTGCCTCACTAGGTTGTTGTGTGGACAGAATGAAATAATACGGAAAGCACTTTGAAAATGTTAAAATATTATTTGTTATTATTGTCTGTTATCAAAACAATGTACAAATAAGTCTTGTTTTTAAGAAGAAAGTAAGTGAGAGAGACGTACGGCGCCCATTTCTATGGGGGAAAAGTGGTCAAGATAGATTCCTTCTAATGTGCCATGTAATGAGTTGTATTTTCCAAGTAGATTCTCACAACTAATAAAAATACTAACTTTCTTTATAACAAAAAAGTATTTTTAACCATAGTAGGAAACATATCTTTATCCCAAAATAAAAGAAATTCTCAGAGTAGTTTTAGAACTAAAAATAACCCTGAGTTGAGATATGCTTAATAAAATCTTCATTTTGAACAAATGCATTAAATTAGTTATCATCTGTTTTCTTAACAAGGAAAAAAAAGCACTCAGTGAAAGAACCCTCTCAATTCATAGTATTTGTTTTGGTTTGATCCCCAAACTCTTATGCATGCAGACTTGTGTGTTCAGGGACTGCAGGATCAACTCCATGGGGCATCTGCATCTCACAGCTACCTTAGATTATCTTCATGGCTTGAAATCCCAAGGAGTTAATCAGAGTTTTCATTTTATGAATGACAATTTGTAATTAATGGCCTCTGGAAAAAAAGCCTAATTTTCTGTATATGTACATGATTTATTTTCTTACTTTAAAAACCCCTCCAGATTAAGGAAGCTTATACACTTCTGAGAGTTAGTGATCATTCATTGAGCCATTTCAATTATAGGATTTATGACAAAAGATAAGTGCGTTCATCCATGGTAAAGAAATCATCACTACGAGTTTAGAGTGAGAAGGAACCTTGAAGGTCATTTAGTCCCATCCTTTCATTTTACAGCTGAGAAAGCTAAGGTCTACAGAGGTTAAATGACTCACCTAAGGTCATGCAGGTAGCAAGAGGCAGGATTCCATTCCACTTCCTTTGATTCTAAATCCAGCCTATTTTTTTTCCTCCACCTCACCCATTTCTATTTTAGCACTTTGAATATCATTTTCCTGGATGATGAGAACTCCACAATCATTTTGTACTGATAGCAATGATGAAACGATGATGATGGTGATGACAATGCAGTCTTTTATCTTAACAGGACTAAAAACAGTGGGCACTAAAAACTGCCCCTTCATTTTTCTTCTCTCAGTCTCATCTTTCCCCAAAGACAAATATTCCCTCTTTTCCCCTCATTCAGACCTTACTATTGTTCAGGTCTTCAGAACCTTATTTGTGCTTAGTTTTTGTTTTTAGAGAGAAAAATGTGGTTGCTTGGAGTCACAAAGACCTTGTTTTGTTTTATTAATTTTTAATTTAGCATTTATTTTCTCTTCCTCTATTCTCCCCCAAATCTCTGGGTGGGGCATGGGGTAAGGGGAGAGAAAGAAAAACAAATATTTCATAACAAATATTCATGGTCAAGAAAAATATATTCCCACATTTGTTGTCCAGTCATTTTAGCCTTGCCTGACACTTTTCCCCATAGAAACGGGCCTAGTATGACTCTCTCACTTACTTTCTTTTTAAAATCAAGAATTATTTATACATTTTGCTTTGATAACAGACAATAATAATAATAAATAGCATTTTAACATTTTCAAAGTCCTTTCCATATTATCTCATTCTATCCTCACAACGACCTTGTGAGGCAGGTGCTCCTGTTATCCCCAGTTTTGTTATTGTTCAATCATTTCAGTGATGTCCAAGTCTTTGTGACCCCATTTGGGTTTTTTTTGTCAGAGATACTGGAGTGATTTGCCATTTCCTTCTCCAGCTCATTTTACAGATGAGGAAACTGAGTCAAACGGGGTGAAGTGACTTGCCCAGTGTCTGAGGCCAGATTTGAATTTAGGTCTTCCTGACTCCAGGCCTGGTGATATCTCCACTGTTCCATCTGGCTGCCCCTTAAGACCTGCCTCAGATCTTCCTGAGTTCAAATCCATCCTCAGACACTTTCTAGCTGTGTGAACCTGGTCAAATCACCCAATCCAGTTTCCTCATCTGTAAAATGAGATGGAGAAGGAAATGGCAATCCACTCCAGTCCCTTTGCAAGAAAACCCCAAATGGGGTCATGGAGAGTTGGACACAGCCAAAACTGACTGAACAACAACTTTCTGACTCCAGGCTCAGCGCCCTCCACTCTGTGCCAAGAAACTGAGGTCAGCACAGGTTAAATGACTTACCCAAGGTCACATATAGCAAGCATCTGAGGCAGGATTTGAACTCAATTTTTCCTAACTCCAAGTCCAGTACTCTCTGTTGCACCACTGAGATGCCAACAAGTCCCCAAACAATCATCCTTACAAATAAATACCCTAAAATATGGTTTATAGACCAACAGAATGGAGGGATATATCTTTAAACTCTAACAGTATATTCCTAACTCTTGTTATTGTATGAGATGATAACTTTGTCGTCTTTTTTAATGTTTGCGTATGTTCTTATTTTGACACTATTTTCTTCACTCTATAACATTTTCACTAAAATCTTCCCGTTTCCCCCGAATTCTTCCCATTTCTGACTCTTCAGAGTTCGATAACACTCACTTAAATACATATTACACACTTTATTTAGCCATTGTACTCTTGTTACTTTGTTTCTAGTTCTTTGTTATCCCAAATAGTGTCGATTCCCTTCTGTTGGAGAAGACTGGGGACCAAGAAAAGCTTTCCCCACAAAGATTCAGACAAGCCAGTAACGTAGAAGCAATAGGTCTTTATTAGAATGAGTTTTAATTCACACAAGGGAAGAGTCAAGGCACACTATGAGAAACATGGTAATGGGAGTATGGGGGCCAGCAAAGGTAGAATGTAGCCAGGGAGAATGCTGCAGTCCCAGGTGTGATGGTCTCCGGGTCATGGCAGAAGGAGGAATGTAATCAATGGAAGCCTGTGCATTCACACAGTCTCCTTCCCCCAATAAGTGGTGATTGCTGCCCTCAAGTAGGACCAGGGAGAGGCAGCCTGGAGGACTGAACCTTGGAGTCAGGAAGACCTAGATTCAAGTCTCGCCTCAGACATTAGCTGTATGCCCATGGTCAAGACACTTTAACTTTCTGTGCCTCAGTTTCCTCACAGGTAAAGGGAAAGGGTTAGACTTGATGAAATGTATAATGCTATGAACTATATTATACCTTTATGCACAGTTTTCTAAGCACAAGTACGAGAGTAGAGATACTAACAGTGGACTTTCTCAGCTTAAGAGATGGGAATAGTTGAGTCATTGGTAGAGTTCCTGCAGAAACACATAGCAGAAGCATGCACGGTGATTAGAGTGCTGGACTTGAACTCAGAAAGAAAGTCCTGAGTTCAAATCCAGTCTCCAGTACTTGCTGGGCAAGTCATTTAACCTTGCTCAGACTTCATTTCCTCATCTGTAAAGTGGGCATAATAATAGCACCTACCTCCCAGGGTTGTTGTGAGGATCAAATAGCATAAGTTATGTAAGCCATTTTGCAAATCTGAAAATGCTAAAGGTAGCTTTTTTATTTATAAATTATGTGTTCACCAACATGGTCTGAAAAGGCATTTGTATATCTTGGTCTTGGGGGTTGTCTTGTGGGTAACCCCATGTTCAAGTGTTTCTAATTTCTAGAGCTCAGGCATTGGGCCTTCCTGAAAAAGGAGATTCTCAAATACATATTGAATACTATCTTGCTTAAGGAAAGAAAATTGTTGGGGTAAGAGTATAGTATAAAAAAAAAAGCTAAGATTACAATTTGGCCCTACAGCCGAAGAGCTAAAGGCTTGTCATGTTCAGGGGATTGGGAGATGGTGCAGCAAGAGATTTCAATCAACAAACATTTATAAAGTGCTTAATACATGCCAGTCACTTCCTACCATTACAGGGAGTTATAGGTCCAAAGGAGGGTTGCCTTTTATCAACTACCCAAAGTATGCTTCATTTCCAGGGTAGCCAAAAGCTCTAGGAGGGTTTCTGTGGGGTTGAAAGGGAAACTTTTTGGTGGGTGTTGAACCTATTGTGAGTGCTTTATTAATTTCTGTATCTGATCAGGGACTTTTTGCATTTTCTTCATTTTCTGTAAGGTGAAATAAAGGTGGTCCTACTGAATATACTTTAAAATATTTTTATCGAGGGCTCACAAAGAAGGTGCAATCACTTTTACTCACATTTTGGGGGTAGTCTAGACAGAAGATATATCTAAGCTTTATTTGGGACATTTTCCTGGATTAAACTCCAAGATATAATGAGTCAAAGAGAGGAAATGATTCCTTGGGTCAGTCCTCAGAATTAGATCCAAGAGTGATGGTGGGGGCTATGGGTTACATCTATGTTATATAATATGTATGTATTATTTACATGTAAAGCTATAATTTAGAGGCAGCTAAGTGGCTCAGTAGATAGAGTGCTGGGCCTGGAGTCAGAAAGACGAGTTCAAATTTGGCCTCAAACATTTACTAGCTGTGTGACCCTGGGCAAATCACTTAACCTCTGCTTGCTTTAATCCACTGGAGAAGGAAATGGCAAACTACTGCAGTAACATTGCCAAGAAAACCCCATGGACAATAGTAGCGTGCTATGGTCCATGGGGTCAAAAGGAGTCAGACACAACTGAATAACAACCATGTGTATAATTTCACAATTTTTTTTCAACATGTAATCTGTGGGAGAAATATGCTTAAGAAGAAGGGACTTAGGAGGATGTTTAGTCATAGCATTATTGATGCATTTGAACAGACAAAATAAAGTTTTTTGAGGGCAATTACTCTACAGACTCCCTTGAAGCTTTGCTATTTAGATTTGGACTGCTCATGGACTGAGAATGAGCAAGCAGGATTCCGAAGCAAGTCCAAATGCCACGATCTAGAGAACAATTGTAAATGTAGAAGGTAAGAAAACTCCACTCAGGCATAGTTAATTTATTAGCATTAGGGGAATATCATCGCCAGGTGGGACACAAACAAAGTGCTGACGTTACTCGAGGTCAATGACCGTATAATATTACCATTGTTGTACTCTTATGGCTAGTTTGGCTTGAGCTGAAAGACCACCAGCTGAGAAGGTCAGTGATACAGCAGCGACAGACTCGAGAAGCAGTGACAGCAGTCTCTCTATTATAGACCCCGGTTCATGTTTGTAAGAGACTGCTTAGCGTGTCTTTCTATAACCATGCAGGAAATAGCACGGGTGCAATGTCATCTTTGAATTCAAAGGGCAATACTATATATAGGTTCTGATTGTGCCTGAAAACCTGCCTTTTTTGTGAAGTAACCCCAAATAATGAACATTTCCACCCCCCCCCCACATCCCTTACCTAGCTTTCACTCTAAGGTATCTAGTCTAGCCCTTGTTTTCCATAAATATTCTGGGGTTGAATTCTGATTCAAGCTTCTCTCATTGTGTCCTTATTAATGGACAGTGCCACCCTCAATTTTGATTTGAGCTTGACATGGCTGCTCTAGGCAGCTCTAATCATCTCAGTTGCAGAAAAGGTGCCAACTGGCATTGATAGAAGGTGTTTCTTTATCTGGGAGCTCCCCCTAATCATAAAATCACACACTAAAGCCCTATCTCTCTCATGAAAGTACTGAAAATACTAACTCAGAAACTGCTTTAAGGTTTTCAAAGTGCTTTACAGAGAAAATATATAATAAAATATAGCAACATAATGCAACATAACATTCTATGCTAGAATATGTATGTATAGTATTAGCATAGTACTTAGTATGCATACAACTATAATAGTATATATATCTGCATAGTAGATATACAAGTATATAATATAGATACTATATATTGTACATAATATATGTCACATGTATATATACAGATATACATTCAACATACCGGTGTATATGTATATGTGTGTATATATCTATTAGACATATCTATATAGTATAGTAAAGTTAGTATACTATATTATATATGTAATATTTATATTATAGTATGAATTATTTAAATAATATTTATACTATACTATATCTGTGGACATACACATATATACCATAAAAATATAAGCATAGGTTTGGACCATGTATAGTATAACATTCATACTACTATAGTAGTATACTGCTATATACACATATACATGCACATATGTTAGACATAGTGTATAAGTATATATAGTATAGTATATATATAGTATGGATACTATATATGATTTATATTATATGTCATATGTGTATGTATTCTTGGATATATATATAAAATATACATATATGTGTGTGTATATTTGTGTATATCTAAACCTACACTAAACCTACCTTTTTGTGTATATATTTTCATTAGACTTATGAGTATATAGCATAGTATAATAAGTATACTATATTAAGTATGTATATACATTTATATTATTTATACAGTGTTTATACTATACTATAAAAATATGAGCATAGGTTTGAACTTTCCACAAATTTCTACTCTAATCTCTTTAGTAATTCTACTCAAATTTGGGGGACCTAGGTTCTTAAATACTATATATGCAAAATATAAACTCTGGAAGGTTTATGATGTGGGAAAGGCTTCAACTACAGGTTGACAAGAGACTATATCTGTTTTTCAAGGATTAGCCTAAGCGGGGAAAGTACCAATTCCAGCAAGCTGACCATTTGATGATAATTTTTTTTTTGTTATGGCCACCTATACTAAATAGATATATGACAACAAAGGCATCACAAGTTTAGAACGTAAATTGTTTATAAAATAATATAGAGAAGGATGATGGAAGAATATGAGCTATATTATCTTATGAATCAATGAGAAGTACAGGAAAAAAATAGTTTTCTGAATGCTTGGTAAGATTATCCCAAGGTGGGCAGCCAGGTGGCACAGTGGATAGAGCATGGGCCCTGGATTCAGGAGGACCTGAGTTCAAATGTGACCTCAGACACATAACACTACCCTAGCTGTGTGACCCTGGGCAAGCCACTTAACCCCATTGCCTAGCCAAAAAAAAAAAAAAAGATTATCCCAAGGGCAATAAGGATGAAACTAGAAGGATGACAATGAAATATCCCAAAATGGAAGAGATAGGTAAAGATTCCTATGATCAACTCTTTTCTCCATCTGTGATGGTAGAGCTACCGCATTTGGGCTTTAATATTAAAATTCTTAAGATGCTGCACAAGGAATTAGAAATGACACAAAAGGTGGGAAGAACAACTGGACAAAACTGACTATACACACAGGAGATCCACGTAAAAGGTAACACAATTGTGAGGGTGTTGATGGATCAATATTTAAGATATATAAAAGAGGAGAGGATATCAAATACTTCCAAAAAAAATCAAGGATGTTATTGTTACTCAAAGAAGGAAAGTGAGAAAGTATGAATAACTGACTCATACATCTACTGTCACATCTCAACAAAATCTATATGAGAATGATCTATACAACCATTGAGAATATCCTTCATGAAGTTATGATTAAAGAATAGACCAACTTTTGCAAGTATTATTATATAGTAAATGAGTTGTATCTCTGACAAAGAGGTAATTAGAGACAATTTCTTAACTTTCAGTGCTTCCCATTTTCCAGAATTAATAGCATGTTAAAGAGGTTCTGTCAGATTACACATCATATGTGTAATACTATTTTAATAGTCATACTATTTTCTCATCTTTATCCACTTTTTTCTAATTTAGTGTTAATTTTTATCTTTGTTTTAACCAGTTACAAATAAATTCTATTTGCTGTCTTGTTTAGTATTCATTATGTTCACTGACTCATTAATTTCTTTTTGAATATAAGTATTTTTATTAGGAGCTTAACACATCAACAAACATGCACATTTTGAGGATTGTTTATAAAACTGTGAATTTTTGTTACAAACGTATTTTAAAATGTGCATTAAATTTAATGTTAGTAATGAAACTTGCCCTGCTTGTTTTATCCTCTTCCAAATTTCTTTCTGCACTCTTCTGAGTAGTATTTAATATTTAGTGATACTCTTTTCTTTTTATGTTACTATCACACCTACCAACTCTCCCTCAGAATTAGAAGCTCTCTCTTGTGACAAGTATAGCAAAAAATAAACAAGTTAATATACCAACTCTCTTTTATGACTAAATGCCCAAGTGGAAGGTAGATAGCCATGCATACATGTTCATGACCATTGATTTCCTCCCACAAATTTAGATGGCTATTTCTAGGCATTTGGCCATGAAAGGGAGAGATATCAGATAATGGTTTGAGTTGGTGGCAGGGTCAAAGAAAAGGTCTTTAAGGATGGAGGAGATCTGTTCATGCTTTTAGTTAGTAATTAAGTAAGTTAGTAGATAAGTGAAAGTAGGAGATGAAAAATAGGGAAAGGTGATGATTGAAAAGGTCAGACTCCTAAGGGAGTCAAGATGGGATGGGATAAACTTTGTCCAATCGTCCAATGACAAAAGAGTTGATATACTACTGGAAAAAGTAAATCACTGATATAGTGATGGTCACGCTTTAAATAAAGCTAGAGGATGCACAGAAGTTGTAACTAAATGGTTGGATGTCTGAAAGTTTCAATATATGATTATTATATCTCCACATCTTACTAGACCATCTTTATGAGATTTTGTAGCAGAGGAAAAATAACTGGCTAGTGGCCCATCTAGTGGTGATAAACCTCTTTAAACTTAGTTAGATTTAGTCCTTAGCAATAGAAATGAAGTCCAGGATTTGAAATCTTTCCAACTTGGTAGATCTTGTCCTCCAGTGGCAAAGTATCCAAGAACCCAGTGCCACTAGCATGCTACCATGAAACCTTGGAGTGGGACTTTAATGGAGGCCAGAGATAAAAGGTAACATACCCAGTCAGATATAGACAGCCATCTACTAAACCAGGTAAGCACTAAGCCTGTTTTCAGGAAAAGCCATTTGGATACAAGAGGCAGGTCACCAATAAAGTGGCACCATAACAAATACTTAAATGCCAAGCTGGCCTCAGCAGAGAGAGCCATGTTGAAGTCCTGCTTCTGGCACATATTGGTTGTGTGAACTAAACCACTTAACCTCTCAGAGCAACAGACAACTCTCGGAGACTTGATGTTGAAGAACAATTGCTTACATCAATAAAATCACAATCTGAATTCCCATTGATCTCCTGCCTGTCCCCCCCACCCCCACCAATATACACAAACAACCCATTACCTTAAGGTGAAAATTCTTGGCTAGTTTTTCAAGACACTAAGATTTTGCAAAGTTATATTCAGGAAAATGGAGGCATTATGACATTTTATAGTCTTTTATGTGATGGAAGACTACTGAAAGTCAAAAATTGTGGTAGTATTCTAATATTTATAAGTTTCTTATTCTGCATTTTCCTGAACCACAATAATATTTGAATACATGAAAGATCCGTGTTTCATTGGTGTGGAGAATTATATATGTGGGAAATCGTTCTACCAGTGTTGAGGTAACCCATCCGTGGCTTAGTAGATAAATCCTAGAGAGTTGCCTAAGGCAGATATAGATTAAATGTCTTACATAGGGTCACATAAGTAGTTAAGTAGCAAAGGCTGGATTTGAACCCATAGCCCCTTGACTCTAAGCCTAAATGCTACCATGATATTATTAGCTAGTGTTTATATAATCCTTGATGGCTTACAAAGTACTTTAACAAATACATCACATATATACATATATCTATTCACAAATCTATATGTCACATTGCTTTACATGATCTAATTTAATAGCACATCATTATGTACCACATACTGACAGCTGTAATTAAAGGTGCTGGAGCTCCACAGTCCCGTGAAAACATACCATTCCAGCATGACTAATAATGACACATGGGAGCCAGATCTCGCAGTATTTATGTAACTGCTAACCTCCTATTGAAGTCAATGGGAGGTTTGCTTACGTAACGGCTTCAAGCCTTAGCCATAAGAGATTAAAGCAAAAGCAAAAAAAAAAAATCCTTAAACTGTTTCAACACTAATATTGCTTATGAGGAATCTAGCCACCACTAAGCCCCCATGCTTTCAGAGCCTAGTGAGGAGATGAGTAAACAGTAAACACCAGTTATTTTAAGCATGATCTAATGAGAGTTCAATTGAAAGTAATATCATATTTGATCTCAGAGGTATTAATAGCTTGTATATCACAATTAGACATTTTTATGCGGCCCATTATCCAAACAATGGCTTAAGACCTTGGTATTTAATAAATCAAGGTTCTAAGGGTCGGGGGCTGAGAGTGGGAGTCTCCCAGGTTTCTTTCTCACTCTTTTTTTCAGGTGCAGTTCTGTGTTAATATAAGAGAAGTGTGGCCTTCCTTCTCATAGTACTAAAAGTGAGATAATCCCTGTGTAAGAAATCAGTAAGTATGGCCTGCTTAATCTAGTCCCAGTGTGAAACTGTTGACATTTGTTCTTTTTTTTTCCTATCATTATGTGACTGGGCCTGTTTTGTGTTGGATTAGACACAAATCTCCTATGGAGCACATTTGGCATGTTACTAGTAGTTTAACTTCATTAATAATGTATGAAGAAAATGTAATCCATGACAGGGAAGGAAAGAAAAGTATTTTTTTTTCACTGCTACCAAATCCTCTGGAATGAGTAATTATTCTTCATTTGATGTTTGATGTTATATTTTACAATGCGACTTCTCTAGGATCATTTAAAAAACAATCTTGCTAGATACTTGCCAAAAAAAAAAAAAGAAAAAAAAATCACACCTTTTAATTTTCTAAATGAGATGTGCTACTGGCTAGAACTTGTTAAATAGTGTAAGAAATTAAATATTTATTCAGCTTATTTCATTTTCTGGGCCATAAATGGTCTTTGTGAGTAACCTCTAATAACCAGAATTTTACCAGGAAAGCCATTAACTGGCATTCCTGCTGGAGATAAGAGATAGCTAAATTAGGGTAAGATTGGATAAACATCTAGGAACACACAGCCCCATACACATGTGAATGCATATGGTAATTTCTGATGGAATCGTCTGCAGGAAAATGGGGCTGTCTGCATGTAGCCCACATATGCCGGGGAAGGCAATGTCCAGCTTTTGCCTTTGAACTGCTTTAGGGGAGAAAATGGAATTCTAGCTGGGAGAATGCTTTCTGTTTTACATACGATTGATACTTGGGGGCAAGTCACAAAGTGGCCTAAGGAAGCTAAGCTGGCCCCAAAGCAGTGGTCACTTACACAAGTAGTTTTTGTAGTCTGCACTCCCCGCACACTTGTGCGATCAGAGCAACAGCTGGGGAGACTTTTTCAACAAAGATGAGTGTCAGATAATCCTGTTGAGATTCCACATCCAACATCTTTTGTAATTATGTCACATTCAGCTGTAATGGAATAATTCAAGCTGAAAGGACAAGCTTTGATCCTTTCTTAAACCTTTCCCTGTGGACCGGCTATCTAAAAAGATTGAAAGATATTTCGGTTACAAGATCTAGTGTTTCCTCAGAGAAGTCATGCTTCTGAAGCTCCGTGATCTACAGGAGAAATATAAAGTTTGGCAAACACATTTCTGAAAGCATCTTTCTTTCTTTCCTTTTTTGTGTGTATGTGTGTGTGTGTGTGTGTGTGTGTGTGTGTGTGTGTATTTAATGAAGATATCAATATAATGATGTCCTTCCATTCTCAACTGGACCAGCAGAGTTCATTTCCATATTCTGCCACCCAACTGGGCCAAAAGAATTTGTGATTTAAATACTATTTAGCAAGGCATCTTGGGAGATTTCTATCTAAGCATCCCTGTGAAAATGGATCTGTACCTATGTGTGTATATATTAAATTATATTTAATAGAGAGTGGTCTAGATCACTCAGTGACAATTTTGATATGTTTGTTGCAGGATACTTAACAATTTCTAAATGATTCAGAAACTATAATGACTTATTCAAGACTAAACTTTATTTGTAGGGATGAGAATATTGTTGCAAGAATTTTATGCTTTGTTTCTTTCTGGTTTTGGCATCAACCTAATGAAAATCATGAATATACATATTTTGAAGTCACATGTTTACAGTAACTTACATAGGGATTTCCTTAGTCAATGTGTGCCATAATTGATTAGATATTTTTCTCTTTTATATAATTACTGTATTTGAAAGCCTGGTAATTTTTCCCCTTTACATCTCCCATTTCTAGTTCCCCCTCCCCCCAAGTCAATGATAGTGTAGGAAAGAAGAAAACAGTTTGTAAGGGAAGTCAATTTTAATGTTAAGTTTTAAAAGATTTATCACTAAAGTAAAAAACACTATTTAAAATGTTGGGGGAAAGACCATTTTAGTGTAGTTTAGATGATAATGTAAAAAACTGAATTATTACATCCCTAAATTGTGGGATTATGTCTGTTTCTTGGCTAATGGCATGCATATCTAATTGAACGGAGAAGAAATGCTCAACACATGAACACCTCCAAATGAAAATAGCTTGGTTTGGTAGCTTTCTGAGTAGGCAAGGTTGAAGGATTAGAGAGTGTAAATATTAAAAAGATTTTTCAAAAATAAGTGAAATGACATTTAGAACATAGTGCATTGCTATGCAAAGTGAACTTTTTCTCCTACCTAAATATTTATACATATACTATATAGAATTACATTATATTACAGAAATGAAAACATTCACATTGACATTACATTATTGCATTCCTTATTAAATTGTGATTCTGAAACGTGTCTCTTTTCTATGGGCCAGCTGAACCCTCCTTTTCTTTGAAATAATCGAGCATCTCCTACATCTATTCTCTGTCCTCATAATTTAAGGACATCATGAAACCATGTAGTACTTTTTACATTTGGGTTATCTCATTCAAGTCTTTAGCTGAATGCCCAGCAGATGGAAAAAAAGAGAGAGGAAAGAGATGAATAAATGACATGGCTATGTCCCTGAAGAACAAAGGGCCCTTGCAGGATTTTCTTGGCAGGAATCACAAAGCGCTAATTTAATCGTTGACAATCTTTCCCTCCAAATCATGTAAAGTTAAATACCTCGGAGGTCAGAACGCACTAGTAAGAACACGAGAAATTCTACTCCTGACTAGTAGTCAGTTTTTTAGAGTAACACAAAATGATTCTTAGTGGAATAATTAAAAATAATAAAGGCTTTTATATCATACTGTAAAGTTTTCAAATCACTTTACAAATACTATCTCATTTGATCCTCAAAACAGCCCAGGGAGATAGGCACTATTATTCATAGTCAACACTTATATAGTGTTTACTATGTGCCAGGCACTGTGCTAAGTGATTATTTCATTTGATTCTCACAACAATCCTGCCACGTAGGTGCTGTCATTATCCTCATTTTACAGATGAGGAAACTGAGGCAGACAGAGGCTAAATGACTTGTCCAGGGTCACACAACCAATAAGTGTTAGAGGTAAGACTTGAACCCCATGTCTTCCTGACTTGTAGGCCAGATCTTTTTCCATTATTCTGTGTTCCCTCTCACAACTGCTGGCTCCTTAATCTGTTTAAGCACATCAGACTTTGGTTAAGTAGGAATTTGTAAGAAAACTGAAACCATGACCTCCTACACCACTGGTGATATGCTTCCAGTAGACATTTCTGATACTATTTTGACACTGGTTGGCAAGAGAGATATCATTAAGCATTTTGCACAGAGATTAATTTATTTTTTGGTGGGTTAATGGAGTCTAAACATCTACTTGTACAATTTTTGGGATTTCCTCAGTATGACAGTTCCCTATTAACGAATTAGAACCACAGGACCATAGAGCCATAGAATTTAAGACTTGGAATGCACTCCAATGACTGTCTAGTACACCTGAAAAGAATCCCTTCTATAACAGATCTGAAAAATGGTCATTCAGCTGTTGCTTGAACACCACCAATGAGACAAAACTCGCTACCTTCTAATATAACCCATTCCACTCTGGCGTAGTTCCAACGGTCAGTAAACTCTTCCTTGTAGTAAGATTAGTTCTGTTCTCTGGAAGGAAGCAGAACAAGTCTCATTTCTCAAGCTCTGACTGATAGGAGACTCATTGATAACAGTAGGAAGAAAGGGTACAAACATATATTAAACATTTATAAATAATTTATTAAATAAATTATTAAATATGTGCTAGGCATTGTACTCAGTAGATAAGTATGGGAGAAGCAATCACCTAGATTTGTTCTTGAGCATAGAGTTAATGAATATCAGAGGTGAGATCTGAAACCAGGTCTTCTGAACTATGGGTCCAACTTGTGGCTTTGCTTGTTTTATAACATTACTCTTTCCCTCCCTCCCTCCCTCCTTCTCTCTTTCCCTCTCCTCCCTCTCTCTTGCTCCTCCTCCTCCTCCTCCTACTCCTCTTCCTCCTCCTCCTTCTTCTTCTATGTGTATATATACATATAAAATCTTTCTATGTACACTTATATTTATCAGTTCTTTGCAGATAACGTCTTTCTTCATGTATTGTTTATAGTTAATTCGGGTACTTATAGTTGTCAAAATGACTTATTCACTCAAAGATGTTCTTAAAACAATATTACTGTATACAACATTCTCTTGGTTCTGCTCATTTGGTTCTTTATTATTTCATGCAAGTCTATCGTGTTTTTCTAAGATCATTGAGCTTATTGTTTCTTATAGTATAGTAGTATTCCATCACAATTATATACCACAGCATGTATATTTTCTATGTTCCTTTTAACCAAATCTGTAAAATATTTTATAATTATGTAATGGAGGGCAGTCTGGCATATAGGGTAAGAGCTAGGTGCTTGAATAAAAAAATCAATCCACAAGTATTTATTAAATGCTTACTATATGCCAGAAGTTGTGCTAGAGCTTGGGGATAGAAAGATAAAAGTCACTGTCCTCAAGGAGCTTATAGTCTTGGAATAGGTATGGGGAGTGGTGGAGAGGAGAAACAATATGTATGTGTAGTCTCTTATTGGGCTAATGGGAAGTGTAGTTTTTCCAGCTGGAAGAAAGGACTAAAAGATGATGGGAGGCAGAAGCCACTTTGGGCAGGAGAGAACTGAGAATTTTGGAGCCTCAGGATGTAGATGTGTGCCAGGCTGACTGTGTGTCAGCTGATAGAAAAATGAAGGTGCTATTACTCTGGACTGCATATAACCACCAGCAATTAGAGCCTTTTTTGGCTCACTTGTCCACTTAAACAGTGACCAGACTGGTCAGAATTTACCGCTATACTAGGACTTGTCACAGAGTATGGTGGTGGTGATGGGGAAATAAGGTATAAGAAGAATACCTACCTTCTGGTAGGAGGAGAGCAGTTTGCAAGAGCTTTGAATGCCAAACAGAGGATTTTATATTTGATCTTATAGTGACAGGGAGGCATTGGAGTTTATTATTGTTGCTCTTTGTAGTTTGTCCTTCATTTTTGAAGAGAACCAGTGACATCAGGAAGGTGATGTTTTGACTTAGAAGCAAATTGGATTTAAGTGAGGCAGGGCTGTGCAAAGTCATCAGCCTCATGCTCCTCTGGAGCCATCTAGGTCCAATGGCAAGATATAGATCAGGACAACTGGAGATGGCAGTGGGAGACCTTGGCTTTTTTAAGCTTAGTTCTTTCCCAGGTCTCAGTTTATCTGAGGCAACATCCATACAAAAAGTGATTAAGGCTAGGTAAGAAATGAAGCAAAAAATGAACTTTTTTTTTTACCTAGTCCAAAAAAAAGCCAATCTGAGAAGGGAAGACCCTCAGGGGTTCTGACAAAAACAGAACTAATTGCTATTTACATTCACTCTGAGCCATCAAAACTCAAGTAATGACCAAGTGAGACTTGGACTAGGGTCTGTTGTTGGCTAATTAGTGAAAGCCAGAGTGATTTGGGTCAGGTTGCTCCAATGACATCAGGAAGATGATATGTTGACTTCCAAATGAATTGGATTTAAGTGAAGCAGAACTGTGCAAAGTCACCAGTCTCACTATCTCCTCCAGAACCATCTGAGTCCAGTGGTCAGATATAGATCAGGATGACTAGAGATGGTTCCCCCCCCCCCCCCCGCCCCAGTTAATTGGATAGGGAATTGACATGTTCAGATCTGCATTTGAGAAAGATCAGTTTCATGGGTGAATGAAGGGTGGAGTGAAGTAGGGGGATACTTGAGGTAGGGAGACCAACCAGAAGATATTTTAATACACCAGGAGCAAGACAATGAGGGTCTGCACTAAAGTGGTGGCAAAGTCAGAAGAGACAAGGAACACAAGAGAGAGATATTAAGAAGGTAAAATCAATGCAAGGATGATGGGCCCTTGACATAAATAGGAAAGACAACCGGTGCAAAGGTGTGGAATTGAGAAGTGGAATGTCATGTATAAGAATATCAAGAAGACCAGTTTAGCTAGATCAAGGAGTGTATGGAGGGGAGTGATACAGAACAAACCTTGAAAAGTTGTTTGAAATCAGGTTGTGAAGCATTTTAACTGCCAAGTACAGTACGCATTTTATTCTAGAACTACCAGGGAGCCACTAAAATGCCATGATCAGATTCCTTCATTCTTGGTTCTCAGATGGGTGGAGGATGGATGGAAGAAGAGAGAAACTTGAGGCAAGGTATTGCAATAGTCCAAGCAAGAAGCCACAAGGTATTGGGCAAGAGTTGCATCCATGTGAATGATACAAGAGATGTGGAGGTACAATTGACAAGATTTAGCAACTGATTTGATAGGTCAGGTGAGGGACATAGATGTTTCTTGAAAATGAGTTGAAGATGAGATACCCTCAACAGAAAAAGAGGTGTTTGGAATGCAGGTTGGTTTAGAGAGATTTGGGGTCCTCATCCTGTTTTTGACACATTGTATGTAAGCACGGCAAGTTACCTTCTTGATGGCCCAGCCAAAGCTTTAAGACTAATTTACAGAGTAACTGAAGAACTAGATCAATGGGGATAGTTTCCCACCTTGAGTTTTCTGTATGAACAAAGAGAAAACAAACAAACAAAAAATAATCACAACCAGTTAATAAAGCTAGATCATTAGTATTTTAAACTCAATATGGTTGAGCCATTTATTACTTAACATTTCTATGATAATAATATCTGACTTTTATATACTGATTTTAATTTAAAAAGCACTTTCCAGACATTATTTCATTTGAATCCCACAGCAATTCTATTAGAGTAGGTACTACAAATATTATCATGCCCATTTTTACAGAAAAGAATGATGCTTATGAAAGGGACTTCCACATTTTTTTTTTTTACTTATCTGTATAAAATGTAAGCTCCTTTAGGGCAGGAACTGTTTTGTTCTTTTTTTTCTACAGTATTTATTTATTTATTTTTATTTTTAGTTTTCAACATTTACTTCCACAAGATTTTGAGTTCCAAATTTTCACCCCATCTCGCCCCTCCCCCCACCCTAAGATGGCATGCATTCTGAATACCACTTCCCCTAGTCTGCTTTCCCTGCTATCTCTCCCCTCCTTCCCCTTCTATTTTCCTGTAGGGCAGGATAAATTTCTGTACCCCATTTCCTGTATTTCTTATTTCCCAGTTGCATGTGAAAACATTTTTTTTTAAAACGTGTTTTTTAAACTTTGGGTTCCAAATTTTCTCCCTTCCTCCCTTCCCACCCACCCTCATTGAAAAGGCAAGCAACTCAATATAGGCTATACATGTGCAGTTATGCAAAACACTTCCATAGTAGACATGCTGTGAAAAACTAACTCTATTTCCCTTAA